>NC_080795.1:37696180-38041180 GCF_028018385.1 Neofelis nebulosa
CTTCCCTCTCTTTGCCCTGTCACATTTCTGTTCTTGAACTCTCGGCTTCCAAAGCACTTTCTTAGAGAACCTCACACCATTAGATCAGGCGGAACTGACATGGTCTCCTGGCATCCTGTAATGTTCCTTCCTAGCTTGTTTCACAGTTTATAATTATACATATGATCAATGGTTTAATTAACATCTACATCCTTCATTAGGCTCTAAGAAAGGGCCCTGTTTCTTTGCTCACCTTGAAACCCTTAATACAGCATAATTCTTGTAAGTAGAAAAGTCTCAATGACTATACTTTTGGATTAATGAATAAACATCCAAGTACATGCTTAGAACAGATAAAGAAGTATGATATCAAACATTTATTGAATGTTTGCTGTACATCAGGCACTGTGCTAAATAGTTTTTAAGAATCACCTCATTCTTGGGGTGCCTAGGTGGCTCAGTCGGTTAAACGTCCGACTTCAGCTCAGGTCACGATCTCACGGTCCGTGAGTTCGAGCCCCGCCTAGGGCTCTGGGCTGATGGCTCAGAGCCTGGAGCCTGCTTCCAATTCTGTGTCTCCTTCTCTCTCTGCCCCTCCCCCGTTCATGCTCTGTCTCTCTCTGTCTCAAAAATAAATAAACGTTAATTTTTTTTTAAAAGAATCACCTCATTCTTACACAGTCCTCATGATATAGGCATTCAGCTCTTATTATCCTTTTGACAGGTCAGGAAATGGAGTCATTGAGCAGTTACATATCTTGCTGAAGATCTCCTAGCTTTGTAAATGGGGGAGCCAGAATACCTACTCAGGTCTGTCTTACTCCAAAGCCTCTCACTGATAAGTTCCTAGAAGAAGAGTGGGAACATTCAGGGAGAAAAGAAAGCAAGGAAATAAGAAATTGTCATCTACTTCTTAGGGAGACATCTTTTTCTCTAGTAGATTTTGCCCAGAAGTCATTGTTTCTTGACAAAATCATCAGGTAAGCACGTGCTCTACAGAGAAGCTTCTGAACACAGTCAACAGATGTCATAGTCAAGGGGAAGCCAGGCACAGCTGGTGGCTCAGTATGACAAGGAAAAGGTAGCTATAAAGATTTGGGGTATTGCATCTCTTTCTGCAGAGTTGTATCCTTCACGGCAGTGGATCCAAAGTCTGATTATTCACCAGAATCTTCTGGAAAGCCTTTTAAAATTTGCATGTACATTTCCCCCTCTCAACATCCCAATCAGGATATTGAAAGTGGTATTTGAATTCTGTTTGCTTACTTGTTTTATAATGGTTTTGGCTGAAGGTACTAGTCTGCACACCACATTTTGTTTTGGAGAATTATGATGAGAAAGGAGACACGCAGCCCGCAAAGGCTAGCACAAAACCTAAGGAAATGGTGGAGTTGGAACTGGTGTCTTACCAGGGATGCACACTGTGTGGGAATGTTTTGTCTGCTCATAAATTTTCCTGGCTTCCCACTTCCGGAATTCCTCTTCCTCAATGTGGTTCTAGCATAGCTTTTAACTATGGCAATAACCACACACACACACACACACACACACACACACACACACACACACCCTTTTGCCTCTCCAACAGGGTAGCACATGAACTAGAATGGGCCAATCATGGTAATCCATCCATTCCTCTTCCACACCGATTAAACTGGAGTTCAACACAATCAGTGCTGATTAGAATCCTCTCTGAGATTTGCACATATAGCTTGGGAGAGATATGTTTTCTTTCCACTAGGGTTGTGAAGCCAGGAAAACACGAAGTGGCTATATTCCCTGGTTGTGTACAGAAGCCGAATGTAGGAGATAAGGAGTCAGAATAGGGGAGCAGAATTAAAAGATGGAGAAGAAGAGAGAATCCTGGGTGGCATAATTAGAATGGCCTCTGTATTTCACAATCACATGAGCCAACACATCCTTGAGAACTGTGTCCTTGGGAAGTGTGTGGATACCCATGTGCACACTTGGTTTAGTGACTTTTCTCTTGATAATCAGAAGATTAAATATGTTTGTATGCAATTCACACCAGGGAGATGGTCTTGAAAGGAACATAAGTAAAACTGCCTGTGCCCATGTGGAGCTCTGCTGCTGAGCTTGGGCTTCCCATGGCTCTAAATGAGTGTCCTGCTCAAGCTCTTCAAAATGACCTAGAGAGGTGGGTTGCCTCCCAACACTGGGAGTGTTGGGTGGGAATGAGGCCCTTGGTGAAGGGAGTATAGGATGAGACCAGCAATTGTGTGAGAGGGGTAAAGGCTTCCTGGAAATTGATGATACTTAAGATGGAAGCTAGAAGAGTTCAGGACAGAGACACAAAGGCAAAGAACAGAGGACATCACTCCCATGCCCTGGAGGATGTAAACCATGGATGCTTCCTTTTGAACTATGGGAAAAGTCATATTTAAGAGCACAGGTTTAACACTGTCCCTTTCACGTTAGAGTTGTTTTATTTATTTTTAATTTTTTAAATATGAAATTTATTGTCAAAATGATTTCCATACAACACCCAGTGCTCATCCCAACAGGTGACCTCCTCAATGCCCATCATCCATTTTCTTGGAAGGATAAATATTGTTAAAATGTCAATACTACCCAAAGCAATCTACACATTCAATGCAATCCCAATCAAAATTGCACCAGCATTCTTCTCGAAGCTAGAGTTGTTTTCAATGACCCAAAGTTTTCAGTTTATTCTGAAACCTCTATCCGGCCTCATGTGTTATTGGGGGTGTAGAGAGTAAATGGAGTTGGTAAAGAACTCCTTTGAATCCTTGGAATTCAGTCTTTCTCCTGACCCTTGTATTCTGGCAAAACAAAGGTAGCTATGGCAGACAGGGAGCAGAGAGCAGGGGCCTTGAGGGGGGCCTGAGGCTGTGGGAAGGGTATGTGTGAGGAATTCCCTAAGACTTTTTCCTTCTTCCTGTGGGGCAGAGAAAACTGACCCTTGAAATGGGGGTGAGGGGCGCCTGGGTGGCTCAGTCGGTTGGGCATCCGACTTCAGCTCAGGTCATGATCTCACGGTCCGTGAATTCGAGCCCCGCGTCGGGCTCTGTGCTGACAGCTCAGAGCCTGGAGCCTGTTTCAGATTCTGTGTCTCCCTCTCTCTCTCTGACCCTCCCCCATTCATGCTCTGTCTCTCTCTGTCTCAAAAATAAATAACCATTAAAAAAAATTTTTTTTAATAAAAAAATTAAAAAAAAGAAATGGGGGTGAGACCAGGAGGCTGAGGCAAGAAACTGTACCAAGTATGCAAATATTTGTGTTATGGTCATAATTGGGGCTGGGCTAGTCACAGATTATGGAGCCCTATCACTAAAAATGGAAATAATTCCAGATAAATTACATTCCTCTCACTGAAGACTGAGAGTCTATGCTTTTCTTATTGCTCTTGTTTATTCTGGGAATAACTCATGAGCAGGTAATCTAAATAGGGTTTCCTGAAACTTCTGATTATAACAAGGTTTGACTCTGAATTACAATAGATTGTATGAGACTCTTCAGTGATTTTTTAAAAGCTGCAAACATTTAACCAAAGGGCAGCAAACAAAGTGATATATGGAGGTCCTTTGATCTTGCCTCAGGAAACAGATTTCTTCCAATAGAACTTTCCTCTGCAACATTTTTGTGCTGAGAAAAGGCTATGCCACTTAATGAGAGAACCAAACGATAAGGATTTAAGTTACTAAATCAATATGAACCAGTGTCCTCAATTTGCATGGGAAAAGTAAATGATGAACAGAAGCTCTATAATACAAATCATTGGTCCTCAACTGAAATAATGCTATCACGCTCAGGGGACCCGGAGTGAGTTCCTGGGTGACAGACCTAGCTGGGAGAGTAGGGAAAACCAGAAATGATATGTCACAGTAAAACAAAATCAATAAGCAGAGTTAGAATTAGAATCTGACATGAGACCATTTGGAACCAAGTCCTTCTTATGGTTGTATATGTTTCAGGGTAAGACACAACATGGATACTCACTTAGGAAAGGAAGTGAAAAATATGGCCCTTATTTTCCCAAAGTGTGAAACAGTAATGTATAGAGCTCCTAGTATATTCTGTAGCTCAACACTGAACATTTTGATTAACCTTAAGGTGTCACATAGGCCTCTATCAGAAGGAACATAGTAACCCTTAATAACTGTGCTGAAAACTTCAAAAGAAGTTCCATGCCTCTAACCGATAGGAGGGCAGACAGACTTGCATTAACTTCAGAGAGGAAGCAACCTCTTTCTTTCCTTCTTCGTGCAATGTGTATTTACAGAGTGTCTATTATATGCCAAGCACTTTGATAAACTCTGGGAATAATTCAGTGAATAAGTCATATGTGTCCCATGATATGAGGCTTACACCTAATAAGGAATATAGAGATATTATCAAAAAGTCATAGTCATTACTCAATCAATGGATTTCCTGAAAAAAAGGATGTGGGTTACTTTCTAGGAATAGAAAGACATAATCACTCATTTATTTAACAGTATTTAGTGTCTACTAAGCACCAGGCACGGTGCTTTGTTTTGGATTTTTGGTGGAAAGCGAGACAGATGTTGCCCTGCCTTTTTGCATGTGAAATAACATTAATCCAACTCATCCCTGCATTGGCAGAGTTGCTGAGTTATTAATGACTATGTTGCCCTTTCATTTCAATAAAAACTCCAGTGAGTCATTGCTAAGCATTATATTTTTCTCAGTAAAATATTAATACAAAAAAGCAGTGCCATGAACATGAAATTCTAGTGCCTCTGTTTCCCACAGGCACGCCACATCCATGCATACTTGCTCTGGGCAGATGCCATGCAGCTGTGAACTCATAGGGGGATGATTTCAAAGTTTTACATGGAAGCAAGAGAAAGAGAATTGTTCCCTCACTTTGGCAACAAGAGGGCAGCCTCAAAACAAACCTCTGAGATTCTCATGGGACAAGGCTAGCGCGGGGCTGGACAGGACGACAATGTTGGGCAAAGCCACCTGTGCCCCAGCTCCCCTGTTATCGGTCTTGGGACATCCTTGATAGTAAGGCTGGAAATTTTGAACTTTTAGCCCAGACACCGTAGGATTCCAGAGAAATTATTTCTTGTCAAAGTATCTTGGCCTGGTTCAAGCAAGCAATAAATGAACTATGAATTTCTTGTTCCTTCTGTCCTTCTAGACCTTCCATTAGCTCCTGCTGAGCCTATGGACATTCTTTGGAGATGCCCTGTGACCATCTTGCACAAATTGTTTCCATTTTCTGTTTAAGTGTCAGTCTATGCTCACATGAGATCAGACAGCTGATGACATTTTTTTCCTCTATTCTCACCATACTTAAAGGTTTCCAAGATATATACAGCCATTTTAATTCTTCTATCATAGCTTAATTTCCTTTTTGAGATTTGGCTGAAAACATAAACTTAGTTAATTCTAGGTGAATGAAATCCTTTCAAATTTATTTTATTTTATTTTAAATTTAAAAACTTTTAATGTTTATTTTTGAGAGAGAGGGAGACAGAACATGAGCAGGGGAAGAGCAGAGAGAGAGAGAGAGGAAGACACAGAATCTAAAGCAGGTTGAGGCTCTGAGCTGTCAGCACAGAGCCGGATGTGGAACTTGAACTCACGAACTGTGAGATCATGACCTGAGCCAAAGTCAAACGATCAACCGACTGAGCCACCCAGGCAACCCTTATTTTCTTTTAAACTTTTTAATGTTTATTTATTTTTGAAAGAGAGAGACAAAGTGTGATTAGGGAAGGGGCAGAGAGAGAGGGAGGTACAGAATCCGGAGCAGGCTCCAGTCTCTGAGCTGTCTACACACATCAGCGCAGAGCCTGACACAGGGCTCAAATTCAGGAGCCGTGAGATCATGACCTGAGGCTGAAGTCAGACGCTTAACCCACCAAGCCACCCAGGTGCCCTGAAATCCTTTCAAATTTAAACACAGGTACTTTGGAGTTTTTCCCTTGAACTATTTTCTCTTGGGGTAGCACATAACTCCTACTGAAACAATTTGGGCTTGCAACCCGGCCTCAGCGCCTTCTAGGCTGGAGCCCTTGTAAGCTCTGAGAACCAATCTGCCCTATAGGATCCTTTAGTATAGGTTGTGTATGCGAGCATATGTGCACACATACATATAGGGTAGTGTGGTGGGGTGCAAAGGGAGAGCGAGAGTAAAGGGATCTGCAGAGGGGGCCCTGTTTGTGCTTCTTGAATGACACTCCATGAATAGTTGCTTACAGTGGGTCAGAAATATTTATGTGGGGTCTGTGGTATTGCATCTTCAATGTCATTTAGAAAAGCCATCCATCAGTTTTAATTAATCAAAATGTCAGTGAAAACTGAACAATCATTTTTATAAACCATCCATTCAAGGTATTTATCGGTAAAGAACAAATTACTGGCATTTTACGTTTTATAATCACTTATGCATAACGCTAGCCTTTGGTCAGACACTGGTTTCTTTTAAGTCACAAATCTTCAATGTTTTCTGAATCCTGGACATTACATTCTGTCTAAGGAGCCACTTCCTCTTATGATTGGCACTATCACTGCTTTGCTTCAGTTTAGGACACTGTCGATAAGCAGGAATCACTGAAGCTGTCACGTCAAATGCCTCCTGGATTTCCAGAATCCATCACTGGCATTCTTCTTCAGAAGGAGACGAATTGTTCTTTTGTTGTTGCATAATCTGCCTGCCACCACTAACATGAATAGAGTCCATTGCATCAAAGAAATTAGGCACTGTTTCCTTCCTTCGGCTAATCACAGAGAAGGTCCCACTAGTCTAAGGGCCAGTGGGTACGGCTTAATAAGCATTCATCATCACACTGTGTTTTGTCGGGGTGGCCGTTACCTGCAAAGGACAGTGGTGTGTGTGCTCTAATGCTAAAGCTGCTAGAGTCCCTTCAAAGATGACATTTTCTGTTTTTGCCCTTCTTTCCCACTGTCCACCATTTCATGTTAATAGCAAGGTATTTTTTTAAATGAATTACATGAAAAAAACCTACATGGTAAAGAAACAAATATAAGCCTTCATATTTCTCTCTCAGAACTATCGGGAAAAAAGTAAGGCAGGCCTCAGAATTTGCCTTAGGAATTGTGTGTCACTAAGGAACAGTAACTGAGACTATGGGCAAATCACATAACCTCTTCAAGCTATACTTTATTAGCAAAAGTGTTTTAAAAATAGTTGCTTTGCAGGGTTTCTGTGAGGAATAGATGATAAAGTGGGAGTGAGGATAGCACAAGACAAAGAGCCTGGATTCTAGATTCAGATAACACTTGATTTGGGTTTGAGCATTAGCACCAATTACATGATCTTGGACAAATTGCAAGAATCCCGAGAATGTAAGGAGAAAATGCCAACAAAGCATAGAGTACCCACCATATATGGCCCCAAATAAATTTCCAGTACTCATGGCTTTTTAAAAATTACAATTATTATAAAAAGTATGTGAACATATATAACATAACACCTGCTACATAGAGACATCTAAGCCATAGAGAAAGCAGTGCTTTCTTCCTTTCCTGTTTCTATTTATTTCCTTTCTTCTTAATATATATTAAATGTTTCCACATTAGAAAATTGTATCATAAACAATTGTTCTCACTTAGTACTCTGACAAAAGTCAGATAGATTTTCAGTTACCCCAGGAGAAGGATAGTATACTATTTTGTTGTTGTTGTTGTTGTTGTTTTAGAAGGAAAGAAGTAGCTTCTTTGGGCCAATTTTTGAGAGAGAGAAAGAGCACAAGTGAGGGTGGGGCAGAGAGAGAGAGGGAGACACAGAATCTGAAGCAGGTTTCAGGCTCCAAGCTGCCAGCTCAGAGCCCAAAGTGGGGCTCAAACCTACACACCGTGAGATCATGACCTGAGCCGAAGCTGGATGCTTAAACGACTGAGCCACCCAGGCGTCTCATACTATTTTCTCATTGCAACTTTGGAATTGCAGATAGACAATCAAAATGTGCATTTTAAGAAATATTAGTTTGTTAGTTAATCCTCACTCCTTAAATATTCCTGATATCATTCACATATATTTCCTATTTTAAATAGAAATATTCCAGGCTTTTTTAAAACTGACTATTTTTCTTCCTGGAAATGGTTAATTTAAAGTAATAAGTGATTAGCACAAATATGAACAAGATTTACCCAAAATATATGAAAACATATGTCCACAAAAAACAAGCCAAGAAATAAAAACTTACCCAATAGTCTTTAAAACACTTTTTTTCACAATGACCCCAAAATGAAAAATAATGCAAATGCCCATCAGCAAGAAAATGTAAAAAATAAATTGTGGTATATTCATACAATGATATATTACTCATTAGATAAGAATGAACTACACAGACAAACAAGAACATAGAAGAATCTCAAAATAATTATGTTGAGTCAAAATTTAAAACAAACGAGAGACTATGTATCTATCATATGGTTCCATTTATGTGACGTCCCGGAGCAGGCAGTGTCATCTATGGTGATAGAAATCCGGAAGTGATTGCCTCTAGGAAGAGAGGGACGTTGACTTGAAAGGTCTATGAAGAACTTTCGTTTGTATGGAACTGTTTCATAGTCTTGTTTTGGTGACAGTTTCATGAGTGCCCGTAATTATAAAAACTTATTAAATTCTACTTTTAAGACCTGTGCATTTTATTTTATGCAAATGCCTCAAAAAGACACACACACACACACACACACACACACACACACACACACAGCCTACAAAGTAACACAATGAAATGTATACACTTTCTGAGGTATTTTAAATGATTGCTCAAAAAATGGGTACTGTTAAAAATAAAAATACTATGAAATCCCGTGCCTTCTGGACATTAAAGGGAAAAATATACATCATCATCTGGGGAACCTAAGAACTAAGTTTAGTTTACTAGATGTCAACAAAGTTGTAAAACTCAATGAACGAGCTGTCAATCTTTGACCCACAGCCTCCATCTTTTTTATGTTCTCTGCTGCTCTTTGGACCAGTGTTGATTGGATGCAGAAGAAATTTCCCAATTTTTCTTCTGTTGAAATTCTGTTTCCTCGGGTCTATTTTATAATTGACTCATGTTTGACACCTTTATAATCTTTTCCTCATAAATTAAAGAGAAGATCAGGATGTAAGTTTGAATTATAATTTCACTTTTTTTTTGAGATACTGGTTAAATTGACTGGCTTTAATTCTTTCATGAATGAATTCTTTAGTTTGTATCTGTGACAGACAGAAAGAGACTGTGTTGATTTGGGAATGGATTTCATTCTACTTTCAAACGTGTTGAAAATGGAAAAGCCATAGCTGTAAGGTTGCAAGTTTTGGTTAGCTGTTACATAATCTATGAGCTGTGTGGTACCATCACTTTAATTTGGGAGGTGCTGCAGGAAATAAGGTCTGGGGTTTTCAGACCAGTCATTCCTGATTCTGACCTTTAGCTCAATCTTAGACATCAGAGTATATATATTTTTTTAAATGTTTATTTGTTTTTGAGAGAGAGAGAGAGAGAGACAGAGCACAAACTGGGGAGAGGCAGAGAGAGAGAGAGAGAGAGAGGGAGACACGGAATCTGAAACAGGCTCCAGGCTCTGAGCTGTCAGCACAGAGCCCGACATGGGGCTTGAACTCACAAACCATGAGATCATGACCTGAGCCAAAGTCGGACACTCAACCAACCAAGCCACCCAGGTTCCCCTCAGAGTATATTAACAGTGTACATTAAAATGAGTCCAATATCAAAGACTCAATTTAGATGACTCTGGAAGTAAGTCAGTCATGTCTCCAAAATTGCACGTTCCACCAATTGTTATATTTTGGAAAAAGCTATGGACTTTGCACCAGGACTTGAACTCAAGTTCAGATTTCACCACTTGGTGGCTGTGTGAATTTAGGCGCATCCTACAAATTCTCCAAGCCATTTCCCAATCTCTCCTTCTTTCCAGTGAGTTAGGATTGTAGGAGCTTTAGGTCAGGTGGTCTGATCATGGAGAAGTTATGAAAATTTATTAAGTGCTAGTAGTTTAATAATACATATAAGGCATTTAGCATTCAGCTCAACAAAAAATGGTAGCCATCATCATTCCTCACAGCTATTCAATTATTATTGATAGCAACCAAACCAGTATACGATTATTTAATTGGTATTTTTGTTGTTATTGCCATCTAAGCCAATGAATTTCACCTGTAGCAGAAATGTGCTGAACAAGAAAATCACTAACAGCAAGGGTGAACAGTAACAACTGACGAGAACTCAGGAGGATAGTCAAGAGGCTATTGTCCAGGGAGCAGAGAAGGGGCAAAATGGGATTCACTGTTGCAGGGATACAAAGTAGGTACAGACAGGTACTACTCACGAGCTCGATTTGCTGCAGTCAGGAGTCAGTGATAGCCTCCTGGGGCCAATCATCAGTACCTGGTCTTTCCTCGAGTGGATTGGTTTTATGGACAGTGAAAAAGGCCAGGAAAAATTTGGTGTAGACAAAGCACAGCACAGCAGTTAAGGCTTTGGGCTTTGGAGGCAGAAAACTGGGCTCTACATATGTGGCATGCTCCTTTACTGCTTTGCACATCAGTTCCCCCTTTTTTAAAATGGAGGTGCTAAAAATAATATCTTCCTCATTAGCATGTTGTAAAAAAATTAAATACGATTATTCATTTGAGAGTTTAGCATAGTGCCTGCTGCACAGTAAGTATCAGTAAATATAAAATCTTGTTTTTCCTAATGCCTTTATGCAGAAGTTACATCTAGGAAATGAGGGTCAAGCACTGTGTAATCTTCTGCCTGGATAGTTGACATTTATTGAGTCTGAAAACAAGAATGAAAAGGCGAAGGCAGAATTTATGCAAAGATTTGATTGAGTTTGTGGCCTAGTAACCCATGACATAATTTTAATAGCTGATTATTACTCAGTAACTGATTTGACTCTAGGAAAGGAATTCTTTCACTAACTCACTGTTAAATCACCATTTTTAGCCAGTATCGAAATTTCAATTCTTCCTGTTAACAGCCACAACAAAACCTCTAAACATTCAGGGTGCCTGGGTGGCTCAGTTGGTTAAGCGTCCGACTTCGGCTCGAGTCATGATCTCACAGTTCGTGGTTTCGAGCCCCGTGTTGGGCTCCGAGCTGACAGTTCAGAGCCCGAGGCTTGCTTTGGATTCTGTGTCTCCCTCTCTCTCTCTGCTCTGCCCCTCCTCATGCTCTGTCTCTCTCTCCTTCAAAAAATAAAATAAAATAAACATCAAAAAATTAAAGGAAAAAAACCTCTAAACATTGGGACCAAATTTGTATAGCAATAGCATACTTTGCTTCATGTATCCTGACTAAATACTTCTAAGGCAACCAATGATTTACTGTTTATAATGTCCTGGTACAAGTTTAAAATCAAATAACTTTGTACACAATAGTAATAAACTGTAAACATCATATCGAAGAATATGATTACTATACTAATGTTTTAAATGCTAATTTTAATGTTTCATGTTATTCACAAATCATACACGATGTCTATGAATACTTCTTTTTTGAAAGCAGCACTTGGTGAATATTCTCAAATAATGTTGCAGGATTTCTTTGTATATGAATCATGAAAAAAGAGCCTTTCCAACTGTAACTTCCTCAAGCACCAGAGTGCTTCCTTATAGGATGCTTAAAATATGTGACATTCAAAAGAATGATGGATTTTTAAGACAAGTGAATTTGTGGAGGGCTGAAATGCTTATCCATATAGTTTTACTTAAGCTTTTTCATTTCAATAATTTATATTTCAAAGAGCTATCTTAACCCTACTAAATGCATCATAGCCATAAAAAAAAATCAAATGCTTAAGACCAGTAACTCAAATTTAGTTCAGGATATAACATCAACTGGAGTGTACTTTAGCAAGTTGGAAAATCAGAATTCAAGGTGCTTGACTAAAGATTTCACAGTGGGCAGCTTTTATTGATTATTCATCTCCAGAAGGAAGCTCCTTCCCTAGGAAGCTCTTCTCACAATGCGCAAGTATAGCCAGAAGGAGCCACACTCTAATGCCATGAGGCTTTAATCAAATTTACACAAAAATGTTGTTTAATAAATGAGAGCTTTGCTACATTTCACTATTTGCTACCCATCAGAAAGCATGGTGATTACGCTCAAGGCTTAATATTTGAACCATGGTCTTAAAAAAACTCAACAATTTATACTTTCATATGAAATTCACAAGTTCCTTCATGGGGGTACCTAGGTGGTTCCAGAGCTCCATTTGCACATATTCAAGACCCTGTGACCCTGAAAGGACACCTAGATTTTTCTGCTTGAGCACAGCAAAGCAGCTTCTCAGTTGAATCTTTGAAGTTTTTTTTTTTCTAATAAAGTTTCTATGAAAGGTACATTGCTGGTCTTTTTGCTAAAAATTAACACTTATTGAGCTATGACTGTGGGTAAAATGCTGAGTGAAGTGCTTAATGCATATGTTTGCTCACCTAATCTCCACCATCGCCCTGTGAGGTAGTGAGGTATCGCCCAGCTCTTTTATCAGATGAATAAGAAATGAAGAAAGTTTAAGCAGCTTGTTCAAGACGGTCATAAGGTCATAAATGGCCGACCCGAGATTCAAACCCAAGTCTGAGGTGGTCCTATAATCCACAAAAAGAAATTGGGATTATTTTTTTGCAATGCCAAGAGCATTAAGTAAGTAACAGAAAGGTTCTTGGCAAGGGAGAGAGAAGATACCGAAATACCTTATCTGTAAGAATGACACGTTCTCTGGGCTAGAATAATCATGGTGCTGGTTGGCATAAAGCCCCATGATGCTTGTCTTTCCAAGTTCCAGAGTCACCCACTGCCATTAGCAGGACCCTAGCCAGTGGAAAGCCCCATGATGCTTGTCTTTCCAAGTTCCAGAGTCACCCACTGCCATTAGCAGGACCCTAGCCAGTGGTGGACTCCTTTCCCAGAATGACATCTTGATAAGATGCAGTCTGCAGCCATTCCCCATCTCCTTTGCTCTGCTTGCCAGTTGCCTCAACTGCTTTCTGCTCCTCAGTCTCGCCAGGTGCTTTCACACTTCAGGGTCTGAGTGCACAGCATGCTGTGCCCAGACCTCTTCTTGTGATCGGTACCTCTGTTCCTTCAGGTCCGGGTTCCCCTCCCTCAACGTTCCCATTCTCTCCCATAGACCTTAGTTTAAGTTCCCTGAACACAGAGCCTGGACGAGGGCTGGCTGCAGGTAGATTATTCGGGAAGTGATTCCAGGAAGTAGTGGTGAGGGAAAAGACAGAGTGAGAACAAGGAGGAGGATGAAGCCAAGAGTGATCTGTGGGTAATGAGGCTTCTTACGGCTGAAGACTCTGAGAAGTTGTGTCGAATTCATTCCAGAATTGCCCTTCTAAAGAAAGGGAGGCTGGGGCATTGATCCACCAGCTAGGTTCCCTTTTGATTGCAGATTGCACTGGGGACCTCATCTCCATACCTTCCCAGGCAGAGCCAGGCCCTGGCGGGGGTGCAGGTGGTGGTGGGGGGCGGGGGGACATGGGGAGGGAAGCCCTCGACAGGACTGGCCACTCACCCACAGCTGCAGCGAGTCAGAGGGAACCGAGAGTCACGGTGTGGGGTACATGGAGCCTCCACTACATAAAGCAAAATGTTTCCTTCCTGCACTTGCCCCAGCTTGTGATTACTCATTTTTTATGCATTCGTTTGTCTGCCCCTCCCTGAACTAGGAGAGCTCTTCAAGAGTCAGAACAAGGACTCTTGTTCGCCAGTGTCTTCTAAGACTGAGCATTTTTCCTGGCATATAATCGGCACATAAAAAATGTTGCCGAAAGGAAACAATGTAATTGCTTTTGGCTTTCCTACCAGTCCTTCAGTTTATGTTAATTGTGAGGAGAAGAGGCCTCAGTGCCTTCTCAAGGGCCTTTTCTCCTCCCAGGATGGAAGTCTCTCTTGTCCATGGGAGCAGCCTTCCGTTCTGAGAGCTTCAGCCTTCTTTCTCGTTAACTTAGGGGTAAGCAACAGAGGAGGCAGCTTTGTGTCTGCTCTGACATGACCCCCCTTTTCTCCCAGGATTCTTTTTACCAACAGAGGTTTGTTCTTTGTGATCATTAATTGCTTTTTTATAGGAACCAGAATTGTCATTCTAAAAGGGGCATCTCAGGGGCGCCTGGGTGGCTCAGTCGGTTAAGCAAGCGTCTGACTTGGGCTCAGGTCATGATCTCACAGTCCATGAGTTCGAGCCCCTCGGCGGGCTCCGTGCTGACAGCTCAGAGCCTGGAGCCTGCTTCGGATTCTGTGTCTCCCTCTCTCTCTGACCCTCCCCCGCTCATGCTCTGTCTCTGTCTCAAAAATAAATAAAAACATTAAAAAAAAATTTTAAAGGGGCATCTCAGATCCTTTCACAGCTTACTCTTGGACCCATTACAAAAATTAGGAACTAAAAAAAAAAAGACACTAATCAGAGTTTGCACTGGATTTTAAATTTTAGGCACAATAATAAGGTTTGAGAGACTGGCAGGATTCATTAAATCTCACTAGACATTAGGCTTTTTTGACACGAGGATGACTTGCTACCTTCTTGCTCCTCCTCCTCCTTCTCCCCACCACCCCTCCCTCCTCCTCCTCATTATCATCATCAAACATAACGGCTATCATTTTTAAGCACTTACAGCGCACAAGGGAAGGTACTAAAATTTTATTCAATTAATCCTTACAACCACTTTATCAAGTGTGCATCATTCCTTTTTTAAAAAGAGGAGACTTAGACTTGGAGAGTGAACTAACCAGCCCAAAGTCACCAAAGCTGTATGTGAAAGGGCCAGAGTATCAGTGTCTTTCATCTCTGAACGCCCATCAGCATAGCCCAATGGCTGGCATGTGACAGGTGCTCATTCAGTAGAAACTGGATGCCACGGTTTCTTTTTTTTTTTTTTTAACATTTATTTATTTTTGAGACAGAGAGAGAGAGCATGAACACAGGAGGGACAGAGAAAGAGGGAGACACAGAATCTGAAACAGGCTCCAGGTTCTGAGCTGTCAGCACAGAGCCTGACGCGGGGCTCGAACCCACAGACTGCGAGATCATGATCTGAGCTGAAGTCAGACGCTCAACTGACTGAGCCACCCAGGTGCCTCGATGCCAGGGTTTCATCATGAGTTCACAGTGGAGCTCAAAATAAAATGTTCGCCCCTGCCTCTCCTATAATGGGCTTCTCTACCTGTGTCCAGAACCTATGCTGGATCTCATTAACCAGATAGACAACTTAGGACCTACCTTATTGCTGCCACAGGTACAGGAGGACATCTGGCCTTTGTGGAATAAAATGGAGGCCAGGAGTACAGGAGGAAAGAAGAGAGGCACAGACAGAAATCATTAGGATTGGACACATTCACCCCTCTGTTCTTCTCTCATGATTCTCCAGAAAGGTCTCCACATCCTCTGAGCATATGGAGAATACAGATCATTCATCTCCAATGTTATCTGGAATTTACTTCCCCAAGACAGGGCCAAGATTGAAGGAAATGTAGAACAGGAAAAAGGATTATGGAAACCTTTAGGAAATAGAGTTAGAAAAGGCTAGCTTGGTCCATTCCTTTCAAAGAAGGTTAAAAAGTACAGCATGGGGCAGTAGAACATTTGCTAATGTCTATTGTTGATTTTAATTGGATTTTTTTGCAAATAAGTTTAATTTCATAGAAGTTTCTGCCACTTCTTGTGGGGTTTTGAATCTTTTTTACTGGTCAATTTTTTTAATATAATTTGCTTTTCAAAAGATGTAGTTTTATGAAATAACTAGCTTCACAGCAGATTTACTCTTTTTTTTTTTTTTTCTTTAAGAAACTGCCTTTGATCTTGATTGCATTCGAGTTAGGTGAGGGACTGAAAGAAGTTAAAAAGCTCACACAAATTGGAAATGAGAAAAAAATCAGAAGTTGTAATCATTTTCTTCATCTTTGCAAAGACCCCAGAGAGCAACCGGTTTAAACTTAACTGGAGGCTATTATTATGAGTACTCTAGACGGAGAATGAGTTTTTACCCAATTCTGTAATTTTTCTGACAGGTGCATTTTTTTTTCAAAGCCCTCTACAAAATGAAGTGGGTATTTCAATATAATTCTCAGTTCTATCAGAGTAGATAGCAAACTAAATACTTGTTGAACTAATGGGTCAATTATTGACAATAAGGGTGGAGCACAAGACAATAAAAAAGGATAATTGAAAAATCATTTCATTTAGTATTTTATCATCCATTAATTTTTGCAGCAAAGTTGTATGAATCATTTACTGTGTGTAAAACATGGCAGTGCAGAGGCTAGAGTAACAACTAATGCTAATATAAGCATCAGGCGTGTTCTGAGCAGTTTACACATTCCATTATTTCTCACAATGCTGTGTGAGAAACATTTCCCCCATTTTAGAGATGAGGCCACTGAGGCACAGAGAGGCTACATAACTTGCGCGAGGTCACACAGCTAAAAAGTGGCAGCAATGGGGTTTGAACCCATTGGAGGCGTTCTGACTGCAGGGTCCAGAACTTAGCAACCAATGAGTACTACCCTCAAGGAAAGCTTAGAAATTAGTCATGGAAATGGAAAATCTATCAACTGTGCTCTTGAAGAAATGACATTTTATTGGAAGAGACGGAACGAGACACATATTTACAACAGAGCATGGGAAAAACTGTGGGGATGGGGAGAAGAGGGTCTTACAGAAGCAGTAAGGAGGCATCATACCCTATCAGGGGTGAGGGATGAACAAGACTCAAGGAGGCAAACTGGGGAGAAGCATCTGCAAGACATTAAAGTAATAAGCCTGGAAGATTCGCGTAAGGAAAATAATTCAGAAAAGCTACTGTAAAGAGCAGAGGCTGACAGTGCTGAGAGATGGGGCTGGAGAATGAAGTAGGTTCCAGATCATGAAGAACCTTGTAAACCAGGCTGAGGCATTTAGATGTTCTGCTATGAGCCTTTGTGGATTTTATACAAGGATGTGATTCAATCAGGTTTTCATGAACACTGGGATATAGAAACTATCCTTCAGGAGTGTGGAGAACAGATTGGGAAGGAGGCAGTGGGCAGATAGTGCAAGAGAGGGGAGTTTCACAATATTGATGGGGAAAATGGTGAGAGTGTTAAGTCTTAAAAGTCCTGCTTATCAGTTAGGCTGTGGAGAAGTGACATTTCCCTGGTAAGAAGCCTGTATTTCCCCTGTCCTTTTCAATTATTTTTGCTAAAAATTTTCTTATTTTCTAAATAATGAAATTTATTTCACATCACATTTCTCCTGGAAATGGGTCACTGGTAATATGTGGATGACTATATGAATAGCCAATTATTATATTTTATGCATCAAACAAAACATTCTCCTTTAAGTTGAAGCCTTCTTGGAGGCCTTTTATCTAACTAGTCTGAAAAAAAAAATCGTAATGGGAATTCAAAAGGGACTCTAAAGAGATAAGACATTATAATATTTAGAAAGAAAGACCACCTTCCCCACTTTTGAGACTAGAATATGGAAGAAAAAAAGTACGTTTGGGGGAAAGTGGATTGTATCAACCCCCTTCCGGTCAGTTTATCCATCCTTTCCTTTTTATTTGTTCTGGGCTTCTAATGAGCTTCCATCACTTTGGACTTCTAACTCGAGGGAAGAAAGCAGTTCCTCTCTTGGCTAAATTTAGTCCAGCCTGGGAAAACACTCTACATTTTGTTCTTCATGCTGTACTGCTCTGTGCAAAGAGGGAGAACTGGGGTGACTATTATATTTAGGGCAGAATTTCTCACACTTTTCAAAACAGCAGTTTAAAAATGTAGAAAAGGTTAATGTGAAAGAAAAGAGCTGGGCTCTGAGAGTAAATGTAAGGTGTCTTAACTAGTAATAATCTATTTCTATATCACAAATGAAATAACTGACCCCTATGTGCTAAAAGAGATGCTTCCTAAATGTTCAACCTATTACCCAAGCATAACTGGGCAAAATCTGGGTTTGAAGCTCAAATTTCTACTTTCTAGCATTCTACCTATAACTTAGCCAATTAAGTCCTTATTGTCATAGAACACACAGTCATTTGTTTGCCACAGTTATTCTGGAACAACAATGCCTACTTTGTTCAATAAAGGTCATTCCCCTAAAGAAATTTGTACTGTAAAACCATTTATGGCTCCAGGCTTTCATATATTTTATAGATAGATCAATAGGTAGAGAGATAGGTAAGTAGGTAGGTATGTAGGTACCTAGGTAGGTAGATAAATACATAATAAGTATATAAATATATACTTATGTAAGTATATAAATATATATGTATATATATTTGTATATATGTGTATATAAATAAATATATAAATATATAAATATATGTATATATGTATATAAATATATACTTATAAGTATATAAGTATATAAATATATATGCTCTGAATGCATTGATAACAACAAATCAGTCAAGAAAAGTTCATTATATGCTTTTTCTATGTTGAGCCCTTTGTTATCTGCTCCAATTTAATAATATTTCTAGTGTTGTTAATAGACCTAAAATAAATGACAACTGGTTTTAATTTTTTTTTTTTTTGGTTGTTAAGGCATACTATGGAGTTCAGCCTTTCCAGTCCTCTTGTATCAGATTAAGAGTTCTAATACAGACAAATAAATATTAGTTATAAATCTGTGCTGGAAATGCCTCCACTCAGTTGTACTAGGTTTCCTCATCACAGGAAACAAAGTAATTTTTCCACTAACTTGACTTTAATATTGTTAGATACTTTCATAATTTTCTTGGAAGAAGTTTATTCAAATAACTTGGCACTTTTGAGTGGTCCCCTTTACTATGTGTTCTCCTAATTTTATTGTCATTCATTTTGTTATTTTCATATTTTAGATAGTTTAAACTTCCACAAACCTGGGTATAAACATGGAGCAAGGTCATTTCTTAAGAAACCTGAGCTCAGTGGCCAAGCCACTCATTAAGAAATCAGACCAAAGGAGGTAGGAAGTCTGATGATTAGGATTTCAATAACAATTACGCCATCATGGAGAAAATGAGAAATATAACTAAATTTCTTACAAAGGGAATCAGATGGGCCACTGTGAAATAAATGTAAGCCAAGCTCATATTCCTGAATCAGAGAGAATTATCACTAATTCATACATTAAACTGGGACATAATCAGAGGGTTTCATAAGATTTTCTCCCTGAAGTCCTAAGAGAAATGCTAGAACCTTTATCAATGACTTCTTTGTGTGGAAGAACAATAGGGTCTGCAGCAGACAGAAAGTTCACCCTTTCCCAAACATGCAATTCCAATGGACATTAAACTGAGTGAGGCTGTACATCCAAAACCCTCACCTAGAGTGCTTATGAGCACAGGTCTCAGCCAGTACCGACCCCACCTCCTAAGTAGACTCTAGGACTAGCCCAAACAAAGGGTCAGGTGGTTCCAGACTCCTGAATAGATTTTAGGAGGGGACCAAATTGAGCCACCAATTAGCAAACCCATCTCATTGAAATAATGACAGTGCCCATCACTTCCTAAGCTGTCCAGAGATCCCAGTGGGCAGCCTACTGTGTACCCGTGTTAGGAATGTAGCACCTGATGAAACCACACTTGCGCTCCGACAGCTCAGCATGGCCTTTTCCCAGAATAATCTGAAATATGCTAAGGGAGGAATTGACCTCCTTTTGAAGTCCCATAGCAAGCCAATTCACTTTTTTTCTCTTGGACCAGTTTCAGAGCAGCAAGCATTCAGTGTAAACAGAAGTGTGGAAGGAAATGGAGACTAAACCTAATTATTCATGATTCAAAATTCACTCACTGATTTTTACTTATTTCCAAACTACTTAGTCAAAATCAAGTTTTAGAGGCAACCTCTGGCTTGATATCATTCTTTAATTTTAGTATAGCCTAGTTTTAAAATCTTAATTAGGTTACCACACCCCTATTCTGTGCTACATAAAACCTGTTTCACATATTTAATAATATCCTAAACATAGTAACATTACCTTATATTTTTAAATTGTCTAATTCTTTTCAAAGCATCTTTACACAGAGTGCTTCAAATGACCCTTACCTCTTACCTCTCAAAAAAAAAAAAAAAAGGGCAGAAGAGTTAGGCATGGATACTTCCATTCACAGATAAGAATACAGATGAATAGATGTTATGTTACATATAACCAGGCTGTAAATGGCAGAACCAGCCCCAGAATTCAACCACATGATTCCTAGTTTAATTCTCTTCTCACTAACTCAAACGTAGTTCCTTTTAACAATTTTCATCCTGAATATATTCTGAATTATGACTTGTGTGCAGAGGCAGACATATTTGTGGGGGTTTTATCGTTTTTTTTTTCTGTTGAAATATAGTCAAGCTCTAGGATTTTTAAAAAATTTTGTGCCTTAAAGTTGTCAACTTCCTGAGACATTTATCTGGAAATTCTGAACATATGTTTAAATTTTCTTCTTATTTTCTATTGAAATTTTCAAACTTACTTTGTTGTAAGATCCCAGGACTTCTACCAATAAAATGCCCTTGTTGATTCATGTGCTGCTGAGAGAGTAGATCTTAAATGATCTTGGCACGAGAAAAAAATTTTGTAACTATACGTACTGATGGATGGTAACTAGACTTATTGTGATCATTTTGCAATATATTCCAATATCAAGCCATTATGTTGCACATCTGAAGCTAATATACTGTTGTATGTCAATTATATCTCAATTAGGAAAAACAATAAAAGGGGAGCCACTTGAGAGAATTTTTTTTTTTCATCTTGGCGTGACATACCATTTGCACCAATAGATTCTAGACTATCAGTCTTCATTCAGAAAATCATGCTGGCTCTTTGGAGCCTAACGATTATCACCCAGTTGCTTATTACATTTCTAAACTGAGCTTCTTTTCTTACTTGCTTTGTTTGGCATGTAAAAGGGTCAGATTCTTCCTCTTTAGTATTCTAAGATATATTTTCTTTAAGTATGCAGGCTATTCCTATATTCGACCCTCTACTGGCTTTGTATTCACATTCCCCTTCTTAATATTTAAATACACATTTCTAATAACTATCAGGTTCCCATAAGTCACAATTTTTTTTATCTATTCTGCTTTATCACTTATTGATAAAGGTATTGATAATACCTTGGCATGAGCTAGATGAGCATGCCTTTTAATAAACTAAAATAATGGTTTTTTTTTTGATTAAAGTATGAAGGTTAATTTTGTTTTAGGCCAGAATTTCTCACCAATTTAAGTAGTAATACACTCTCTTCCCAGTAGAAAGGGAGATCAGGAATCCAGTAAAAAGAATACATCACTTGTACTTTACTATGTTAATGTCATACTCAAAAGATGATTACCTGAAAATATTACATACTCCTATTTAAATATAGGAATAAAATTTTATAAAAGTAAGATATTGTAATGTTTTTGGATTGGCAGTGACTTTTGATACCTTTCACCTCAGATCTCTCTCTAGTTAAGTAATTTTTCTCAGTATAATTTTATAATATCTACTGTCCATGTAGCATAGCAGTAATCATTTTTTTTTAATTTTGAAGTTTAATTATTCTCTTTAAGTTTCATTTAAACAGCTACATCCTAAATATCATCTTCAATTTTAGAATGAGAATACTCTTAGCATGTAATAATTCATTTTACACATGATGAAGCTCTTATGAAGTAATTTCCAAGCCTCAGTATTTTATATACTCTTGGGATAGAGTTTTATGTGATATAAAATTGCATATTTATCCTTATGAGTTATGAATCTATGTAGGAATGCCTGTTTCAATTCAATACTGCCTCCTTATTTTTAAATAAGCATTCACCAAAGCACAGAAAATAGGAAATAAATATAATGGTAAAGCAATGAGACAGTGAAAGCCATGTTGGGTTACCGAAGCCATTTTTCTTCTCCCTTCACCTTAGAAGATGAGAAAAGAGGTTGATGATTCTTCATTGTACTGAACTGTCCTCTGATGGCTAGATATCTATGATTTAGTTTCTGTCTTTTGAAAAAACAAGACATTCTTGAGTAGTATGAACCGTATAAACTGACAGTGTCTTATCTACTTGTCTTTATCAGTTTTTAATATACAAGTTTTTCTGTGGTTCAGTATTATATCATTATATCATTATATCATTAGATATCAACAAATACCTTTCCATTCATGGAACTGGAGAGAGATGGGGAAGTCACATTTTTATGGTGCTTTTGTACTTCTCCAATCTGCGCTGGTAAGGGATACTTCTTCTTTCAAGTTCATGAAAAGCCTTGACTCAAGCAAAGCTTTAATTATCATTAAGCTTGTTAGTTCATACTTTCCCTAAGGAAGACAGACTGCTGTTTTGGCTTATACAGCATAATCTCCTAGGTTCTGTAAACCAAATAAG
The DNA here is from genome assembly GCF_028018385.1 of Neofelis nebulosa. Taxonomy (NCBI): domain Eukaryota; kingdom Metazoa; phylum Chordata; class Mammalia; order Carnivora; family Felidae; genus Neofelis; species Neofelis nebulosa. The sequence continues at coordinate 37,718,485 of NC_080795.1, forward strand.
AATTCTGCTTTTACCAAAAATACTGAGTTAAGCTGAGTAGGTAATATATATCACTTTTAGAAAGCTAAGAGTTAGCTATTCCAATAAAAAATATTTCTTTTGGGGGCACCTGGGTGGCTCAGTCGGCTGAGCCTCCAACTCTTAATTTTGGTTCAGGTCATGATCTCACAGTCCTGAGATCCAGCCCCTTCGTTGGGCTCCGTGCTAGGCCAGAAGCCTACTTAAGATTCTCTCTCTCCCTCTGCCCCTCCCAACTCGTACTCTTTCAAAAAGCAATTCTTATCAGTCATTGATATGGGAATCAATATAACTGCAGCAAATGTTTTCTTCAGATCTCGTTTCTCTTATTGTATTATTACTGAGCAGAGACTCCAAGAGACTTTTTCAAACAGATACAAGAGGATCTGGAGGGATCTACAGCCCTGTAGGGTGACTGAGCTCTTGGGAGCACGTCGTACAAAGAGGAGACACAATAAACATTGCTTTTGATAATAAGCTTAGTACAGAGGATCTCTCATCACTATTGTTGACCAGGGATCCTGTGCTTCTCTGTTTACTTATTCCTTAAGGAAAGGTCAAAGTCCAGAACAAGGACTTTTGACTCAGCTCCAGCACTGGGTAGAGCGCTTTCATGCTGACGAGCAAGTCAATCCATTCCGTTCAGGGTGCATGGAGGATGTCTTGCAGTCTCCTTCTCTTTTACATACAGCCGAAGTGGAGACGAGGAGTAATGTTCTTCACATCTGCTTGCAAAAGAAGTCTGGTAAAAGCTTTTCTTCCCGACATACCTCCCATCTCCGCCACACGCACTTATCAAACAGGAGATGCAGGGGATAGAGGTTTGGGGAACAATGGAGGAGAGGAAAAGAGGCTTCCGGACCTACTTTGCTATCAGGCTGCTTTATATAACTTAGTCTGTGCAAAAAAGAGCCCTTCATGGGATTCAGCAAGTTATAAATCTTCTCTTTCCTTGCTGTGCCCACTTCTCACATCTCCTGGCGACGTTATGGGCTTCTATGCCCGGTGGCTCATGAAGAGCCAGGTTCATCTCTCTGCACTCTTTATCCTACATTTGATATGATGCGGTTTATTCTAAAATGGATAATATATAATCAGCTTTACAGTGATGTACATGGCAATGGAAACTATTTGGTCGACAGCCATCCTCCCCACTAAAATGAAGGCATGACTGAGGCACTAGGTGGTTCTGTTCTCTGTGGTTTCTTCTAGAACATAACAAAATGACTGGCAGATGGTGAAGGTGGCTCCATACAGTATTTATCAAATTAATAAGTGATTAACTGGGAGGTACAGGATTCCAAGTCCAAATCTCTCCTCCTTTTTTTTTTTTTTTTTTTTTTTTGGCCAACATACTGCCTCTAGCATATAAGCCCTTCAGATCCCTCTTAAATGTCACCTGTTCACAGGGACTTGGCCTGACCTCCCTACCTATATAGTAGCTGTCCCTTCTCACTTCCCCTGCCACCCATTATTCAGAATCTCAGCGCTCTGCTTCCTTTTCTTCACAGTTATCAACTTGTTTGCTTTTCTTCCACCCTTTCTCTCTCTGTCTCTCTTTCTCCTTTAATCTGTCTCATTTCCAACAACCGTGGAAGCCCCCTCAGGATGAGGACAGGGGCTTATTCCTTCTTGTTCTCCTAAATGTACACATCATCTTACTAGATGCAGCAGCTCATTTAGAATAATTCTTGAAGTCCTACTTTAGGTTCCAGTACTGGGATATGAATCCAGTATTTCTAAAAACAAAAGATATATCTGACCTTGGAGGATGTGGGGGTTCTTAGCACCATATATATATATATATATTCTGTGTATATATATGTATATTCTGTATATATATATGTATATTCTGTGTATATATATATATATGTATATTCTGTGTATATATATATATATATATATATATTCTGTACATAAAGGAAAATAGACATGAATGCTCTCAACAGCATCTAATTTTGCCTTTCCTCTCTTCTAGTCCAAATTATACTAGGTAAAGGTAGCCATCTGTCTGTACTCAGGAAGAATGCAGAGACTATATGCTATTAAAACATGATTAACTTTCTCCTACACAACTCACAAACTTTGCTATCTTATGTAAAAATAATTTAAAACACCTTTGCACTAACGTGAAAGTAAATTATTAGGTATTATATGTATAAGCATGCCTACGTGGATCCTTTTTATTTTTTGGAACAACAAATGTTACCCCTTTCTATCCAATTCAGCATTAGTATGCCAGAAGTCAGAAGTCACTATTTTAGGAGCTCTCAGAGGACCAATATTTATCTACCAAATGCATTACTTACTCTCTTGCTTGTCCAATAAACGTTGGCTTAGGGTTTCTCTCTCCTTCCTTCTTTGACATGACTTGACATATTTGAATGTAGCAAAAAGATATCTCCTTGACCAAATCCTCAGCTCCATATTTGATTACCTTGTGCATGCTAATGCAGCATCTGAATCAACAATAATAGCCTAAACCTCTGGAGAAGATTTTGAGACAATGTTTGAAGTTTCTCTCAAGTCCGCTTTTGAGGTTGTCTCCTCTAATTATTAGAAATTTACTGCTGGTTTTAGATTCAATCACAATGGGAGATAGAATGCATTACACAGCAGTTTGAGTTCGTGGCCAGTAGTCATGGCAACACCAGAGGATAAGTCTCAAAAGAAGGAATATTCTCCAAGGGCAAGAGTTTATATCTTGCTGCCAGATGTTTGCAGTTTTATTTTTGGAAATAAATATGCTATTTGGGTTTTGAAAAGCTTTAAAAACCTATTTTAAAGGTACAGTGTTTGTAAAAAATTTCAAAGTGAAGATCTCCATCATGTTTTCTAAATATCACCATATGCTAAATTTCCTTTACAGCTTTTTTGAATTTTCCCACTTGGGAATCACATAGAATGCTGTTCTGATGCAGTCACACAGTCACTAAATATTTATTGAGCACTTACTATGTGCCAGACACCTTGTTAGATATGGAGAATTCAGAGGTAATTTGCTGACGATGAATATGGAAGAGAGATGGTTGCATGTATGCAGATTCAGGAAGTATTAATATTTGCTGTATTTGTGACATGAATCCGGAAGAATCAAAAATATGTACCAGAGAGACATAATAAAGAGACAGGATTATTATTTTTCTGTGATACACACTGACTAGGAACCACATTGGATATAATTATGTTTTTTATTTACAAACTGAGATTTAAGTAACAATTGTTTATCTCCGTATTAAGTAACAATTGTATAATGACAGGCATTCTTATGCATTGGTACCTTTGTCCCAGGGTAAGAACCACTGTGCTTTGCTTACAGGAAAATAGCAAGGGTTGTAAAGGCTTAGAGCTGATAAAGTGCTGGTACTTTTAAAAACACAGTAGAGACTGGATGTTCTGCTCTTCTCCCGTACTCTCTGTCTTGGGAATCTCATTCTCTTTCTGAACATCAAAACAAATCTATAAAATTGTTGAAAAATTTAAAAACAACTAGTTCGATATGCTCTCAATGTTCACATCTTTGATTTCCTATTTCCTGGTGAACATTTCTATTTGGAATGTTGCCAACACTCCAAACTCAAGAAGCCTAAAGCTCCTCGACTTCAATATAAAGTAATTCTCTCTCCTTGTTCCTCTGTTTCCTAAGAAAGGTCCTATTGTTCTTTCAGTGACATGTTCTGCGCCTTTCTCAGTCATACCTGCAATGGCTCACCACTCCACTGCCTCTTTCTAGCCATCTTTTCTTCTACATGGTCACCCTGCCCACAGTGGTGTGGACCTTATTTTTTACTGTATTCTTACATTATGAAATGGACCTTCCTGTCTCACACACAACTGTCAGACCACTCTTCCTTAGGAGGGTGTCTTGGCTGAGTTTAAGAGGTCACTGGGTTTATGAAACATATATTCCTGACTTACTTCCTCGACTAGCAATATGTTTGTGTGGTGTCTTTGTTCGGGATAGAAGTGGGCTGGAAAAAGAGAGAAAAGTCTGGGGCATGGATGGACACTCGACATGGATGACAGGTGAAAGAGAGAAATCAAGGGTGATTGAGAGATATGGAGAGTGCTCATTTCCTAGCCAGTCAAAGACACCAGATCTGTGCATTTTGTAAGAGAGGGAAGGCAGAAGCTAATGGGGCCTGTGAGATTTAAGGCATGACTAACTCTACATCAGCATTCAAGTGATAAAGCTCCGCACAGACTTAAGGAGAAGACAGTCCTCCACCAAGGGTCAATGGATGCCTTACGTGGGTTTGGAGAGGTTATCAGAACAATTTGGCCTATAGAATAGTCATGAAGAAAGAGCAGTGATTCTCAGAGCTCTTGGGGCTCTTGGGGTGCCTCTCTCCAGTATCTTGTGAACAACAGACCTCCACAAAAGATAAGTAGAGTATGAACAAGTTTGTTGTGAAGTATATGCAGTTTATTGTGTGGGACCTCCAAATTAAGTAGACTTGTGTGGTGGTTTTTATGTTCTTGAAGAAGTGATGGCAGAGGCCTTATACCAAAAACAAAATCAGCTGTTAACGTTAATCTAAACATTGTGATAAAAGGCTGGTGATGCCTGGGAGAATATACTTACAAATGATTTTTGAGATTACTATCCAGTTTTTAAAAATAAAATGGATTTATCGTCTACAGTATAAAGTTCAAAATTCTTATCTTTGTCCACTTAAGATCTTTCTCAAACTCATTCCGATCTACTATTGCCTGCTTACCATCCCTAATTTCCTACAGAGTTCTGTTGGTTCAGTTCAAGGTAACTTGAACTAGTAAATTGAGTTTACTAGAGATACAAAGATGAGTAAACCAGAATCCATTCCTTCAAGGAATCCCCAGAATAGTAGAAGAAACAAATATAACCAATAATTATATTGCAACACAATACATACAATAATTCATAAATGTACTTAAGACAGATATAAACAAGAAGTGAGAATGGCTCTGTGTGTGTGTGTGTGTGTGTGTGTGTGTGTGTGTGTGTGTGTGTTTGGAATAGAGCATTTGAAGAGTAAAAGGATTTAGGGAAGTCTTCACAGAGGAGGTGACTTTGAGAGATGAATACAATGTGTTCTGTTAGAGATAAACAAGGTAGAAAAGAGCATTGCAGACCAGCCTAACATTTGTCCACCTTTTTGTTTTTCCTTACTATGACTTCTTCCTCCTTCCTAAATAACTGTGCAAACCCTCCCCATACCTCAACGTCAGCTTTGACTGCACCTTGTCCCTATGTCTCTTCTGGCCATTCCAGCTGAGGTGAGCCCTTCTTCAGGTTTACGTTTTAGGATCCAGTTCTTTTCAAAACCTTTAAAGTTTTCATCACTTGTTTTATAAATTCTATATTCAGAATTACTTTTTCTATAGCACTTAGTTTACTCCTTTCTTTGAATTAGAGCTTCCCTTTCATTGTGAATTTTGATAGGCGCTTATCTCCTAGCATACTGTAAATATCTTAAGGTCAGTGAGTAAGTTTAATTTACATTTTATTCCCCATCATGTCTTGCTGAGTGTCTTCTACTAGTCAGGTGAAAGTTGTCTGATAAATTAAGTGCTATAATATATGTACTGAACAAAAATATATTTATCCAGGCACAGCATTATTGAGTGCAGAACTAAAATTTTGTGATCATGTAGCAACTTAATGAAGATTATAAATATTTTTTTATGAATAGTGACCCATTTTTCATTCAGACCCATTTCTCTATCCCACTCACTTAGCCAAGATTTGGAAATTTGAGAGGGAAAATTTCTCATACTTTTCAATATATATCTGTCACATATGTACACATATCCCTAAAGCAATAATGCTTCTATGAAGATGATATCCAATTAACATAATTTATAAGAACCTCCTTCACTTTCACTTTGCAATTGATTCACTTAAGAGTTTGTGACACAGGGAGCACCTGGGTCGCTCAGTCAGTTAAGCGTCTGACTCTGGAGTTTTAGTTCAGGTCATGATCTCACAGTTTGTGAAATCAGGCCCCACATCAGGTTCTGTGCTGATAGGGCAGAGCCTGCTTGGGATTCTCTTTCTCTCTGTCTCTGTCTCTCTCTCTCTCTGCCCTTCCTCCTCTCGTGCTCTCCCTCTGAAAATAAATAAATAAACATTAAAAAAAAAAGTTAGTGACAGAGGTCTTATAAGTACCTGCCATCTGAGGGGCTTCCAAGGAAGAGGTAAGCTGCAGACACCAATGTTCCCTTTCCCCACCAAGCTAAAAAGTTAGTAAGAATGAGACAGTAGATACTTAGGAGCAATTACAGGACAGGAAAAATACACTACCGAAGAAAAGGATGTGAGATTGAAGATAAGTTTCACCTACAACACACTTGTGTGTGATGAGCTTATCCCAATAGTTTGTTCATTTAAAATGCATTTCACTAAGTAACCTCATCTTTATCTTCTTTAGACCTGGCATTCACATATGCTTAATAGTTTATAAAGACACTTCCAAGTTAATTAGCTCTTTTGATATTTACTACAGTTCATAAATGAGAAAGGAGAGCCTTTAGAATTATCAGTGCCTTGTTCACTATCAGGTCGTTATTGCCGGGGCTAGTTTCAAGACTGATACTTTCAAGTTAATGAGAATTTCAATTTCCCAAAGAATGACTAAAAATCAATCTTCTCGTTATTGTAAGTCCTGAATGAATTTTCTGATTTAACATGTGAGAGCCAAAGCGGTCCGTTTTAGAAAAGCAAACCCCCACGTTTAAGTGCTACGGTGCAAGAGGATTGCTTCTCACTTTGAACCTTGGCACTTTCCTTTCTTCTGTCTTAACTTGTTCTTGGTTTTATTAGATCCCCAAATCCCTTTTTTCTGGGGGGGATTAAAAGACTAATAGTATCTTTAATCCAAATACGTGAAGTACTAACCTTTAAAGGTCCACCCCATAAAACACTGTCTTTCTGCATGACCTTTTATGCTTGAACTCTAAGTCAACATATAGAGCAAGCCATTCAACTTGTTAATGTTACATATCTCTTCTTTTCCAAAGGGGCACCTTTCCAAATTAGCCATTCAGAGCGGCCGGAACAGCAATCCCATGGTACTTGACAGCTGTGTGGCTCCACTCTGAATGCCATAAACATTTCACAGACTTGCCATCAAATTCCCTTCATTATGTAACATTTAGTTTTGCCTTAATCGAGTTTGCATATTGCTTCAGTAACATTCTATCAAGTGGAACATTTGACTGCCCATGCATCTTGCAAGTAGTGAGATAAAACTTGCTGTGAAAGGTAAGAGAGGGAGAGCAAAATGTCAAGTCAGGGCCAAAATAAGCTCTAGAGTCTACTGAAACATATAAGGAAGAACAGGCCAGGCAGGAAATAATTAGATTCAATATAACACGGTGCTGAAGGGTCAACCCAGGAATTGGTGTCGTAATTGTACATACTTTTATAGACACTGTAATTCTGCGATGGTGATTTCATTGCCCTTATTGCTGATTTGTTCAGCGTTGCTATGAGTGTTATATCCCTTCTTAAGCACCACTGAAAGGCTAATATTCACATGTGTAGTGCATACCTAAACAGAGGTTAAATGCCTGTTTTAAGACTGTGGGAACCCTGCAGGAGCAGTGGGACACTGGAATCCTCCCAAATTTAGAATTGTGATGGCATGTAGTATTCCATCTATAAGGGAAAACTTACTCGAGTAAGGGATGAGCTCTGAAATCTCTCTCCAGTGACAATATGTTATTGCTCCAGTCCAATGGTTCATTGCCATTTTACTGCCCAAGACGTGAATGCCATGGCTTTTGCAATATGACTTCCTGAATTTGAATTGTGGCCAAAACACACACACACACACACACACACACACACACACACAAATTATGCTCCAAATAACCAATTTATCTTTTTTCCTTTCAAAAGTAGACTTCTTTGAGTTTTAGTTGATAACATGCTTGCACGAGGTAGAAACTGCATTCCCCACCTCCCTGGCAGTTTGGTGTGGCCACATGGAAAAGTTAAGCCAAAAAACGTGAGTGCGGATGCATGTACTTTCTCCTTGCCTGACTTCCCCTTTCATCCCCTGGCCTGACTTTCCCCTAGTTGGGGAATTTCAGTGACTGAAGAAAACCTGAAAGCCACATGCTGAAGTTTGAAGACTTGTTGCACGGGCCCTGGACTGCCTATGAAAGAGAAATAAACTTGTATTCTATTTAAGCTGCTAAATAACTGTTGAAGCAGCTTCATGTGAACCTTAACTAATACAGGGGATGCAGAGACTGTGATCGTGAGGTTGAATGCATTTCATCAGTCTAGAAAAGTATCACATTTATGGTACTGACCTCATTGACTTTACACTCTAACCAACACACCCCTAACAGAATCATAGACTTACGAGGCTGGAAGAAACCCAACAAAACGCCATAATTCACAAAACATGTTGAAGAGAATTAACTTTTCTGAGGACATATACCTGCTAAAATAATTGATTCTTTGTTTTGAATGTTTCTGCAAAGGAAAAGTAAAACATCTTTAGGATAAAAAATTTCCAGTAAGTAATTATGACATGTGCCACTGTCTTTTAAGTTGGAATTTATAAGAAACTACCTATTGGCTCATAATTAAATTTAGAGTATACTGCTCCCAACTAGGTACTGAAATCTAGATTGAGGACTGCTATTTCTCAACAGCTACTCACGATAGATTTGCTTTATTTGGAAATACATAGATTAATATGGTTTATATCTAATTATTCTTCTCCTTACAATTGGAACTTTTATAGGAAAGTATTCAGTTATACAGACCCCAAAAGCATATTTATGCATAATACTTAAAATGTAAATATTAAAAGAAGACTAAGTAATACATACATCAAAAGGCTTATAAATTAATCCTTAATGATTATGAATTCTTGTCCATATTTTCTTTTCCCTTGGTGGCATTAATGGAAAGGATCCTTGATTCCTTTCCCTCCTTTGACTGAAGTGTCAATGGCCTATTGCTCTTAGAGTTTATATTCCTTTTCATTTTCCAGGAGAAGAAATAGGCTCTGAGTGTGAATCTCAGTTCCACCATTTATTTACTAAGTGTCTTTCTGGAAGTTGTGTACAAGCCTTGGGTTATTTACCAATAAAAGTGGGGATTTTTTAAATGTGGGTACAGTTGATACACAACGTTACATTAATTTCAGATGTACAGCATAGTGATTCAACAAGTTTATACATAATGTTACATTTACAAATGTACCCTCTGTCTGTCAAAATCAAGGAATTTTTAATGTTTACCTCACTGACTGGTCCCTGGTCTTACTCCATGCTCTGTTCTTCACAAAGAGCTCTTTCTAACCCTTAAATCTGATGGTCTCTTCTCTGCTCACATGACTTCACTGGCTTCTCATCTCATTCATAATAAGAGCTTTCCTAACAGTAGCCTCAAAGGTCCTTGAGGGTATGTAGACTCCCCGTCTCATCCCATTTTCTATCAATTTCTCCTTTGCCAGCCCAATCCCGCTTGTCTTTGAATATGCCTAGAAACTGCTTTCTTCAAAACTTCTGCACCTGCTAATTCTCCACCAGGAGTGCCCTTTCCCTGGAAGATGCCCCTTCAAGATCTTCAGGTTTCTTCTCCAGTGTCAATGTTTCAAATGTTTTCCATCACTGCCTTGTATAAAACAGCAACCCCCTATCCACTCCCATGAATACTATCCCCTTTACCCTGATTTATTCATTTCTGTAACTCCAATAAAGGCAGGGATTTGTTCTGTTTACTGCCGTATCCCAGAATTTAGAACAGTATCTACAGCATAGTAAGCGTGAAATAAACATTTGTCGAATGAATGTGTTATTGGGAGATTAAATGAAAGCGTATAAATTACTTAGTCGGGGACATGGAACAATATAAGGGTTCCATAAATGGTGGCTCTTATTGCTGTATCTCTATCATAATGACAGCTGCTTGCTTTCCTGGATTCTTCCTTGCTTAGCTATTAGAATAATTCCACAGAGATCTTTAATTAATTTTTTTGCAACTCAACTTTTCTCATATATGTAAATTGGTTTTAAAAACATATACCAGCTATATGATAATGTAGTTAGTATGCCTTCATGATGATCTTTTACTGAACAGGAAAGAGTAGTTTTTTAAATCTCAAAATGCAATCCTGCCCATGAGTTCCAGTATTTACAATATTTTTATTTTTTCTTTCTTTCTTTCTTCCTTTCTTTCTTTCTTCTCCCCCCCCCCCCCATAGAGAGGGAGAGCACGAGACTAGGAGGCGCAGAGAGAGAGAGAGAGAGAGACGAACAGGCAGTCCGACACAGCGCTTGATCTCATGACCCTGAGATCATGAACTGAGCCCAAATCGAGAATCAGATGCTTAACTGACTGAGCCACCTGGGCATGGCTTAGTAATTTTCAACTGGAGGAATTTTCCACCGTCTAGAGACATTTTTGGTAGCCTGGGGGTGGCAGAGTGCTTCTGGCATCTAGTAGGCAGAGTCCAAAGATGAAGGATGTAAGATGTAGCTAAAGGTCCTACCATGTGCAAGAAAGCCCTTATCAAAGAATTATCCTACCCCAGATGTTAACTGTGCTGAGATTGAGAAACCCTAATAATCCAACCGTCTCTGGGCCCATCAGCAGACCTGATATTCAGTCTATTTTGCACTCTCCTAGCCCAGGAGCCAGCATCCGTTCTGATTAGCCAGAGCCCTATCAGCTGTTTATATTTTGAAAATGATGGCTGATCATGAATTGCCTCAAGATTACCCAGTGATTTTGGGGCGCCTGGGTGGCGCAGTCGGTTAAGCGTCCGACTTCAGCCAGGTCACGATCTCGCGGTCCGTGAGTTCGAGCCCCGCGTCAGGCTCTGGGCTGATGGCTCGGAGCCTGGAGCCTGTTTCCGATTCTGTGTCTCCCTCTCTCTCTGCCCCTCCCCCGTTCATGCTCTGTCTCTCTCTGTCCCAAAAAATAAATAAAAAACGTTGAAAAAAAAATTAAAAAAAAAAAAAAAAGATTACCCAGTGATTTAATGGCAAAAATAACACAGGGATCTGTCTTCAGATTCCGATCACCCCTTTTCTTACTACAATGCTACTCCATTCAACACGGGTCTGGAGCTCAGTGCTATCGTTACCTGTTTCTTTTGCAGAGAGGTGATAGCTTGGCATTGGCCTCATATGAGGAGGGTGGAAAACCTTGGGAAAGAAGCCTGTTTGTAATGATTTGTTCTCTGGTCTTCTGCTCTACCGCTGTGTGCTGCCCATGAGGAGAATGAAAGCCAACGAGTGTTCTGCACTTCCTTGAGCTTTGGTCAAGTCAGAAAAAGGTCTGTTCCTTGAACTTCCTGGCTCCCCTCTGCCTAAATGGATTTCTGTGCTTTGGTTGTGTTAAACAGACTTCAGTACTGCAATGTGTGTTCTTTTCTTGATTGTGACGGGCTGTGGAAACGGGATTTTATGTCTTTGTATGGTTTCATGCGCTGCGTACCTCTTCAGGATGGAATTATATTTCACACCTATTAAGGGGTGAATGAAAACCCTCTTGCTGATCAGCCCTTCAAGCCTGTTAATAATGTCTTGCTTGGTTCCATCATCAGCTGCTCATCATATTTGAGTGAGAGCACCATTCTTTCCGATTCTTAAGAATCAAATCTTTCTCTCAAATAAATGGAAAATAAATGTCTAGTACTCAGTTTATTGTCATCTCCCTGTTCAGAGCACATTTCAATTAGTTGTGATTCGTGCCCTTGCCCCCAAGGATCTTACTGGTAATGGAAAAATACTAAAGGGTTCCAAAGAAAGAGTGGCAGAAGGAGACTTGGGATATAGGTTATCAGGGAGAGAAAATATAATAAAGCATCTGGTTCTACTCGCATTTCCTAAATGAACTCGTTAGTTTAATTTATTAAACACAAGTTGTTTTTCCAGTGGCGTTTTAACCAACAGTTTAGAACTGAGAACTAAACCCAACTCTCAGTAATATTCAGACTACCAAGCTCCCTCTCTAATTATATTCATTCTTTTTTTCCAGTTTCCACTGTCACTGCCTAAATGAGGTTTCTTACTATTCCATTGCAATAGCTTCATAAACATTTCACTTCCCAGCCTGCTCTTCAAGACCTTTGACCGTAAGCCCCAGTCTAACCCCTAAAATTCTCTGCTATTGGTCAACACTGACCTCTTGGAAGGCACAGTCTTGGTGTTAACTCTTGTCCTCCACCCCATATATAATACCTAAGAGGCCCTTCCATCAATGGGCACATATATTTCCAGAGTTTCATCTCTTCATAGCCCATGTAGCAACAGCAATGTTTCACAGCCAATTAAATACACCCTGGAAAAGTCCAGTATTCTCCAGGCAAGGGGCTACTTGTTCCTCCAGTCGGCCAGCTGTCCTGATGCTAAAAATCATTGCCTTCTTCAGGGGTGACCTCCCCCACCGGAACACATGTTTGTTGTTTTGTTTTGCCTTGACCAAATTTCCTAGGAGTCATAGTATATAGACAATTATGTCTTTGATTTTTTGTTTATATTCTAATGTTGATTGGGTACAAATCTTGTATACATCTCATTCTCATTCTTTTTATTTCTGTTTGATTTGCAAAAATGTTTAGAATTTGTGTTCATAGGGATATCAGCCTCTTTTGTAATGTCTTTGTCTCATTTTGGAATCGGTGTAATGCTGACTTCATAGAATGAGTTGGGATGCTTCCCATTTTCTGGAAGAGTTATGTAGAATTGATATTATTCTTATTTTCTTAAGTGTTTGATGAAATTAACTAGTGCAGCCATTGGGGCCCGGAAGTTTCTTTGTGGGAAAGTAATCTGTAAAGTCAGCTATTAGCACTTACAGTCTTCTTTTCCTGATCACTCTGGCTAGAGTTTTAAATTGTATTCATCTTGAAGAATCAGCTTTTGATTTCTTGCATTATTTCTGTTTTTTCTTTCATTGATTCCTGCTTTGATTTTCATTCTTTCCTCCTGCTTACTCTGGATTTCATTTGCTTTTTTAAAATAGACTTTAATTTTTTAGAGCATTTTTACGTTTACAGCAAAATAATTGAGCAGAAGGTACAGACATTTCCTTGTATCTTTTCCTCCCTAGGTTCTTACAGAGGAAGTACTAGGATCATTAACTTAAGAACTTTCTACTTTTCTAATACATGCCTCAGAATACAGTTTTCAGTTGCATCACGCAAATGGTGCAAATAATTAGATGAGAAATTTCTTCATGACAATTATTTGCATAATACTATTACTTATTTCTAAGCCATTTGTTTGGATTATGGATGCTTACCTTCATGATTTTTATATCATTACAAAGGATCAACAGAAATAGTAAAAATAGGTTTTATAACAAAGCCTAGCAGGGATTAAAATTCATTCAAATTAAACATTCCTACAATTGCAAATAGATTGCTTTGATGGGATTAGCGTGATCAATAGATTTTCTTGTAAACTACTTTTTACGTTTATTTATTTGTTTTGAGAGAGGGAGAGAGAGAGTACAAGCAGGTGAGGGGCAAAAGAAAGAACTCCAAGCAGGTTCCACGCCATCAGCACAGAGCCCAACATGGGGCTGGAACCCACAAACTATGAGATCATGACCTGAGCTGAGATCAAGATCAGATGCTTAACTGATGGCTGTGGCCCAGGTGCCCCTCTTTTAAATTATTTTTATTGATAGAGGTGTCTGGGTGGCTCAGTCAGTTAAGCGTCTGACTTTGGCTCAAGTCGTGATCTCATGGCTTGTGAGTTCAAGCCCACATTGGGCTCTGTGCCTACAACTCAGAGCCTGGAGTCTGCTTCAGATTCCGTCTCTCTCTCTCTCTCTCTCTCTCTCTCTCTCTCTCTCTCTCTCATTCTCTGCCCCTACCCCACTCATGCTCTGCCTCTCAAAAAGAAATAAACATTAAAAAAATAAATTATTTTTATTGATAGAACATACAAAATCAAGACAAAACTGAGCATATGATGAAAATTGAAGAAACTGTATATTGCACCATCCTATTTAAGATTTTTCTGTTTTTTAAAATGAGAGCTTATAGAAAAAATTACCTTTCTTTTCTTCTTCAAGAGGGCACATTTCTCCACAATGTATAGAAGTAACCAAGCGTGAGTCTGTTCTTGCAATGGTGTGCCTAAATAGAAGGGAAAGGACAAAAGATAAAGAGAAAATAGTTCATGACTCATGTTTCCTTTGAAGAAAATTTAATGTACTGTATGAGGTAGTGTATAAATGAAATTAAATGACTTGGGGAAAAGTTAGTATGTCCGTGTGTGTGTGTGCGTGTGTGTGTGTGTGTGTGTGTGTGTGTGTATGTGACTACCTAATACCTGACATTTAACAATCAGCAAATATTTTAGTGGCAACTAGCAGAGGTCTTTTTACATTAGTATCTGCACACACATATAATAACCTGCCTTGTGGTCTGTTGGCTAGCTCCCAGCTCTTTTCTATGTAGCCAGCAAGAGTTCTTGGAACAAATCTCTCCTCGCTTATTTCAGAATGTCTGCCTCCTTATTTGAAGCATGGGCCTCCAGTTAGGGGAAAACAAAAATGTAAGCCTTGCTAAATGTATCTTTGTCAATACAATAGAGTCTTTAGCAAAACTCTGTGTTCTGATTTTTGATAAAACAAATTTGTAACCCACTGTAAGCAATGATTTTTAATAGGTTTGGGGGAAAAAAAACCCTCTCTAAATAACGACATGAATATTTAAATGTATTGTTTTAGTTGTGATGCTGATTACTTTTTTTTACTTTAAAATGTTCCAGAATTGGGGCCCCTGGGTGGCTCAGTCAGTTAAGCGTCTGACCCAGCTTCAGCTCAGGTCATGATCTCACAGTCAAGAGTTCCAGCCCCACGTTGGGCTCTGTGCTGACAGCTCAGAGCCTGGAGCCTGCTTGGATTCTGTGTCTCTCTCTCTCTCTCTCTCTCTCTCTCTCTCTCTCTCTGCCCCTCCCCCACTCATGCTCTTTCCCTCTCTCTCAAAAATAAATAAACATTAAAAAAATTTTTTAATGTTCCAAAACATTTCAAGAAGCAATCACATTGAATTTTCAGTCAACAATTTCTTCTTAGCTATTAAGCGTTTCACCTATTTGCAACCACATGTCAAATATTTTTATCAAATTTATTTCAGTATTATTTGCATTATCTTTCCAACCTAACCTTAGCCAGACAGCTTTGTGAACCACCCTACAAGCCTTCTCTGTTTTCCTTCAGTAATTAAATAGACATTTACTATGTTACTTTCTGTGCCCCTGAAAATGGCAGATACCTGTTATCTGATCTTGGAAGAGATTCACTTCTTCTCCCTTAACATCAGCATTGTATGCAAGCACAGCAAAATCAGCCCTGTTTTTTTTTTTTTCATTATTCTATTTAATGGAAGCATCTATTTTATAGAATAAAAGTGACCATGGCAACATGCAGTTGAAAAAGCAATGCCCAGGAGGTGGCAGCAATTTTCAGCATTTCAGTGCAATTCCTCTCCTTAAACTACACCTTATATATATTCCCTGTTCACTATTTAGCTCAGTGATTTAGACTTTCCTTAATGTTCCTCTTACCACCTGCCACTTCCTATTTTCTCTTCCAGTTTCCTTTCTTTGTTACTACGACAGAGAAACCCCCTTAGGGTCCTTGTGCAGGGCTTGTGCCTGTCTGGTCAGCTCAGCCCTAATGCCTATCTAAGAACTTTCAGCTATTTGTACTTTTATACTTACTTCAATTTGCCAGTCCTGTGACAAATGATTTGGGTTTTTACTCTATTGAGTGGCCATTACTCCTTTCACAGGAGAAATTTAAGCAATTCTAAGTTTTTTCCTTGACTACTGACTACTGGTATTCCTCACAATAACTAATAGTTTCTAAATAAATTTTATTAAATATATCTTTACCTTAGTCACATAAACCATTAGTCACATAAACCATTGTCAATATTTTTAACATTATAAATATATATATCAAACACTTAATATCTTTCTGATATGTGTGTGTGTGTGTGTGTGTGTGTAGGTATAGTAGGAAAATAGAAAAAAATATATATATATATATATTGATCTCTACTTTGAGTTCTTGGCACAGAGCTCCTAAACTCCTTGTAATTTCCTAAGTTATAAGAATAATAGGAACATCTTCTGTTCATTTTAAAAAATTTTTTTAATGTTTATTTATTTTTGAGAGAGACAGAGAGACGGAGTGTGAGTGGGGAAGGGGAAGAGAGAGACAGAGACACAGAATCCAAAGCAGCCTCCAGGCTCTGAGCTGTCAGCACAGAGCCCAATGCAAGACTCAAACTCACGAAATGTGAGATCATGACCTGAGCCAAAGTCCGATACTCAACTGACTGAGCCACCCAGGTACTCCCAGCATCTTCTGTTCTAATATTTGGTCTTTAATCCTGGTTCTTGACAAAGAGCTCCTGAAACCCTTGTTAAGTTTCTAGAAACACTAGGAGCATCTTTTGTTCTAATGAGGCACTTCTGAATGGGAGCTGGTCAACAGAAAGACCAAGTCATAATTAGAAGCTTTGGAATTTTCAGCCTTACCTCCCCATCCTCCAGAGAAGGGAGAGGGACTAGAAATGGAATTAATGATTGATCATGCCTATGTGAGGAAGCCTCTATAAAATGTCAATACTCTGGGGCCTGCCTTCCTTCCTTCCTTCCTTCCTTCCTTCCTTCCTTCCTTCCTCCCTCCCTCCTTCCCTCCCTCCCTCCCTCCCTCCCTCCCTTTCTTTTTTGTTAACATTTATTTATTTTGAGAGAGAGAGAGCATGAGTGGGAGAGAGGTGGAGAGAGGGGGAGAGAGAGAGAATCTCAAGCGGGCTCTGCTCAAACCCATGAACGTGAGATCATGACCTGAGCCGAAATCAAAAGGTGGACACTTAACCAACTGAGCCACCCAGGCACGCCTAGTAACCACCTTTCTAACAAAGAAAATGTTTGGAGAGTTAATTAAACCTCGGTGGTATCACTATGCCAAAGGAAAAGTTTCTCTTTTTCCTTTTTCTATCTACCAGTAGCTCAAAAGCTCATGTGTTAAATATTTGAGGCTTCTGAGATTAGAGATGTAAATACTAATTATTTAGGAGCACAATTCTATTTCAGTTATTCTGAAACCATGCTTTTCACATATTTTTTGAAGTTGCAAAGCCATCCTTTTTTTTAAAGGAAAGTATCTGTCTCTCTCTCTCTCTCTCTCTCTCTCTGTCCCCCCCACACACTCATACAGCAAAGTGGAGTGGGAGTGCTCAGGTTAAAGGGAAGGTGGTCCACGGACTTTCTGCCGAACTTCCGCCTACCCTACCCATTCCCTAAAGTGACCTTTGAGACACCACCAGGGATCCCAGAATTCTACAGAATATAGTTTGAAAATCACCATTTTAGAATACTCCTTAAGAATCCTAAACTAAATTTAAATTGCATAAACATCAGGTAAAAATAGAGACAAAGTCTAAGGAAGGAACTCAAATGGCTTTAAGATCAAGTCATGCCAAGATGGCCTCTTTCTTTCCTGGCAGACAGCGTCGTGCAAGTCCTCACATCTTTGTAACACCTGGGTACACAGTACTCCTTACTCTGTAAGGAGGCAGTAGTCCCAAATGTCATTTCATGCTTGGGACCCAGATAGGAGTGAGCGGTTCAGCATAAAATAGAGCTTTCATTTCCTTCAGGTCCAAAGCTCTCAACCTTGGCTGAAAGTCAGCATTACCTGGTAAGCTTTTATTTATTTATGTTTTAATTTATTTGGGGGGGGGCAGAGAGGGAGAGAGAATCCCAAGCAAGCTCTGCACTGTCAGCATGGAGCCTAATACCAGGCTCAAACTCACAAACTGTGAGATCATGACCTGAGCCGAAAGGAATCAAGAGTCGGATGCTCAACCCACTGAGCCACCCAGGCACCCCTTACCTGGCAAACTTTTAAAAAATACACAAACAGGGGTGCCTGAGTGTCTCAGTCAGTTGACTACTGGGGTGTTGATTTACTCAGGTCATGGGATCATGGGTCATGGGATCAAGCCTTGCTTTAAGCCCCACACCGGGTTCTGTGCTGAATGTGGAGCCTACTTAACCTCTCCCTCTCTCTAAATCTCTCTCTCCCCACCCCCCCCCACCCCCCCCACCCCTCTCTTCTCTTTTCTCTCTCTCTCTCTCTCTCTCTCTCAAGAAAAGAAAAACAACACAAACACAGGCTGCACCCATGTACAGTTTAACCAGACTCTAAGAATTAGGCCTGGGTAGCCCTGTTTCTAGAATCCCTCCTCAGGTAATGTTTATGAGAAACCAGAGTATGGAAGTGACACAAAAACTCCTGACTTTCCTTTTTCAGTTGACCCTTGAATAATGCAGGAGTTAGAGGCACAGACCCTTGTGCAGTTGAAAATGCATATATAGGGATGCCTGGGTGGCTCAGTCTGTTGAGCATCCCACTCTTGATTTTGCCTCAGGTCATGATCCCAGGGTTGTGGGATCTAGCCCCTCCTAGGGCTCCATGCTGAGTGTGGAACCTGCTTAAGATTCTCTCACCTCCTCTGTCCCTCTCCCCCATTCTCTCTCTCTCTCTCTCTCTCTCTGTCTCTGTCTCTATCAAAATAAAGAAACATTAAAAAAACAGAAGAAGGGGCGCCTGGGTGGCGCAGTCGGTTGGGCGTCCGACTTCAGCCAGGTCACGATCTCGCGGTCCGTGGGTTCGAGCCCCGCGTCGGGCTCTGGGCTGATGGCTCGGAGCCTGGAGCCTGTTTCCGATTCTGTGTCTCCCTCTCTCTCTGCCCCTCCCCTGTTCATGCTCTGTCTCTCTCTGTCCCAAAAATAAATTAAAAACGTTGAAAAAAAAAAAAAAAACAGAAGAAGAAGAAGAAGAAGAAGACAGCTCCAGGCTGTATCTCTTCCCTATCCTTTTTGAATATTCTGTCCTTCAAGTTCAGATAGAACTGTGCAATACTTCCTATCACTTTGCTTCAATTATATATTTATAAAGTTACTGATTTAATATCTCTTTACCTTGATATATTTCAAGATCTCTGAAGGCAAAATTTATCTCTTTTATTCATAATGGTAGACCCAGCACATAGGACCATGTCAGGCTCAAAGAAAACTCATTCATCTGTTGACTTACCAAAAATTTTTGAGTGTCTAATTTGTGCCAAGTACTTTGAACAATCTAGACAAGAGTTCTACCTTTATGAAGCTCACATACTAGTAGGAGATGAAAAATAAAAATCTCATATATATCAGATGGTGATAAAATATGCATAATAAATATTTGTTGAATGTATGACCATCCTTTCCTAAGTACTCCATTATAACCTATAATTATTTCTTATTAGGCCATATATTCTTTAAGGGTAGATTTATGTTATTAGTTCCCCTGTATCTAACACAGAGCTTGATATATATGAAAAAGAGCATAACTGTTTCCTGCAAACGCAATAAAGAACTGTTCTGACAGTAACATTTTATAAAAAGAAATCTCTTACCATCTTTGGAAATGCAATTGACAGAGACCTAAAAGTATAGCTATTCCTGTCATGTCATCATTTAGAGCAATACTGTTCTTTCTTCTAAATAGCATTTGACAATTTACAAGGAACTCTTATATTCTTTTTACCCTGTTTTATTTTGTTGGATTCAATATGGATGATGCCTTTCTAAAATGCCCTTATCATTCCTTCCCCCCAAGTGTTTCTCCCCTCATGTTCCCTATTAAGTCCTTGGAGGTTAAAATCTGGCAGCTGCATATGAACTGGGTGATCTTGCCCTTAAGGCAGTTGTGATGACAGAGAATCATTGGATTCCTGTCCTGTGTTGGGTGGGGCAAACAGATTGTCCCACAGATTTAGACCTGGGTCTGGGAGGCAGCGTCTTTTTCTCTGTAGGTAATAGAACTATAAGTAAATGGGGGCCTGTGGGGCGAGAGGAAAGAATTGAGAAACGTGAGATCATTTGAGAGATCTATGTGGGAAAGAGGGCCCAGAAATTGAAGGAAAAGAAACAATAGATCTGGAAAGAGGACAGGTGGAGCAGGAGGAAGGCTGGTAAAGGCTGGGTTTGGAAGTGTTGGGAGACGTGAAAGCTTGGTGTCACATTGCTTCAGGCTGTGCTGAGTGCCTCCAACATGGGCTACTATTTGGGTGAATATAAGGACAAAGAAACTTTAATTGCTTTTGTTTTTTCCACACCTTCACTAACCCTTTTTTCTCCCCATCTAAAAAAAAAAGAAAAGTGTGTTTTATTTTATTCTTTTGTTCTAAGTAGTCGCAGTAAATTGAGTAGAGTTTTGAACCAGCTTTGTCAAGTGTGAACAGTTATTAAATATTAACATTTTGAGGCAATTACCTTGTCATTCTGGGAACAATATAGGCCAGGTCTATTTGTCAAGCTTAATTGCAGTTAAATAATGTGTTTATAATTTCCTGGAAGAGGTGCTTGTAAACTTGGGTAACTGATCTAGAAATAGCATTGTAATTCCTAATTGTATTAATAATTATATTTTATTTACATGGTGCCGTTTACTTGAGGCCATTAAACACATTAACTCTACCAACTCATTTGTAATCTGAATGTGAAAAGTTATTAAACAGGAAGAATTATAATAAGCGTAACTCAGCGTAAGAGGTAATGATGACAGAACCTCATATTTATCAAGTCCCTGGGCCATAAGTATAATACTATTTGGTCTTTATATTAACCTCCCTTAAAATTCCCATTGACTAGAATTCTGGAATTACAAGGGATCTTAGAAACTAATCTGGCCCCTAATTTTATAGATGAGAAAATTAAAGCCCAGATAATTTAAATGATATGTCTAGATCACATATTTTTGTATATTAATTTACTTGTTTATGGTTTTTTAGATTTTTACCTCTTCCACAAAGCATTTGTACTGGTAACATAAAACAGAGAGCAGAAATCAGTTTTCTGAATCTTAGAGTTCTTTGTGTGTTAAGATTTCTGTCCTTGACCCATCTACCCTCATCATCCAGTAGAAGACCGTCTGCAACATGCAAAAACATTATCCTTTATTCCCACCCAGAGGTTCATTTCAAACTCAGTCCCTACATTTCTGACCATAATTCTATTTTTTTCCCACATTTTCTGTTATTTTTCTCTAAACACAATGCATACACCTCAATCTCTCTAATCTTGGGGTGGGAGGATTTACAAACTCTCACTGTTTCTCTAATATCATCATCTAGCTACTGTCACATATATTACCTTTCCTTCTCAATTAACTTTCTGGAACTACTAGTCAGCATTCCCCATCTGCTCCAACCTACTACAATCCCACTTCTCACCCCTCCACTGGCGGTCCCCTTTTTAAGAACAACAAGCAACTTTCAATATTCAAGTCAAAAGACCCTTTCAGTCCTTAGTTGAATGGAAAGATAGTCATGCATTTTCAGGGCTGAAGATAGTGCTTGGCACTTAGAATGCACTCAGTAAATCTGTTACAAATAAAGTATGCAAAATATTAGAATTTTAACATTACAAGAGATAAATACGATGAACACATGTGCTCACTCGGGTTCACTCTAACAAAGGAGTGAATTCTTAGGAAGGTTTATGAAAGAAGAGGGAGCTGTGGTGATTTATTTGGTGTCCTCTTTGGTTCTGTCACACATCCCATCCATCGTAAGCTGTTAATTACCTTTTTTCCTCTTTCTTTCTTTCTTTCTTTCTTTCTTTCTTTCTTTCTTTCTTTCTTTCTTTCATGATGCAAAGCTGAACATAATTGTAGGTAATATCTGGAGTATTTTTTGGTCTAACTAGGAAAGCAATGAAAGGAGGGTCATCACTATACAGAGGGAGCATGTTCCCAGGTGTGAATGAAAATCTTTACTCCCAGTGAGAATAGTGAATTTCTTTGCCTAGGTTTAATTCTTTGGAGTTAGAGAAAGTTGTCCTAAATCAGTCAGGTCACAAGGCTGCTATTTTGTGCTGTAGCCGTTGAGCTTTATTTATCCAACAAGAGGAGGGAAAACCACTGTCCCCACTTAAATTGTGGCGGTATGGGCAAAACAGATACACAGAGACGTATAGGAAAGAGCTTCTCAAAAATTTTAAACTTTAATAACAGCAACAGAAGGGAATAAATATGTATCCCTCACACTTAGTCCGAAAACTTTCTACTGAAGTTGTGAATTGTCTTTAGAGCTTCATGCTTAATCTTAAGAATTTATGAGGTTTGGGCATTCTCATTCGTGATCTATGCAACTTAGTTTTAATATAAAATATGCTTTAGAAAAATGGACTACTCTTATGGATTTGTAAGCCCTCTGGTAAATGTGCCTGCTGTAAGAATAAGTTGACCCTGGCTTGATTGCATTAAAGTAACATCACTATGATAGAATACTCTTTCACCTTAACTTTATCCCATTAAATGAGCCCTTGGAGACCTAAAAGTGTTCTACAGCCAAAACATTGATGTATTGTAGCTAACATTATAGAGTTATTAAACTACAGGATACCTACTCTATTTACCATGTACACAAAATGAGATTCTCTAAAATATCGTATCCTATTAAATTTGAAATCCATTCCATACAGCTATATAACATTTTACCCCAGTCTTTTCTGTTCCATGGTAAGACTAAACATTTTCTTCCCAAGTATATGGAGATTGTTTGTCTAGATAAAGGAGGGATTAGTTCTTAAATCCAAAACAAAGAGGAAATAGGATATAATTATGTAGTAAATAAGGCCTTATCTTTTTCTCTCAAACACATTTCCTCCTGTGAAGATTCTCCTGACTCACAAGAACCATAAGGCAAAGGAGGCCATCTTGTGGAGGATAGTACTCCCTTTAAACTTCAGGGTTGGCCTAACTTCTCTGCAGTATATCAACAAATAGATTTGTTCATGAATGTTCAAAGCAGTGTTATTCATAATTTTCAGTGAATGGAAAAACAAAAACAAAACATCCATATGACAGAGTACTTTTCAGCAGTAAAAAGGAAAAGAATCCTGATGTATGCTATAACATGAAGTAACCTCAAAAACATTGTGCTAAGTGATGGAAGACAGACACTAAAGACACTAAAGACAGACACTATAAAGACTATTTTATAATTCCATTTATATGGACTATCCAGAAGAAGGAAATCTGTAAACGTGGACAGTAGATTACTGGCAGCCAGGGACTGGGCTGGGAAAGGGAAGGAACTCCAATTGGGCACAAGGGATTGTGGTGATGGTGGTATTACTCAGAAATTTACTAAATTTGTTGAATTGGACTCTTAAAAATGAGTGGATTTTGTGATAGGTAAATTATACCACAATAAAGCTATTTTTTTAATTCTATTTCAAGAACCAATTCAAATAATACTTTCACTAGGAAGCCTAATCTCCCCTCCCAATCATCTTTTGTGCCCCCACTACACCCTGGACCTGTCAGCCATGGGATCTATCAGAATTGCATGTGTTATTATGCGCATTATGATCCTAGATCATGAGAGCAGAGACCACTTTTTCACAAGACCAGTGCCTAGCATAGGCACATAGGGTCGGAAATGCAGTGTTTTTGCAGTGTTTGATGCATTTTGGCTAAAGAACCAAACCCAATGTCTAATCATAGCCATAATGAATTTAGCATAATTTGAAGAGAATTTTTGCCTTTTAACAGAAGTCGTTGATTATATTAATATTCAGCTTTTGGAAGGGAACCATGGTCCAAGGGAATCTGAACTCTTATTCCAGCATGCTTTTGCTCTTTATTACAGACTTTCCTTGGTGATGACTGAGATAATGTGTCAAACATATTTCCCAAAGATGATGATCATGAAGCTTATCATTTCTGATGATGTGAATTACTTTTTTGCCCAATATATATGTATGCATGTATATATACATATATATTTTTTCAACGTTTTTTATTTATTTTTGGGACAGAGAGAGACAGAGCATGAACGGGGGAGGGGCAGAGAGAGAGGGAGACACAGAATCGGAAACAGGCTCCAGGCTCCGAGCCATCAGCCCAGAGCCTGACGCGGGGCTCGAACTCACGGACCGCGAGATCGTGACCTGGCTGAAGTCGGACGCTTAACCGACTGCGCCACCCAGGCGCCCCTACATATATATTTTTTCTTCCCTTCTTCCCTTTCTTTATTCTTTCCTCGGCATTCCCTTAACACCTTCCCTCTAGGTGAGGAGAGAATATTTGATACAACAATTTAAAAATGGCATCCTTTTCGTACAATAACTCATTGAAGAAACCCTATTGATTGCATTGAACTCAATATTGGCAAGAGAAAACTTGTCTTATAGTTGCTTCACTTTGAAGACTAGAGAAGATTTAGGGCCTTTTTCTTCAATATACAGTCACTAAGTCTCAATGCTGGCCTTCAGGATAGAGCATGAAGTCACCACTCAGAGACCCAAGGATCTGGATACTCCTCCAGATGTAGCCACTACCCTGAGGGCAAGTCAGGAGGTAGAAAAGACCTAGAGGGCATGGTGAGGGGAGAGTAATGAGAAGGAAGTCCAGAGAAAAGGAGCAGAAAATTCTAAAGAACCACCAAAGTGAACCACAGAGGGATTGTGTTATGAACACATATAATTTTGAGTTAAAAAATACCCAATCTGAGACCAAAGAGAGCAGATTGTTCCTTATCTTTCACTTCTTAGAAAATAAAACAGAAGCTACTGGACAAATACCAGCCCTTTGAATGCTTCCCTACCCTGGACTTTGTCTCCAGAGAAGACAAAAGTACAAATGAAAATTCCCAACCTAGGGCAGGGGTATCTATAGCAAGAGTGCTGATGTCAGCTATGGCTCCTAACCAGACCCTCTTGGAGCATGATTTTGACTGTAGTTCCTGCTGCCAGTTCACTCTTATTCACTTGCCATCTGAGTTATATATAAAATATGTATAATATAATACTTTATATACTATATATTATTTATTTGTTATATATAATATGTATTATATATTATTTATTTACATATAATAAATTATATATTCTATATATAATATACTTAATATATATTTTTTCCATATCTGTCTGTATGTTTATAGCTATAGCCATGAACCAGATCATGAACAACCCCTGGCATACCCAAAGGCAAGAGACATGTGGCATCGCACGTTATGAGTAGCAGCAGGCAATGATAACCACTACTGTAACTGGCGGTTCTCATCCAAGGGTGCGTTTGCCTCCCGAGGGATATTTGCCAATATCTAGAGAAATTTTTGGTTGTTACAACTGGGGATGTTACTGGCATCTAGTGAGGAACGGCTTCGGGTGCTGTTAACATCCTACAATGCATAGGAAAGCCTTCACACTGAGGAATTATCCAGTCCAAAATTTCATTGGTTCTGAGGTTGGGAAATCCTGCTCTAATCCACCTCTTTGATATCCTGCCCAACTTATTTTACTGTGTTTTTGTGTAGTATAGTCATGCCAGGAAAATGTGAGTCTGAGGACTGCCCTCACTGCTGGTAGTTGGGGCAGTGATTGAAGATGTACTAGGAGTGGAATAATAGGCAAGAGTATTTTTTAAGGAAAATTTTTAAGGAAAATACTGTTTGTTAAAAAAAAAATTAAATACTCCAAACCAGCCTGTCATATTTAAAACTAAAGTTCTATCTGTGTATGTCTGCCTAAAAAGATTGTTAGCAGTGGTTTCTTTTGGAGAGTGGCAATCAATTAGGACAGGGATATAGGAAACATTTCTTTATGTGTGACTATTTCACAAGGAAAACATTTCATTTTTGTTGTAAAAGTAAACATGTTATAAAACTTATTTTCAAAACATGGAACTCAGAAATGAACACTTGTAGTTATGAACACTTTTTATTAAAATGAAATACTACATTATTACAAAGTGAAACCATGTGGGAATAATACTATCCATTCCACAAATGTGTATTACGTAGTTATCATTTGTTCCCTCATTCATACAAGGAGACAGAACTGAAGTATATAATTTTTGTTATCAACTTGTCTAGTGCAGGAGACAATCAAGCAGCAATAAAAGTATCATATGGTAATTATTATGTGGACACAGTGGAGGGATACTTAACTGACCCTGGAAGTATCAAAGAAGACTTCTTGAGAGAAATGACTTAGTCTGAGTTTCCAGGATTGAATAGCAATTAAGTGAGGAGCAATTAAGTGAGGTTAGAAGGGAGGACATTCAGAAAGTAAAGAACCTGAAGACAAAACACATTGTGTTTTAGAACCAAAAGGTTGTCTGGGTACAAGATACCAAGGGGTAGAGACCTTCTGCTCCAGACCCTCTTTCTACCTTCCTCTTTCTACCTTCCTCTTCTCTCTTCTTCTCTCCCCCCTTATTTTAAAGTTTGGAGAGAGTTGAGTATTTTATACCTTTAATAAGCCTATAAAGAGATAGAGGTAAAAATACAAAAGAGAGGGAAGGAATACATTATGAAGAGGTGTCTACTGAGAGGTGGGAAAGGCAGGGCAGGCAGGGGAAGTATAATTAGCCTTGGATAGGAAAATGGCAGCTATTCCACTGAGATCAGAAAGCAGGGAAGGAAGGACTTGGATCAAAATATATTTAAGGGGATGGTTTGTGATCGGGAAATGCAAGTTTCTGCTTGATGTTATTCTTCTTTTGTTTCCTGAGAATGTGGAATTTTGAGTAAACTAGGTGCTGTTGGTGATTTATGTAGGCTTATATAAAGGTATGTAAAATAAAGGTCCTGTCTTCATAGAATGTAGCGGAAGAGAGAAGATACATATTCCAATAATTATTATAAAAGAGAGTGAGTGGTAAGTTTAATAGAAAAATTAAAACTAAAATGTTAGGGACTTCAGAGATTTATTACATCAGGCAAGGATGTTCCTGCTTATTGGTTTATTATTGCCAGATAATAAAAGTAACTGCACATTGCTAATAAGCAGGGGTCTGAGCTAAAAATCAGATAAACAAATAAATGAGTCAATACAAGTTAATCATCATAGTGAAAATTAAAAATAGGCTACCAGCGTTATATCCAATACAAAGGGTGTCAATTACTTCTCAATTATTTATGATAATGGCTTAAATTGTATACATAATCTCTTCTCTCTGTCTCTCTCTGTTTCATTTTTTCTTCTCTCACTTCCTCCTTCTCACCTCTCTATCATCTTTGGAAAGTTTTTAAAGTCTGCTGGGACTTCCTGGGCTGATCTTACTCTGAAGAGAAGCTCCAGAGGTCTCACTAGGTGAAGCCTAACAAGAAAGTTTAAGGGAACTGAAAAATAAAGGAGGAGGAGGAGGAGGAGGAACAATAACAAAAAGCAATGAAGAGAGGAGAAAGAAGAGTGTGTTTAGACTGAGTTAAACAGGATGAAGAGATAGAATAAACCCAACCCTGGCCTCCCGGGAGACTAGAGAGACTGATACATAAGACTATTGTGATCCATAAGAACCAGGAACTAATCCCTTTATTAATTAAAAAGAAAAGACATTACACTATTCAGGTTGTTTTTTCTTCTCTAGATGATGATGGAGAAATTGGAAGAGGCTCAGAGAAGATTAAGTCAGGAAATGTTTATTAAGGCCCAAAATGTTCCAGTTACTATAACACACACGTTGGGCATCAGTTATAAGTCATATGCAATTGAGAGGATAAAAGGAAAGGTTATCCTGACTTCAGCAAACTCCTGCCTCAGCACCTTTGCCTTAAATCAGCAGTTACAACCAGGGACTACTTGCCCACCTCCACCGGAAACATTTGGCCATGTCTAGAGTCATTTCTGGTCACCATATCTGGTGGTAGAGGCCAGAGATGCAGCTAAACATCCTATAGACAGCCCCCCACAACAGTGATCTAGCCCCAGATGTCAACAGTGCTGAGTTTGCAAAACTTCCACGGCACTGTTCTCTCTGCCTAGAGCGCTCTTCCCCTGTTACCCAAATCTTTCAAGTTCTGCTCAACTGTATCGTCTCCAGCAGACCCAGCACGACTGCCTTCTGCTTAAAATGGTTATTCCCTCTTTTCACTCTTCCACCTTTTCCCCTGACTTAGGTTTTTTACAGCCCTTCTTTCAACGTTTTTTTTTTTTTTTTTTTTTTTTTTTTTATTTATTTTTGGGACAGAGAGAGACAGAGCATGAACGGGGGAGGGGCAGAGAGAGAGGGAGACACAGAATCGGAAACAGGCTCCAGGCTCCGAGCCATCAGCCCAGAGCCCGACGCGGGGCTCGAACTCACGGACCGCGAGATCGTGACCTGGCTGAAGTCGGACGCTCAACCGACTGCGCCACCCAGGCGCCCCTTTACAGCCCTTCTTAACTTGTGCTATACTATACCATTTAACTTGTTATTTTATTATCAGTGTCTCCCCACTAAAATAAAAGTTTTGTGAAAGTGGGAAGTTTTTGTTTGGTTGGCTTTGTCTTGTTTGTTGCTGTGGGTATCCTCAGTGGTCAATAAACATTTGATATTTGGGAGAAGAATGGAGCGAGTTCTGGGTTAAGAACATACTTTGGAGGTAGGGAATGGGATTATCTAAAAGATGGGTGGAAATTCACAGTGTACAGCTTATAAGGAAGAAGAGTCTCCACAGATCCAGTGCCACCTTTGGACGAGGAGCCTGTTTGGAACAGGTGGACCCACAAAGGGTCCTAACAGGGCTTTACTGTGAGGCAGGATTATATCTCAAAGTATTAATCGGTTTATATGTGATGTTTCTAATTCCTTTTACTCTCTCTCTCTCTCTCTCTCTCTCTCTCTCTCTGGTACCCAGGGAGTCTTTTTTTTCCCTCTCTCCAGCTTTTACTGAAGTCATAACAAGATTCAGAGAGATGGTGGACCTAAATTCAAGACAAAGATTCTCTTCTTGGAACTATTTTAAGAGGTTCTTTAAAAAAACAAAAACAAACAAACAACAACAGAAACCAAAGCACTTCCAAGATACTAGAGAAGGCAGAAGAGGAGAACGATGAAGTGAAAATGAAAGGAAGGAGAAGGAGTTTGCTGGAAGGTGAGAAGATTCAGTCACCCTGGAGCAGAGTAGAAGAGTCTCAGAAGATAAAGCAGTCTTCCAGCACAGATCCAGGCCCATACCCTCAACTCCACTGAACCTTCTCTTGGGAACCTTCCCTATCAGCAGCCCTGGTCTCCTTCAAGCATCCTGAGTAGAAGGTAGGGAACTTGCACCTGGGGAGTGACCAGAACAGCCTTAATGCCGCTCTAAATTTAAACAGTTTTTGACTATACCTCTGGCCTCTCTTTTCTTCCAATATTTACCTTAGAAAACTTGTGAATTCTTTCTTTTTCCCTTTGAGATGTAAATCTTTTAAAAGCCTCTTGCCAGGGCACCTGGCTCAGTCCATTAAGCATCCAACTCTTGATTTCAGCTCAGGTCATGATCTCACAGTTGTGAGGTCAAGCCCTGGGTTGGGCTCCAAGCTGGATGGGGAGCCTGCTTGAGATTCTCTCTCTCCCTCTTCCTCTCCCCTTCCCCTGCTCATGCTCACTGTCTCTTTCTCAAATGATTAATTAACTATTAATTGCCTTTTGCCAATTCTGTAAGACAGGAATGTCCTTCTCAAGGAGCCATTGCTTTGACTTGTAATTATCAAGGAAGATAGCACCCCTGTCTCCCAGTCCTTGGGAGGGTAGGAGTTTAACTTCAGTTGACATCTAGCTCCAAGTTGTAAAACTACCTCTTCTCAGGAAGACAAAAAGTTAGCCCCTATAGTGAGGAAGACAGGCATTAATCAAATTCATAGTAATTAATGTATAATTGCAATCAGAAGAGTGCTACAATGCAGTGGAACACAGATTTATGAATGCACATAATGCATGCACAGATTTATGAATGCACAAAAAATCTAACCTAGATGGTTGAGGGTAGGGTGCAGTGGGGAATTGTAATAAAAAAAATTGAGCAGAAACCTCAAAGTTGTAAAAGACCACAAGTTAACTAGATAAAGGGAATGTGGTGGGAGGGGAGGCATAAATAAATGTTTCTGGAAGACAAAAGAGCCTGGGCAAAATCCTGCAATTGAAGAAAGGATGGTGATTTACAGGAACTCAAAGAAACTCAAACTCAAACTGTGTGGGTGAAGCAAGGACGGGAGGGAGAAACACGGTACTGAATGAAGCTTGAGAACAGACACAAGTCATGTACTAAGCACAGTAGGTAGACATCAAGTTAATCTACAGGTAGGCACTGAATCCACCTCAAGGTTTAAGCTTGAGAAGGGATAGGGAATATAATCAGACTTCCATTAGATTGGAGTCAGTTATAACTCCAGGAATCAGGAGATGCTTGCAATAATCCAGGTGATGGTTGATGATGGCTTAGACTAGAGAGAAGCAAAGGTGATGGATCCAGGAGGATTATAGCAGAGGTTGTAGGAGAGGCGTATGTGCAGGTGACCAGATGTTTCAAGTTGAGCACATAAGGCTGGGTGAGCTGTCCACCAAGCACTCTAGGGAAGACACTCATTATAAACAAGCCTTTACATTGAATTTTGCCCAGGCTTATATTTGATTACTTCCATTTTTTATTATTTAATGTGCTGTTTAATGTAGATTCAAATCTCAATACTCTTAACAGAGAAAAAACTCTTGAAAAAGTTTATAAAATCAATAAGAAAAGTGCTCAGACTCTAACAACATGGACAGCACAAGCAAGGAATTCTAAAAAGAGCAAATACAAATAAATGAACATTGGAATATATGTTCTACTTAATTAGTAATGAAATAAATGCAAATTAACATAATAATGAAATAGCATATTTCACCTATAGTTAAAACAAAATGAACACCTTGCTGGTGAAGGTGAAATGAGACAGATCTTAAGATCTGCTGGTGGGTAGAGAAATTAATACAACTTGTTGGGGGAAAATTGGCAAAAAGTATCAAATGCTTTAAAATAGTCATGGCAATACGCCTCCTAATTCCAGTTTTGGAAAAATACTCAATGAAAATGACCAGCAGTTTAGACATAGCCTTATGTGCAAAGATTTTTATTAAAGAGTTAAGTTTAAAAAAGAAAAGAATGGAAATAGTTCTAATTCCCCAAATTATAAAAACATAGATAAATCATGGCATATCTATATGTTGGCATATTATGTGATTATATTAAGCAATGATTATGAAGGTTTCTTAATGACATATTTGTGATATATAAACTGGGTTAATTAAGCAGAAAGTACAAAATTACGAGTACCCTGGAACCACGATGCACAGATAAAAGACTGGACGACTATGTAGAATATACTAATGCTGGTTAACTCAGGGGGCTTTACAAGTAACTTACTTTTCATTTGCTTTTCTTTGTTTTCCAAAGATATAATAAAGAATATTATTTTATGTTTTAAGTTAAACAAGTACATTAAATAAGTCTGATATGGTGTGCAATGTGCATTAGCTCTCAGAAAGCTTCGTTTGGAGGCACCAGTGTTTCACTTCGTCAACTATTACAATAAGGACAATCAATCTATATCCATTTAGAAAATTTCCAAAATGAGGCTCCTGTCTCCCAGAGAATAAAGAGAGTAGCCAGACTTGAGGAAGAAGTTATTGATTCTCATATCATAAAACACAGTTCACAATTAGCAACTTTGCTGTCTTCCCTCTGATTTTTGTCTGATGGATACCATTCTTTGAGTCATAGTTGGATCCTACCAGATTTTTCTAATCTTCATGATAGCTAGTAGTGTGAAATAGAAATGACCGCAATGGAGGACTCTCCATTCCTGTACCTCAGTAAGAGAATAGACATGTTCTCTCTTGTTTAGGTATCACCCGACAGGATACAAAGACCGGGACCAAGTGTGTCCTGGAATTCCATTCAGGCTTAATTATCTTATGATTGTACTATAGAACACTGCTCAAAGATAATTTGAGTATATTGTGATCTCATTGTGATTATTTTTTTTCTGTTAATCATTATAGCACAGGTCTCAAACTTCACCAGGCATTAGCAGCAGCAGGGTAGAAGGCCTGTCAAATTAGAGTGCTGGACCCCCAACCCCATAGCTCCTGATTCAGTAGGTCAGGAGTCCAGCCATGAATTTCCATTTTTAGCAAGTTCCCAGATGATACTGATGCTGCTGCTTTGAAGACAACATTTGATAGCCACTGCTTTGCATTGATCATTTTGATTTTCTATCGTAAGCCTACTTAAAGCAGTAAATGCTCTGTTTTCATTAGTAATATTTACTCTACTCATTTATTTTGAGGTGTAGGGGAATGGGAGTGTTTCTCATTCCTTCCAGCAGACATTTTTGATATTGATAGCACAAGCACCCAACCAAAGAGAAAGAGGACCATAGGTCAAGTACATGAAATACAATATTGCTGCCTCTCATTCCTGTTACCATGGCTGCAATATGTGTGGAGAATAGCAGTACATTTCACAAGAGCATGGGATTATGTGCTCTTTCCTCTACAACACGTATTAACGAATGAACATGAAGTTTTGAAATGAATCTCTTGGAGGACAACATCAGGGGATTATCTGTAAAAAGTGTAAAAGTTACCATTAAAGAAGAGATGACACTGGGTATTATATTCTGACAACTTTCTGCCACGTTCCAGGCCTTTCTAGCAGAATCAGAGTTCTTTGCCATCAGCCTGGTTTTAGATGAATTTCTTAAAAGAGTACAAGGTCTCTGACCTATGAGCCGTCAGGATTAGAGATGAAAACATAATTTTGGATCAAGCCTCTCACATTTAATTAAGCTATGTTATCTTTTATTTAATTTACATAGATATGAGCTTCATTTCATTTGGTTAGTATTGCATATTAAATTCCCATCATATCCATTTAAGTCAAGTTAGGTAATACATGTGAAGGAGCTCAGAAAAAAAGTTCAATACAAACGAGAAAGTGTGATGATCATTGTGATCTTCTCCATCATATGAATGAGCAAGCTGAATAGAGAGAGTTTAACACAGTAATTTCTCAGGGTTCACAGGTATGATCAAGAACATGGTAAAAAAAATCACCATTTATTGGGTGGCAAGGTGCAGTGGGAAAGCTTAGACTTTGAAGTCCTGTAAACCTTTGTTAAAATACATGTGAGGCTTTGGGCAACCTACTTAGTCTCTATGAGCCTGATTTAGTGCGTTTATCACAAAGATGATGTTAATGATAGCTACTACTGAGATTGATCAGATTAATAAGATGAAAAAGTACAGAGCAGGTTGCACAACTTTGTGAACATACTAGAAACCACCAAATTTTATATTTTGAAAGGGGCATGGGAATGATATTTCAATTAAAAAATTGGACTACATAACAAAGTGCCGGGCATAGAGTGTCACCCAATGAGACATTTTTCCTTCTCTTTTCCTTCTGCTCTGTAGTCTGATAATCTGGCCATGGAAACCATGGTGTACCAACATCTGGATGGCATAAACTGCAACTGGGGTCTGACTTTTTAGAAGACTTGTGGGAGCTTTACATTTTTGCTGTGGTCTGAATGTTTGTGTCCCCTCAAAATTCATATGTTCAAATCCTAACCCACAAAGTGATATTAGTAGATGGCACCTTTGGGAGGTATTTAAGTCATGAGGGTAAATCCCAGAATAGGATTTGTGCCATATAAAAGAGGCTCAAGGGAGCTCCCTAGACCTTTTCCACAATGTGAGGAAACAACGAGAAATCTGGCACCTTGATCTTGGACTTGCAACCTCCAGAACAGTAAACAATACATTTTGGCTGCTTATAAGCTACTCAGGCTCTGGTATTTTAGTACTGCAGCTCAAGTGGACTAAAACAGTCATGTTAAACAAGAGTATGCATTTTGGGGGGACATCTGGTTAAAAATGTAAGATTGAGTACAGTTATCTCCATTTCTTCCTCAAATAACACTAATGTGGTAGGAAGAGAATACAGCTGGCATAAATCCACAAAGACAAAGAGAACCAAAGAGGAAATAACAACAAACAAGAAATGTGGATAATGTTTTGAAAGATGGAAAGCTGAAATTTTCTGCAGAAAAGAGTACCTGGATTTTGAGGTGCCAGGTAATTTTAGACAAATTTGGGATGAGGGGCGAAACTCAAAATAGACCAATTGAAAGTCTATATTTCAAAAAATTAGAGCTCAATATCCTGTTCCTTGTTTGGTGCACTCAGACAACAAGCCCATTGCCAAGCCCAGTGGGAGAGAGGAGGTTTATTCTCTGGAGAAATTAAAGTAGACTCCAGACTTTGTGATACAAGTCAGATCGGAAGGAAGAGGTAAAAGACCTGGAGGAAAACAGAGTCAATACTGATGCTAGAGGGAGACTCCAAATTTCCTTCCCTCCTCAGTCTTCAGGAAGCTGGAATCCAGGTTTATGGCTCCTCCTCCCTATCACCACCAGGTAGAATATTGGAGAATTCCTCTCACAACACTAGCATGTCCCCAAACTATGGCATGCATATATAGACTTCCATGCAATTATCCTGGTTGAAAGACTGCTCCCATCCACCAAGTATGTATTACCTTTTCAGAGCCTTACTCTGAAATATGACAGGATGGCCAAGGATCCCCAGCTGGTTGACATGTTTCTGTAAGACGGAAGACACTAACCAGACAAAACAAATCCCAATTAGTGAGGACAGGTGACCTTATGTTATGAAACAAACAACCTGAAAATTCCAGTGGTATAAAATAACACTCCTGCCATGTCCTCACCACAGGTTGCTGGGCCGGATTTGCACATTATAGTTGCTCAGCAACCTAAACCTATAGAACAACCACGATCTCAAACCTGGCCAATCACCATGCCAGAGATTGAAGGGGAAAAACTCTAGAGGGCCTTGAACGAGCAGTTACATGATCCGACTTGACCCACATCCCTTCAGCTCACTACTATTCACTTGAACTAGTTGCATGGGGCCATTTGATAATAAATGGTCTAAAGGCACAATATTACCACATGCTTATAAAGTAGAGATTTAGGGGCACCTGGGTGGCTCAGTCGGTTAAGCGTCCGACTTCGGCTCAGGTCATGATCTCGCGGTCCGTGAATTCGAGCCCCGCGTTGGGCTCTGTGCTGACAGCTCAGAGCCTGGAGCCAGTTTCAGATTCTGTGTCTCCCTCTCTCTCTGACCCTCCCCCATTCATGCTCTGTCTCTCTCTATCTCAAAAATAAATAAATAAACGTTAAAAAAAAATTTAAAAAAAAAAATAAAATAAAGTAGAGATTTATAATTATTAATAAATAATGCCAGAGACAACCACAAGAGGAAAACAGAGATAACCCATGGAACAGAAACAAAATTTTAATAATTTTGAGACAGAGAGAGAGAGAGGAGAGCACGAGTGGGGGAGAGGGGCAGAGAGAAAGGGAGAGAGAATCTTAAGTAGGCTCTATGCTTAAAGTGGGGCTTTACACGGGACTCCATCCCATGACCCTGGGGTCATGACCTGAGCCAAAATCAAGCATTGGCTGGATGCTTAACCAACTGAGCCACCCAGGCACCCCAGGAAATGTTACTTTTTAAAAGAGGAAGAGTCTAAAAGTGTAAAATTGCTCTTGGGAATTATATATATAGCTATACAGATATACAGATATATATATATGTCCTGAAAATTTGAAAACTCAATAGAGTGTTAGAAAATAAAATTAAGTATCTTCAAAAAAATGTATCACAAAAAAAATGGAAAAGAGGAGAGTAAGCTCAAAAACTGAAGCACTTTCATTTTATCATTTCATGAATAGGAATTTCTGAAAGAGATAACCAAGAACAAAGAAATGGAGAAATTATCAAATAAGGAATTCAACAGAATTTCCTATGGCATAAGTTTTCAGACTGGAAAAGCCCACCGAGTGCCAGAAGAATAAAGACCCACAGCAAGGCAGCTTTGCCGACACAGGATCATCTTTGCTATTTTAAGGTCATCCCTAGTCTAAAACCTGGAAACTGTTTCCCATGCTCCCTTACCTCAGGATTTCTGCTAATGTTACCAACAAGAAGCATTCACAAGAGCTTTGGAAGGCAGAGGAGAAGGAAAAGCCATTATTCATAGGCACCAGCGGTGGAGAGGCTACTAGATGTTGCCAGACGTGAAGTTTTCCACACAGTTTGCAATTCCTCTTGAGAACCAGCCACTTTGGTGCCTACAAGAAGCTGAGATCGATAACCGCTGCCCTCTTGCGAGAACTACACTTCTTCATCTTCACTCCCTAGTTGTGGCAACTTGTAACTCACTGTATTAAGTCTACTCCTACTTGAAATATCTAGAAAATATAGGAATATTTGATTCTAACTCCCGAACAAAACTGATGGTTAGAGTACATTATCATGACATTTCCAAAGAGCAAGGATGAAAAAAAAAAAGTCCTGAAAGTTTGTGGGGCCGGGATGAGTGGACAACATTCCAAACATTAGTAGTAGAATGGCCTCAGTTGCACAACATTGGATACTAGATAGAGTAATGCCTTCACAATGCTCAGGAAAAATCATTTATAGCCTAGGATGTATAATTCTTAGACAATATTCTTAGGTAAAATGACATAACCTAGAGATACAAATAATCAAATATGAAGATAAAACAAAGACATTAACCAAAGGTGAATGTTGCCAAAAACTTACTGTCAAGGACACAACTGGAGATAGTGCTTCACAAAGATTAAGAGGACACCGAGAGGGAGAAGGGCTAGCAACTAGGAACTAAGTGAAAGAAAGAGGGGAAAGAAAATTCCTAGAGTGTTAGTGAACTATTAGGAATACCAACAGGACTAGAGAAAAAGAAAGCTACGCTGGAGGAAAGATGCTCCATGGAGATGCCTCCAAAAGAAAGTTACCTTATGAGTTTAATATTGAAAGGTGTGGTGTCATTCTACAAGACAGTTGGGAAAGAAGGAATGGTGCCATAACAGCATTATTTACTCAACAATATTTACTGGGTTTCCCTTACACTCTTCTCTATGAGAGCAGTATATTTTCTGCATTACTGATAGCAGGGATGGCCATGTGACCTGTATTGGTCAGTGGAATGAGGGCAAGAGTAGTATAGCCAATTCTATGTCAAAGTTTTAAAGACATCACGTAATTTTTCCATTCTCTCTTCTGTCTCCTAGCGGGTTATAGATAAGGGCTGCTTCTTCATCCCAGATCCTAGAAAAATGAACCTGGAGGTGACCAATAGCCATTTGAAGTTAAAAAGAACTGAACAGGAAATAAACCTTTGTTGTCATAAGCAACTAGGATTTGGGGGTTATTATTTACGTCAGCATAATTTAGCCTAAGTTGATTAAATGCAACTTAACTTAGAAACCACACAATCCAGCAAACAAAAGCAGCATTAATGCCAGGGCAGACAAATAGTTGCACAAGAAACAAAGTGAACAGTAGTATATTATATGGCTCACATACAAACAATTCATTGATTTCATTCAACAAATATGTAATTAGCATCTATTGTGTGCCAGGCATTATTTTAGGCCCTGGAAATAGAACAGTGGATGAAATAGACAATTTTGTCATCATCATGGAAATTACAACCATGTTTGCATACAATGAACAAACATCATAGGTCAGAGAAAACTTAAGTAAGGTAAGGAGGAAAAGGAGCACCGTGGGGTATATTTTACACAGGACATAAGTCTTATACTGAAACTAGAAGAAACTGAGGGATTGAGTCATGGGGTATCTGAAATAAGAGTGTTCCCAGAAAAGAATAAGTATAAGGACACAAGGCAGAGCACATTTGGCGTTTTTGAGAAATGGCATGCAGGCCAGCGGGGTTTGGAGAGAATGGTGAGAATGACAGAAAGTGACATGTGATTAGAGAGGTGGCTGAGGCCAATTCTTCACCTGAGATCTGAAAGATCATTTCAAGGGCTTTGGATTTTACTTAAATGGATGGTAAGCCATTAGTTGTTGAGCAGAGGACTGCCAGAATCTGATTTAAGAGTTTTAAAGCTCACTCTGACAGCTCTGTTGAAAACTATCTGTAGGTGGACAAGGGCAGAAGCAGTAAGACTGTTTAGTGGGCTATTGAAATAATTTAGCAAGAGGTGAGGATTCCTTGGGCCAGAGCTTTAGCCATGTACGCAATGAGAAGTAGATAGACTTTTGAAAGTATACGGAATAGACAGTGTTATTGGGAATATAGAAAAATATAATCTTAAAATAATGTAAACCCTTAATGTTGAATTAAACCAAAATAGTAATATAAATATATTAAAGAAGTGAGGAAGATGAGGAGAAAGACATCTGTATGTATATGTTTGTGTGCAAGTGTGTGTGTGTGTGTGTGTGAGTGTGAGTGTGTGTGTTAGAAGTGTGTATCAAAGAACTGGCATAAAAACAGACACATACATCAGTTGAACACAGAAGAAAACCCCCAAAATGGACCCACAACCATATGGTCAACTAATATTTGACAAAGCAGGAAAGAATATCCAATGGAAAAGAGACAGTCTCTTCAACAAAGAGTGTTAGGAAAACTGGATAGCAATTTGCAGAAGAACAAAACTGGAACACTTTCTTACACCATACACAAATAAATTCAAAGTGAATGAAAGACCTAAATGTGAAACAGGAAACTATCAAAATTCTAGAGGATAACACAGGCAGTAACCTCTTTGACATCAGCCATAGCAACTTCTTTCTATATATGTCTCCTGAGGCAAAGGAAACAAAAACAAAAATAAACTATTGGGACTTCATCAAAATAAAAAACTTCTTCCCAGTGAAAGTCAAAATCAACAAAACTAAAAGGCAACCTTTGGAATGGGAAAAGATATTTGCAAATGATGTATCCGATAAAGGATTAGTATCCAAAATCTATAAAGAACTTAACAAACTCAACACCCCAAAAACAAATAACCCAGTTAAAAAATGAGCAGAAGACATGAACAGACATTTTTCCAAAGAAGACATACAGATGTCTAACAGACACATGAAAAGATGTTCATTACTTATCATCAAAGAAATACAAATCAAAACTACATGAACTATCACCTCAAACCTGTCAGAATGGTTAAAATTAGTAACACGGGAAATAGATATTGGCAAGGATGTGGAGAAAGGGGAACCCTCTTACATTGTTGGTGGGAATGCAAACTGGTGCAGCCACTCTGGAAAATAGTATGAGGTTCCTCAAAAAGTTAAAAATAAAACTACCCTACAATAGAGCAATTGTACTACTAGGTATTTACCCAAAGGATACAAAAATCCTGATTCAAAGGGATATATGCACCCTGATGTTTATAGCAGCATTATTAATAATAGCTAAATTATGGAAAGAGCCCAAATGTCCATCAACTGATGAATGGATAAAGAGCACACACACGCACAGAGGAATATTATACAGCCAAAAAAATAATAAAATATTGCCATTTGCAATGACATGGTTGGAGCTAGAGAGTATGATGCTAAGTGAAATAAATCAGAGAAAGACAAATGCCATATGATTTCACTCATATGTGGAGTTTAAGAAACAAAACAGATAAACATGGTGGGGTGCAAAAAGTGAGATGCAAACCATAAAATAGACTTTTAACTACAAAGAGCAAACTGAGGGTTGGCGGGGGGGGGGGGGTGGAGGGGTGGGCTAAATGGGTGATAGGTATTAAGGAGGGCGGTTGCGATGAGCACTGACTGGGTGTTGTATGTAAATGATGAATCACTAAATTCTACACCTGAAACGCATACTACACTGTATGTTAACCAACTGGAATTTACATAAAAGTTTGAAACTACTAAAATAAAAATAAAATAAAATAAAATAAAATAAAATAAAATAAAATAAAATAAAATAAAATAAAATAAAATAATAAGTCCTCATCTTTCAAAGCTGGAAGTCCGTAGATACTATCTAAAACTGAAAATTCAAGAAACAAAGTATAAACGTATTATTATTATTTTTTTAAATTTTTGATGTTTCTTTATTTTTGAGAGAGAGACAGAGATAGAGCATGATTGGGGGAGGGGCAGAGAGAGATGGTGACACAGGATCCAAAGCAGGGTTCAGGCTCTGAGCTGTCAGCTCAGAGCCCAACGTGCAGCTCAAACCCACCAACAATGAGATCGTAACCTGAGGCAAAGTCAGACGCTTAACCAACTGAGCCACCCAGGTGCTCCTAAACATATTATTTAAAAACATGGAGATAAAATCCAGAGGAAAACAGTTGAAAAGGGTTTGGCTTTGGGAAATGGGAGTGGTGAATGGGAAGATTGAGACAGAAGACAGCTGTTTCCATGATGAGACTTATAGTATTATTTGACAGGTAAATCTAGTATGCATATGACTTTGACAAGAAATGGAAATAAACGTTTAAAAAACATGCTCAAATACTTGAAGAAAATACCTAACACCTGTAATGTAAAGAACAGTATATGAGAACAGGGGTGGAAAGGAGAGTTATACAAAATGAAAGCTTTGTTCTCAAGATATTCACACTCTTTATTATCGAAATAAATCAATATTATCTAGCTTAGTTGCTGTTACAGAAACCCCCAAATAAGGTAGAAGGTTATTTTTTCCCCACGTAGCATTCTTTTATTGTTGCTGTTGTTTATTTATTTTGCAAGAGAGACAGAGGCACAGGGGCAGAGAGAGAGGGAGAGAGAGAATCCCAAGCCTTTCTGCACTATCAGTGCAGATCCCAACAAGCAGCTGAATCCCACAAGTTGTGAGATCACAAGCTGAGATGAAATCAAGAGTGGGAAGCTTAACCGAATGAGCCATCCAGGTGCCCCTAACCATGTAACATTCTTGAATCAAGGTGTTCAAGGCTGGTGTAGGAGACCCAAGGTTCAGGAATGCAGAATCCTTCCAACTTCTTGTGCCATGAATACCCAAGTCATTCCTGACTTACTGAAAGTGTGTGTTTACTTTTGGTTGTTTAGTCTATATAAGATTCCTTAAGGAAAAGGAGAAGCAGCTCCAGGATGGAATAAATATGGACTTCAGAACCAGACGGTTCTGGGCTTGGATCCCAGCTCCATCAATTATTAGCAGAGACAACTCATAAATTAGACCCTTTATACCTCCATTTCCCCATCTATAAATTGAACGGAATGCTATCTGTTTTATGGGTTAGGATTAAATGAAATACTGTGTAAACCTAAACAATGGCTGCCATGACATAATTTTTACATAAGTTGTGGCTATTATATTGTTAGCTAAAGTGAAGATCTTAAGAGAAAGAGTTGAAATATAAATCAGATCATGTCACACCTATGGATTCCCTTTACATTTAGAATCAGACCCAAAATCCTTATCACACGCCGGTGCTCTCCTGCCTGGAATTCTCTTCCCCTAACTGCACACGTGACTGGCTCCCTCATTTTATTCCGGGTTATGCTAAAATATTACCTCCTCAGAAAGGTGCTTCCTAGCCATCCAGCTAAAATAATAAGCACCATTAGGTCATCTCCTAACTCTAGTTTCTATTTTATGTATAGCTTACACCAATGGATCATAATCTACATTATCCATCTCTCCCAAGAGAGTGTTAGTCCCTTGAGGGCACGGACTTTGTAATGCCTCATGGCTGTATCCCCAGCATCTGAAAATATGCCTGGCATCCTGTAGACCATCTATCAATGTATGTTGCAGATGCAATGCTCAGCAACATTAGAACACATTTACTTTGTACCCATTCATAATCTGGATGATTCAGGACAAATTTATCTTCATAGAAAAGAGGAACAGTTAAGGCAGAGACTGAAGGATATAGGGAGAGAACTAACCCACCAAGGGAAAAACCTTTGGAATGTGACTGAGGGTTATATCTGAGTACTCTGAAAGGAAAGCTAAGGAAGCCCTTGAATGAGACCCATCAGCTGTAAGACAATAACCCCTTCATCTTGTGTTTGTTTTGAGTGTCCTGTTTCTTGACTTTGGGATGATCTCTATAGTACCACACTGAGCTTTGAATCCATGCTCCTATCACTTAAAAGTGATGAAATAGTCCTTCTCTGAGCCAAGATGTTCTGGTCCAGCTGTCTATACAGATCAAATAAATTAGGTATTGACCAAGATGTTTCTCATTTTGTACAAAGTGCCTTGTACTTACTAAAGACTTGTGAAGTGGAAGGGAGACCAGGAAGGTTAGAAAACAGCTTTTTAGAACAGAAACAGTTTTAGTATTTAGATACCTGATTAAATACATGCGTTTGATATAAACAAAGGGTTTTCTTTCTCTTAACCAAGTGTTATTAACCTTGGACCATCAATAGGGATTTATGACTCTGTGACCCTAGACTTCAAATTAGCCAAAAGAACAGAAAGGTAAAATGCAAATTAGAAAATTTAGAGCCAAAATTAAATGAATGGTTCCCACCAATTGCTAATGTGCTGTATTTCCCTATTAGTAAAAATAATTTAAAGCAAGAATTGAGATGGTTTGCCTTTCAGGTAACTGAACTGTCAGCTTTTTAATATATTATAAATTTGAATGTCATATTCAACATAATCAGTGCTTTACATATAGAGGTACTTATGAAGTATCAATTGGTTTGTCGAATGGAGGTTCAGATTTCCACTAACAATTTTTTGGATGAAATCAACTCTAGTTGTTTTCTTTCGTTGGTTAACATGACTTAAATTTCCCCTATGTTACCCTATAATCCATTTATTACTTGATTTTGCTTGGTAGATTTTTTTGTTTTAAAAATCCTAAGATGTTCATAACTGACTAACATAAACCTTTTATTTCCCTGATTTCTACAAATATACTATCAGCCCCAACATCCTTGAAAGCCTATGTCGCATGACTTTCATTTCCTCTTATGACTTCTACCCAGGTACCCACCTTGGCCAGCTGTACCCACAGAGTGCCATAAACAACTTCTTTGGCCTTTGGTGTTTGACATTGTTTGACCCAAGTATATGGGACTCTGGCAGCCTCCATGCAAACCTAAAAGTTGCTGTTGAGGGAAATCTGAAGTGGGAATGATCTACCTTCTACTTCTTTAATCCGTAAACAAACTATGAAGCAAAAGAGTTTCCTGGTCTATGTCATAATTTTGTTTTTCCATTCCATGCTGTGTCTCTTTGAAACAGAGGCAGCTAGGGGTAATAATATTCATATAATATTCCTCAGTTATTTTTAGAAAATATGTGTTTTTAAAGTACTGCCAGCAGGGGCGCCTGGGTGGCGCAGTCGGTTAAGCGTCCGACTTCAGCCAGGTCACGATCTCGCGGTCCGTGAGTTTGAGCCCCGCGTCAGGCTCTGGGCTGATGGCTCGGAGCCTGGAGCCTGTTTCCCATTCTGTGTCTCCCTCTCTCTCTGCCCCTCCCCCGTTCATGCTCTGTCTCTCTCTGTCCCAAAAAATAAATAAAAAACATTGAAAAAAAATAAATAAATAAATAAATAAAGTACTGCCAGCCATTGCTATAAATTAGATTTTAACTTAATAAGAAATTGGCTAAATATTGTTAATAGTCTATGTAAAATGAATCCTCATTTTAGTACATTTCTACAGCAATTCTCTCAATGAAGCACACCTCCCTGTATCCATGTTTTAGTGTAATACCCTTCCCCAGTGACACTGAGCTTAGCCATGTGATTTGTTTTGGCCAATGGAACGGTAGAAAATGTGCTGCAAGCAGAGGCTTGAAAAGTGCTTGTGCACAGGACCTGATCCTTTCCTTCCACTTTGAAACCACCATGTGAATAAATCCAGACTAGCCTACTGTGAGATGAGACATATGGAACACAAACTAAGCATTCCAGCTGAGGATCCCCAGACGCCCTCCTTTCAGCCTATCTGCCAGCTGACTGTAACTGCAATGAGTATCCCCCAGCGAGATCAGCAGAACAATAGCTGAGTCCAGTCCAAGATGTTAGTCTACCAAGCCGTGAGCAAATAACTCATGTGTTAAGCCACTGACGT
Organism: Neofelis nebulosa; assembly: GCF_028018385.1. Lineage (NCBI taxonomy): Eukaryota > Metazoa > Chordata > Mammalia > Carnivora > Felidae > Neofelis > Neofelis nebulosa. The sequence goes on from NC_080795.1 coordinate 37,762,232, forward strand.
TTCGGCATTATTTGTTACACAGCAACAGACACTTCACTGGTTTCTTAGTAAAAACAGTCTTACTCAGAAAGGAATCCTGACATGAACTTGTATTTTCCTAAGCAGTGGCTTCAAACACCTTCTTTTCTCTGGAACAGTGTTTCTCAAAATGTGGTCTATTAAACTCTGCCTCAGGATTACTAGAGATCTATCTAAAGATAGCAGATTCCTGGCCCCACTTAATCTCCACCAAATTCATTGCCTGAAGGGGAACCTGGGAAAATGCATTTTCACAAGATCTCCTGGTGAATTTTACTTGAGAACCACAGCGATAGACCCGTGGTCTCCCGAGTGGAATACACATGATAGTTTAGTAGGGGATGGCAAGAAAATAGAGGAAATTTGATTTCTATTTTTTCTATTTCATCCTTTTATAAATTCCATTTTTGAGGATGTTACACATTATATTAACATAGTAGTGCATGTATTTAATTAAATAAATAAGCATAATTATTTTTAGCATCCATCAGTAAGATTTCCTGAAGTGGGTAGCAACTGAGGTTGACCTTAAAAGAGGGAAAGAATCCACCTATCCCAAAGGGAGAGGAGGGGAGGGACCTCCCATAGGAGGTCAGGCCTGCTATGAAGATATTCTAAGTGGAGAGCACATTGTGAACAAAAACTTGGAGGAGACAAAAATGAAGATGTGTGCATTGAATCACAAATAGTGTGGCGTTCTTGTAGAATAAAGAGGCAGAGAATGTGGCAAGAAATAACAATGGAAATATACGTGAAATGGTGATCTGAAGTATATACAGGGTGAGCTATTATTACATGAGTGGAGAAGTGGAAAGAGGCATGAGAGCCACCAAGACAATCTGGCCTCTAATCCATAAGATACCATGAAGAAAGCGCCACCTTTCTTGTCAGATGACCTGAGTTCAATTCCTGATTCAACCGTGAACCAACTAAGCCCTGCAGGAAACACTTAATGTCTCTGAACCCCACTTTCCTCATTTTGAAAAATAGATTTAACATCAATGTCTGCATGTTTTAGGTCACAAATCTTGTAAATATTGCCCAACATGGTCCTTAAGTGAGCATCAATTAGTTAAATTATTAACATCAGTCCCTAAAAGTGTGTGTTTAATGTAAGTCCATGACTGTGTACATTGTAAGCCATAATGCAAGGTGGGAAACATAGATTTTTAAGTACTATTCCTTTAAATATGCAATTATAAAAATCACCTCTTTACCTAAAATAGGGTCTAAGTTTTGATTTAATCAACCTCCTCCCTGATTATGTTATTATTCAGAATCTATATTTCCTATAAGCTGAAGTCAACTGAGAGGCTGGTGATGACTCATATGCCCTACCACACCCTTCTAATATGAGTTTATAGTGTTAATTCTCACTGAAAAGAGCTAACATGAAAACACGATCTCAATGAGAAGAGTCAAATGCATCTCATCAATTGGTCAAATGAAAACTACTCAAAATAATGTTTAAGGAGCATTACAATTCATGGTGCAGAGGCTATCTAATTATACAGGAATAACCTAATGACCAGGATAACTTAGTAGCAGGATAAAACTGTGGAGTATGATTTTAACCGTCAGAAAATCATTTTCTGCCCTATGCCTGCCCACACCCTCCTCCCAACCCCAAACCCTATACTTCCTGAAATTCATCTCTTAAACACAGTGTCTGAGATTAGAACCTCATTTATGCTAATGAGCTTTTATTTCAAAATGTCAATTCTTTAGGAGTATATCAAGAAACCTACCTTAGTGGATTCACTAGTTAGCTAGCTATATTTCCTGCTAGCTCGTGGCTGGGATACATGTCACCAAGGGATTAAGAATGTTATGATGATGGGGCACCTGGGTGGCTCAGTCAGTTGAGCATCCAACTCTTGATTTCAGCTCAGGTCATGATCCCAGGGTCATGGGATCGAGCTCTATGCTGGGCTCTGTGCTGAGCATGGAGCCTGCTTAAGATCCTCTCTCTCTCCCTCTGCCTCTCTCCTGTCTCTCTCTCTCTCTCTCTCTCTCTCTCTCTCTCTCTCTCAAAAAGAGTTAATGATGAACAGAAATTAGAAGTAATTAAGGAGCAAGAGGCAGTTGGGGGGCACAGCCATCTTTGGCACTTTGGACAGCCATAGGAAGTTCTGAAGGTTCTAGGATATTTTAAAAACAGAAAAGCACTAGAGGAAAGTTCAACCTATACTCATATTAAATATCCTTACAGACGCTCTAATATAATAAGATGCCCTTTTCTGGATATATCAGACTTGGTTGCCCTTGGCTTGTCCTCTTTCGCAAATTAGTTGACCATGCTTTAGTGTGTGAGTGCATGTTACTCTCTGCTCTCATTTTAAGGTAATAGCAGCAACAACACAAGAACATTGACAGTAATAACTAACATTCCCTGAAAAGGCTGTCTGGCGTTGTGTTAAGATCACAGATGTTGGCCAGTCTGCCTGGGTTCAAATCCTGGGTTTGTCACTTGCAGCCAGGCTATCCTGCACCTCTCTGTGCCTCAATCTCCTAATCTTTAAAACAGGGATAATAGTGGGGACCTTCCTCCTCGGATTGTTAAGGATCAGATGAGTATGTAAGGTACGTAGAATGGTGTCTGGCCTATTTTAAGTACTCAGGAAATGTTAGTCATTCCTGTTGAGTGTTGTTGATTCCACCCAAGGTCCCATAATAAGTCCTTTATCGACATCAATACAATCCACGGAGCAAGCTCTTACATTTTGTAAGTGAGGAGACTGAGTTTCAAAGATCCCAAGTTATTGGTCAGCATCACATATGTAGAAAATGATGGAGCTAGGACTCCAGCTCAGGTCTGCTGATGCGAAGTCCAAGCTCCGAGCAACGTGTGCTTTCCTGCAACGTGTGTGATGTGCTGATAATTGTACGAAGAGAAATTGCTACGTTCTTTGTATGTTAAGTAAGAATTTAAATAACTCTCTGCTACAGGCCCTTTTATATTTTCCTAAACTTTTATTTTTTTTGGGGGGGGGGCACAGGTTAATGCTAAGCACCTTCAGTCCATTTATTCTGGAAAAAAAAATGACCACTTGTTCTATGCTTACTGACCTCCTCTGAAATTTCCTGAAAAACCAAAAATTCCTTCTCTATATCTAAAAATTTTATGACATAATCACAGCGTTCATTTGGCTGCGCTCTACATAAAGGTACAAATTAGCGCACCAAAGTTTTTGCTGATACATGGAAACGAAAGATTTTCCTCCTGATATTTGAAAATCTCAAAAGATATGGGGCGTCTGGGTGGCTCAGTCGCTTGGGCATCTGGCTTCGGCTCAGGTCACGATCTCACATTTCTTGAGTTCAAGCCCCACATCTGAGCTGTGTTGACAGCTCAGAGCCTGGAGCCTGCTTTGGATTCTGTGTCTCCTTCTCTCTCTCTGTCCCTCCTCCACTCCTCTGTCTCTCTCTCTCTCTCAAAAATAAACATTACAAAATTTTTTTTTTAAATATCGAAAGATAGGGTCCAGCTAGGTACCACCCAGTCGATTTCTTTTATGCAAGTTGTAGTACAAACTCTTGTCCTAGGAGCAATCTAAGAAATTAGAGAAAATCCAACATTACTGATCCTATAGTAATTGGTTTTGGAAAGAGATGGCTAATAGTCCGATGACGCATAACTTAACGATCCTTCGTACAACAGAACGGTGGATAGACTGCTTTCTCTCAACAGAAACCAGCTCTGGAATGAAATATATAATGTCCCTAATGACACCCAGACTTAATATCGGCTTTAGAGCTGCCACCTGGTTCTTCACTGGGAAGTGAATGCTGCAGGCAAAGACCTGGAAAATGAGAAATGGATATTTCATTGTGGGCAACTTTAAGTTATCTATTCGATCCGCTTTGCACCCCCATCTCTGGGAGCTTCCCCCCAGACCCCAGTGTATGACCCAGCAGCCATACTGACACCCTATGACTGTACGTCCTTAGAAATGGTAGTCTGGCCCAGGGGTGGACACTTTTTAGTAAAACTGGATCAGATTCAAACTTACAGGATTTGGTCTACACATGTGACAGAACCTTTGACATACACTCACAGAAATTGGGGATGTGAAACAAAGAAGGAGAGCCCTCACAGAGATAGGAGATGGAAGCAGAGACTGAAAGTCAGAAGACAAGAGCAAGTTACCTCTCAAGGACCTCATCCCAGGCTGCATCTTCACCCATGGACCCAAAGGAGAACCACAAGACGCTGTCCATTGAACGGATCTGCAAGATTCAAAGAGAGGAAAAAAAGCCAGTCGTAAAATCTGTTGATTAACAAGTGGTCTTTTTTTTTTTGCTTTTGCTAACATGACCCGCTATTTAAAGCAAGATTCTCGAGGTATGAGTTATGTAATATGTATGGGCTTTAGAAACTGATTCTTATTTCATATGCACAGGAAAGATTTTATTAAATGAATCCAGGCATGGAAAATTTAGTCCAATTACCACCATTCAGTATTGTTAGGCCATCTAAGCAATTTTCATTAGTATCTTTTTATGCATATTCAAGAATATACAATGAGCGTAGGAAATACCCATTTCTACAGTGCGCTAATTAGAGAGAAAAATTCTGTTTGAATTCACCAACTGGGAAGCTTTTTTTGGATTAATTATTGATGAATGGCCCATCAGGTGCTCATAGATGACAGTGACAAGATTTGTCTCAAATAAACTCAAAAGTGCTTTATTTATGGTAGCTCTAAATTATTGATTGTATTATAAAGATTTCAGAGTAGTACTTTTTTTCCTTTAGGGGACAGTTTTTTAACTGTACCCTGAAACATTGGTCAGTAGTAAGTTTAGTGACAGTATTTGTCCCTCATCAACTTGTTTTAAAAATTATATAGCAGTTGTTAGATATATAAGTGAAGGAAAATGGAGAACGGAGCCAAATATCTTGGGAAAAATAGGAAGAGAGGACACAGAGTGAGGTAAATAAATCAAAGAATGTATTTGAATTCTTAATTTTATTTAGAGTATGTGTGTAGATACAGCTCAAGACTAAGTGCCATTTTTATATAGTCAGAATTATATAGCCAGGTGACACTATTTCTCACTATTAAAAAATACGCTGCAACAAACGGGAATTCCTTCTTCCTATTTATTGCCTCCTGTTTTCTACTTTTTGGTTTCCCCAATGTTGCCTCACTCTAAAGTTTAGAGAACAGCTAGTGCATATGACATATTTACAGAAAAAGTGTACCCAGTTCTACTTCAGATCATAATAACACTAGAGAAAATAATTGGCTCCTTGAAAGGCTACACAGACACCAGGGATGAAATGAACTCACCAGCTACCTGAGTTACAAGATACAGTCACAGCCTCCTGAGCTAGGAACCTGGGTGAGTTCAAAGGAACCAAAACTAATCATCTCATCTCCAGAATTTGATGAAGGTTTAGATATTTTGTTCCTGGGTGTGGTTTTTCATTTCTTTTTTTTTTTTTAATATGAAATTTATTGTCAAACTGGTTTCCATACAACACCCAGTGCTCATCCCAACAGGTGCCCTCCTCAATGCCCATCACCCACCCTTCCCTCCCTCCCACCCCCCGTCAACCCTCAGTTTATTCTAGTTTTTAAGAGTCTCTTATGGCTTGGCTCCCTCCCTCTCTAACTTTTTTTTTTTCCTTCCCCTCCCCCATGGTCTTCTGTTAAGTTTCTCAGGATCCACATAGGAGTGAAAACATATGGAATCTGTCCTTCTCTGTATGACTTATTTCACTTAGCATCACACTCTCCAGTTCCATCCATGTTGCTACAAAAGGCCATATTTCATTCCTTCTCATTGCCATGTAGTATTTCATTGTGTATATAAACCACAATTTCTTTATCCGTTCGTCAGTTGATGGACATTTAGGCTCTTTCCATAATTTGGCTGTTGTTGAAAGTTTTTCAAAAGAATAGTTGGTAGTGAATAAGTGTAGGGATCTTAAATAATGTCAAGAAGAATGAATCTTCAAATGCTAGAAGTCATGAGATAAAAACAAACCATTTGAGAAATGTCTGGTGAATCCAGTGTAACCTCTAGTAGTCAGCTCCAGCATGAATTGTATTTACATAAAACTGTTTCAGATATTTACCTGGAAACTTCTGAGGATCTGTTAAGAAATGGCAAATTCGTTGCTGTTGCATCATGTCCTTTTTCTTCCCTTTCTCGGTATTTATCAGGGTTACTGATAAGAAGTATAATCTTTGAGAAAAACTTGAAATACGTATGACCCACTCTTTCAACCATATCACATTGGATGAGGTATGGTGAGGCCAGATACAGGTCAAGAGAGAGAAACCAGAAAGTATTTGGCAGTTTTGTTACAGTCACAGTTTCCTGGGGGAGAACACCGCATACCATGCAAGACCACTGGGGTTTGCTCCAGAGGCAGAGGGAGAGAGGGGAATTATATGCAAGCACCTTTATCGTGGTTTCTGTGGGAAGAAACAGGTAAGGCAGGATAGGCAGACTTTGGGTTGGCTAGTTTGGATAATTTCAGTAGGCTTTGGGGCACAGGGGCTGTCTCTGGTTGTCCAGTACTTGACCCTGGAGCAATTAGGTATATAGCTGTAGGTATAAGTTGACAGATGTATAATGGTGCAGAGTGTGAGATACCAGTTTGTGAGGTGGCTGGGGATGTGGACTCAATCTCTGCACAAGAAGCAGAACGGACCGGCATTTATGAAAACTAAATTCCTTCTATACAACAGCAGATATAATGTGAAAGTAAATAGAAAAAGGTTCAGACCACTATAATCAGGGAGGGATATCTCCTAAGGATGACCATGGGGTCATTCCTCTACCAATGAAGGAATTATCTGCATATAGGTTTTAATCAATAAGTTCTCTTGCAATCAAACAGAGGGTGTGATGGCATTGTCCCTAAAGTCTACCATAAATCAGTAGAGATACACAAGGCATAACAGAAAATGTCAACCAGAATTCTCAGAAATACAAATATGTTTAGCACATAGGCAAAACCAAACCTCTTTAATGAGTTATTTGGTAAGCAATTTCTTATTAAAATCTAACCATTGAATAATTGCAAACAGAGGAACCAAGAATCCCTCTACCAATTATATTAGAAATTCAGTAAAATGGGGACAATCATTGCAACATGGACTGGCATGGGGAAAGGTCAATGTGGCAGAGGGAGGAAAATGGATGAATGAATAAAGATGTCAGGAGAAGACAACTCCATACCCAATAGCAAACACGCTTCCTTAGGGAGGAGGTCAAGAATGTTATGACATAATGTGACTAAATTTATTTCTATTCTCTTGCTTAAATATGATTTTTGTGTTCCTTGTGTGGAAAATGCATATAACTCTCATTTCAGCATGTGGTTTGATTATTACTGATTTCTTATTTTGCCATTATATAAATTATGTGACATTTATATAATGGAATATTATGCAGCTTTATTGGAATATTTATATGGAATATTATATAGTGGAATATTATGAGATCATGTCATTTGAGACAACATGGATGTACCTAGGGGGTTTATGCCTAGTGAAATAAGTCAGGCTGAGAAAGACAAATACTATATGATTTCACTCATAAGTAGAATCTTAAAAAAAAACTAAAAGAGAATAAGCAAACAAAAAGTAGAATCAGACCTATAAATACAGAGAACAGACTGATGGTTGCCAGAGTGGAGGGATGTGGGGGTTGGGCAAAATGGGTGAAAGAAAGAGGGAGACACAGGTTTCCAATTATGGAATATATAAAAGGCAGGGGAGTAAAAGGCACAGCATATGGAATATAGTCAATGGTACTGTAATAACAATGTAATGGGACAGATGCTGGCTACGCTTGTACTGAACATAGAGTAATGTATAGAGAGGTTGAATCACTATATCTTACACTTGAAACCAATGTAACATTCTGTGTCAGCTATACTTAAATTAAAAAAAAAAAAATTGTCTTAAGTATGATGTTGCTAAACTGCCCAGAGTAGACAGACCAAACGATTTATAACCCTTTAAATAAAGGAAACTGCCTTTACCAATTAGGACAGTCTACTTGTTTGGTATGGATCACTTAGAGACCGGATGCTCAGTTGTTAAGGAATGTAGATGGCACCAGTAACCGTGGAAAGTACTTGCATGAAAGTTTGCAAATGAGCAAAGTAAAGCCCAACAGGATTAATTAAATTGCCTAAGGTCACACAATGCTACATTTCACGTCTTCTGATTTTTGGTCCAGTATTTCTTCAACTAATCCACAACTCTATGAATCCACAACTCTGTAAGGACCCAACAAAAAAGGGAATTGGAGGTTTGGAGAATATCAGTGATTTCTCCAGCTATGTGACTAATTTGTGGCAGAGAAAAGATGAGAACCCAGGTTTTTTTTTTTTTTTTTTTTTTGCTTTCAAGTCCACAGATGTTGCCTCTAATGAATAGAGGTCAGCATTGACGGGGCAGAAAAAATTAATAAATGAGTTAGATGTGGGAGCACCACTGATGGAAGAATGATCAATAGAGGAGTTAGAAAAACAGCAGTAAAGGTTTCACTATAATTGGCTAGTGGTTGTCCAAGAAGTAAATACAGAAGATGGATTAAATAAAATCGGTCTCATTAACCACTAGGTACTGAATTGAAATAACTTTTAATCTATTATGAACTCACTTTAATCCAATTTCCTGTTATCAACATGTTTGCGACTTATGTGGTTGGCAGAAATATTAATGCTAGAGATAAAACTAAAATCAGTAAAATTTTTAAATTGTGTTTTGATGTCTGACAAAAACTTTAGATATAGGGTACATTACTGTATGACATATTTCTGGCATTAATGGTTTCAAAAATAATTTATTCACAGCTCCATCCTTTTACCTATAAGACATTCAGATATTAAAATTTATACCTTCTACCACCAGTTTGTTTATTTTCCTTTTGGTTTTCATTGTTTCCCAAAAGAAATTTTTATGCATTTGAATAATAGTTATTCTAGTAATCCTAGGCATCGCTTAAAACCTCCTCAAGCACTCTCTTTCTGTCTCTGAATGCCTCTTGCAACCCAATTTCTGGCATTTTGGATGGGCTGGAGGAAAGGGCAGTTATGCTTCAGAATGGATAACAGGAATGTAAAGTAAAGAAAGATAACCAATAATCATTGCATACGTAACTGGGCATCAGGCAGTGTGCATGATGCTTACATACATTTTCTTATTTAATCCTCAGAAAATCCCTACAAGATAGGTGTTGCAATCCCTACTTCACAGATGAAAGAAGAGGAACTAAGAAGTTCAGCCATGTGGTCACAAGGTCATGTGCTTGGTAAGTGACGTGGGAGTCCAGAATTCAAATTTACTTCTTTCTTTAGTTCCTATTGCATCAGATTTTTATATTTGGAAGATCCAAAAATATTTTTAAATAAAAGATGTATCTAAGACCAATCACCAATAAATAAATGTCTCAAATTAACACTGAGATCAATAAGCACACAAATGGTTGAAATTTATTTCAGGCTGTGGTCTGATTCAAGCAGTATATGGCCTTCAATTCATAGCAAGCTGACTTTGCAGGTGTTTAATAATCAGACAGTAGTGCAGATGTTGTCTTAGAAATGATTATTTACTTACTTATAAATAAACTGTGATTTGCATAAATACAGACAGAATAGGCAACTAAAAATCATACCCATATAAAAAAAGTTTAGTACATAAACTAAGGAACTTCCAGCTGTGCCAGCTCAAAACCAACAGATGTGGTTCGCTTTGTGTATTTTCCAAGTAATCATGACAGCATCTTATAAATACAAGAACATGAGCGAACAGCAAGTCAAAAATCATTCTTATTCTCTCTTCAGATTGAGTAACATAAATAATCTGGACAATTACTAATGTCCTGTAAAGATAATATATGCTTTAATGGAGAGATAGAGAGAAGGCATCAGTAGATGTTATAGAAACTCACTAAAATCAGAATGTGCAGGAAGACTGTTTTGGAAAAGTAACAGAGTAAGTAAGAAAACGGAAGTTTTTTTTGTTTTGTTTTTTTGTTTTTTCTTAAAGAAATTCAATATTCTTACTTCCTGTTTCTTCCTTGTTTATCCACATTTATCTACACTTGAAAAGGATGTCCTGAAAATACTTAAAGGTAACATAACAGAGTCATCATCATTTGAAAAATTTTCTCATCCTTCTTTCTGGTCTGCTGAAGGAATGAATAAACAACATGACAAAAGTCCTCTCATCTCCTAACAAAGGGCCTTTCAAATATGATATATTATCTTACCTCTAACATCTTAGCAATTAAGATCCAATTCAGGGGATATGCCTAACTCAGATTTTAGATAATAATGCCAAAAAAAAAAAAGATCATAGTCTGTCACTGACCATGATATAGCTAATAAGGGAGTCTGGAGCATTTTTCTACAATGGGCCACATGGAAATAATTTTGGGTTTTGCAGGCTATATTGTTTCTGTGGTAGGCAATACATAAACTAATGAGTACAGTCATGTTCCAATAAAACTTTATTTACAAAAACAGACAATAGCTGGACATTAACTAGACTTACTGCGGTGATAAATCACTTACTGTGGTGATTATTCTGCAATATATACAAAAATCAAATCACTACGTTGTACACTTAGACCAAATATAATGTTATATGTTAATTATACATGGAAAAAAATGCACTAGGTGGATTTTGCCAACACACCATAGTTTGCTGATTTCTGTAATGGAATAAACTTCATAAGGACTTTCCTTTTATAATTAACAGAGTCTCAGGAATGTTCAAATTCAACTTTAAAGCCCTTTTGCCAGCAGGAAAATATAAAATTTGATCTTGATGAATTAGCTGTAAGGATTATTTCCCTGATCAAGTCAATTGTACGTAAGACCTGAAACAAGCTAAGTGCCAAGCCTTCAGTGAGAGATAAGCACTATAGGCATCTGTTCCAAAACTGAATTTCTTGGAAAAATGTGCTAATATCTCATAATTAAATAGGACATTTTTATATTTTTTCTTCAAGCAGGTGTTAACATTACTGGCACCATCGCTAGAAGCTAAAATGGCGATGAATGGTCAAGAAAAATTATCATCAGAATTAGCTTGAGCAAAATCAAGCTATGTGTTGAAAACTCCCTTTTCCCAATAATGAGCATAATTACCAGGCCATTGATTCTCTCTCCTAGCACAGAAAGGAAAGGAAACATACTGTCCTCAATGGCAGGCAACAGAACACCTCTTACCTCTCTCCTGATTCACATTAGTATTTTCTATTCAACTACACTGTGACCTTCTTTGGGGTGGGAACACAGATACCCAAGCCAGGTTGATCATCAATATATATTTGTCTTATGAATAAATAAAATCCTTAATAATAATTTCTGATGCTTTAAAAGGAAAGCATGGCTGATTCATAGAACTATTATCTGGAACCCCTATAGCCAAGTTGTTCTACCATGGTATTGTTTCAACCCTAGTGTTAAGCACGGAGTAGAATAATGTCAAGACACTGCAGTTTAATTTAATCGAATGTTTATAAATCACCTACAGTGTATTCATCACAGTGCAAAAGCCATGAATACAAGGAAAGGTGCATTTTCTGGTCCCCACCCACCCCCCCTCACCCCACAGCATGTAGTCTACCTACCATGAGTGCCCAAATTAGCCTCAGAAGCATGCTGGTGAAACCAAGCAAAAAACTAATTTCTTAAAAAGTTGTGATACTTTTGAGAAAATTATTTAGCTCCATTTGGAAGTATCAGAATGCATAAACAGACAAATAGTTTAGCTCAGACTTCAAAAAGGAAGAAATACCAACTGTAAACTCTCTGACATTTTTCAAAGTACTCCATTTTGTGTTTATTAGTGCTGTTTTATGACATCAAGTTTTGAATTCTATTCATAGCGAATATAGATAATAAACTTGCTAAATGTTAAGCCAACGTTTGAGTATTACAGTTTTAACTGTTTTACTTATTTGCATGGAAATTTGCTGCACTTGTCTGCTTTAGGGTGATAATCCATAACGAACACTCCCCAAACTATTTCCGTGCCTTCCAACATAAACTAGTGTCTCATTCCCAGAACTGTGGTGGCTCCACCATAGACTACAGAACATGTCTAAGTTGGCTTCCTTTGTCTCCCATTCTGGAACTCAGGTCAAAGAGACAGCAACCCCTGGGGCACTACCTTCTCACCTTCTCAGGACAAAGACAGTCATGAAAGAGGCTGAGTGAGCCAAACAGTGGAGCCTGTGCAAAGCCTTTGATTCAGTACGGATGGATCACATTCTCTGATACCCCAGTGCAAGGCACCTAGTTAAGTCCAATATTAATGGAGCAAAAATGTTTCCTCTTTGTGCTGGGCAAGGGGAACAGTGAGTACTTCCTAAACAACAGATGCGAAGTCTAGAGTAGAGTTAGGAATACAGCAGAGAAATTTTACTGGGAACTTTCAAGAATACTTAAATATGTGATCATAAGCTTCTGGAATCATCAAAGAATAGGGCACCAGAGAAAGAGAAGGTGAGTGTTGATCCACAGAGGGAATCATATGGGCTAATCTCTTCTGGCACAGATTTAGTTTTAATACCTACAGAATGCAATTTGAGTTTATCACCAAAAAAGAAAAAAAAATAGGATATTTTAAAAATATTTCTGCTCCAATGGACAATTGAGGATAACATTTTCTTGGATTTTTTTATTTTAGATTTTTTTTTTTTGAGACGCTATGTTGATGTTGGCAATGACTGTAATTGTTGTGCTTAGTAACTGGTAATATCTGAACAGAATAAAGTCTAAAATTGCTACCATAAAAAAAGAAGATATTTTTTCTCTACGAAGTTTTTTTCTGGATTGATTTAGATTACAATAACCAAAATTAAAATAAAGAGCGGAGGCATGATTTCCCAGAATTAAAAGGAAATGCAGAATTCACAATCCCGAAGCAATGGCTGTGCCATGAGGGATAGCAATGGACTTTCTGACATTAATCTCAGCATATTTGTTCATTGCTGAAGAGCAGCCCAGGACACTGAGAGCTGCTAAATTATATGTTATAAATAATCTATACAACGGAATGAACAAAATCAGAGTTGGGAAAAAATTATTCTACAAATCTCTACTAACAGAATTATGTTGCAGAAACTGGTAGAAACTGCAAAGCATCCTCAAAACCAAGCCATGTGAGAAGTATCAGTCTCCTTCTTTCCTAGATTAAGAAATCCTATTTTCTAGTTCAGCTCAGCAGGTATCTATTAAGCACTGTTCACTGATTTGGTGAACATTTACTGCATGCTTACTAGGGGCATATGTTCTACCAAATGCAGAGAATATAGCTACAAAATACAATCCCAGCTCTCAAAAGCACTCTAGCAAGATCCAAAGCAACCAAATAATTGTAATACCCTGTGGTGAGTGCTATGAGATGCTCTCCTAGCCTTGTTTCCCCAAGAAACAAACCTCATACAAGGATTTGAGTAAAAATGATTTATTTGAGGGGTGAAGGAAACACCAGTAGGGAAGTGGGGAAGTGAGAAAGGAAGGACGCGATATAAAGCAAGGTGCCACTGTGAGGAACCACCTCCCAGGGAACTCAGGGAAACAGTGTGGAATACACACCTTGGAGGAATGGGGCTAGATCATTAATTTCCCAGCATTGTCCACCTGCTGTGAGAGCAAGCAGAGAAAGAGAAGGCTTCTGGCTAAGGGGGGTAGATGCTAGCAATTGGAACTTGGGCTGGTATGTACTGGAATGATAAGGTTTGAAGGCACATGGAAATCAGTTACAAACGTGTCAGCTTCACAACTAACCTTGAGAGGGAAAAGGGAAGAAGTGAGGAAAGGCTTCCTGGAGATTACACTTTAGACGAGATTGCAAAATGTACAAAAGCTATCGAGGTTAAAAAAGAGGAAAATAGTATTTCTGGCAGGACAGAGTGAGGGCATCCCAACCAGAAAGTGCATGGCACTTTAGAGGAAGCACAAGTTCTGTGTGAATATAGCTAACATATAGAAGCAAGAGAGAGACAAGGGAGAATAGTTGAAAAATGAAGCCAGATGGGTCAGCAGGAGCAAGGTCAGAGTTAGCCTTGAATCTTATCCTAAAAAAAATTGGATTCAACACCATATAACATTTGTGAAACATAAAATAGGGATCTGCTATAAAGAATTAAAGAATGATTTCAATAGCAAAGACATGCCAGTCATTATTTTCATGGCAATCAAATATTTTCTTTTTTATGGTAGCAATTGTAGTTTGTTCTGTTCAGATATTACCAGTCACTAAGCACAAAAATTACAGTTATTGCCAACATCAACGTAGCATCTCAAAAAAAAAAATCTAAAACAAGAAAATGCTATCCTCAATTGTCCATTGGAACAGAAATATTTTTTAAATATCCTCTGTGTTCTCTTTTGGTGATAAACTCAACGGATGCTTGACATCCGTTTCTTTTGTTTTCTCAACGAATAGTCTCAGTTGAGTAGCTTGGGCTCCACTCTGATACTGGGGGTATATATATCAGTGAACAAGAGACACAGGGAATCCCTGTATTCATTGAATTCTTAGCAGGGGAGAAAACAAGTAATTAAACAAATAATAAAAATTTCAGACAGAAATGTATTAATGAAAGGGCAGTGAAGTAAAAAGTGACTAGGCTCTTTGGCTAGGAATGTTATGTAAGGCTTGCTTGAAGAGGACATTTAAACTGAGGACTCAATCACGAGGAGGCAAAAAGGCTGATGAAAAAGCATTCTCTGCAGAGGACAGGGCAAATGAGAGTATTCTGAGGTAGAGATCTGAAATGTGATTGCAGACATGGCCAGAGGCAGATCATATCAGAGTGAGGAATTGCAATTTTAGTCTAAGGGTGATGGAAGCCATTAGAGGATTTTAAACAGTTGAGTAATAAGATCTAATATGCATTTTTGAAAAAAGAATTATTCATCCTCCCCCTTGGAGAATAGGTCATAGAAAGACAAGTATGGAAATAGGGAGACGAGAGGGGATACTTGCAATAGCCTAGGGGAGAGATGAAGGTGGCTTGGATAGTGGTAATGGTTGTAAGAAATGGGAAAAAGTGGTTGGAATCCACTACTTTAAAAATTATCAGGACTTATTAATATATGATGAGAAGTCCGAGAGAAGAGGATTCAAAGCTACTGAGTGAACAGTGGTCCTATTAATGCTCTAAGTCTTATGTTATCTGAATTGCTTATTATTGTGAAAATAGTGTAAATCCCGGGTTTGGACGATAGAAAGTCTCTAGTAATTATTGGATGTTAGCATGATGATGATGATGATGATGATGATGATGATATTGTGGTACAGGAGTAATGCTAAAAATAATTCTAGGTCAAACCCACCCCATTTTCCAGAATTAAGCAGGCTTCCCTGTACCCTGCCTGTTGTAACATCGCCCATTTTACCTGCAACGTCTTATAACTCTTCCTCCACTTTCCCAGGCTATTACCTCTCAACTAGTTTGTCACTTTGACTTCCTTTACTTCTCGCGGCATCTCCTTTTCAGATGTCCTAGGCTCCACCCTATCCTCATGTCTCTTGACCCATTAACTGAATCTGAGCCTCCTTTTGTCATTTCTCGATTGACTGGGTATATGGCAGTGGCACAGCAACAAATATGTGGAGATGAGAAGCAACACTTGTTTTATTGGCATATATACTGAAAAAATACAGGCACAAGATTTCTAGAATTGCTGGTTCCAGGAGATCAAATGATCTATCCATGGTTGTTCTAAAGTATCTCACCCTAGTGGCAAGAACACTTCCAGTGATACACATCCATTCCAGACTTCCGGTGTAGCAATCCCAACAGCAGGAAATAAGAGTTTCACATTTCTTCTTCTTCTTTTTTTTTTGGGGGGGATCTAGTCAGTTTATTTTTTTGTTGTTGTTGTTTTTAATTATTTTTTAATATGAAATTTATTGTCAAATTGGTTTCCATACAACACCCAGTGCTTACCCCAAAAGGTGCCCTCCTCGATACCCATCACCCACCCTCCCCTCCCTAATTTTTTTTTTTAATTTTATTTTTTATTTTTTTAAATTTACTTCCAAATTAGCATCTAGTGCACCAATGATTTCAGGAGTAGATTCCTTAGTGCCCCTTACCCATTTGGCCCATCCCCCCTCCCACAACCCCTCCAGTAACCCTCAGTTTGTTCTCCATATTTATGAATCTCTTCTGTTTTGTCCCCCTCCCTGTTTTTATATTATTTTTGTTTCCCTTCCCTTATGTTCATCTGTTTTGTCGCTTAATGGCCTTATATGAGTCAAGTCACATGATCTTTGTCTTTCTCTCACTGACTAATTTTACTTAGCATAATACCCTCTAGTTCCGTCCACATAGTTGCAAATGGCAAGATTTCATTCTTTTTGATTGCTGAGTAATACTTCATTGCATATGTATACCATATCTTATTTATCCATTCATCTATCAATGGACATTTGGGCGCTTTCCATCCTTTGGCTATTGTTGATAGTGCTGCTATAAACATGGGGGTGCATACGTCCTTTCGAAACAGCACACCTGTATCCCTTGGATAAATGCCAGGTAGTGCAATTGCTGGGTCCTAGGGTAGTTCTATTTTAGTTTTTTGAGGAACCTCCATACCATTTTCCAGAGTGGCTGCACCAGTTTGCATTCCCATGTTTTATGTGTCTTAACCATGAGCTCCCGTTCTGCTGGACTGGTAGGAAATTTAATCACAGTCATAGGTTCACCAATCTGTTTCGAAGTTTTGTTTAGAGGGGGGAAGGGGCAGAGGGAGAGAGAGAGAGGAGAGAGAGACAGAGAGAGAGAATCTTAACCCATGCCAACACGGGGCTCAATCTCACAACTCTGGGATAACGACCTGAGCTGATGTCAAGAGTCAGATGCTCAACTGACTGACTGAATCACCCAGGTGCCCTCCACAGTGTGTATTTTATGTGATGTCAAAGAGTTAAGAAGAGGGTCTCTCTGGTAATTGGTCATCTCTCCACACAGATTACTGCTGAGGTGTTCATGTTGATGCCTACACTGTTCTTTCTCTCCATTCTTTTCCTCTAGCCTTGGGATATTCTCAAAGTAACATTACCAGAAGAAGTTAAACAAGCAAGGACTACTTCATTCACAACTATTGCAGTTGGGAAGAGAGACCAAATTCAACTTAGTTGAAACCAAAAAGCCAGAGAGTTTTAAAGTGTGGGGTGAGGTAGTGGAAAAGTACTCCAGCCTGCTTTTATCCTTGGGGTTTGTCAAGGTGCTTAGGATTTCTATGTTTGCTAATTGGTGCTTATCTAAGGCTCCTACACTCTCACAAAGATTAGGAGATAGGTGCCTTATCTTTCTTGATGATTACATTTCAAATGGGTAGCTGGCAGACCTTCAAGAAACCAATTCCTGGAGTGCAAAATTGGGAGGAGGCTGGGAGATGATTTACATCTCAAAGGAGCAGAGAGGATTTTACTTGGTAAGTTTTCTAAAGTAACTGCTCCAAGAAAAGGGAAGTTGGAAGCTGATAGTACAGAAGAAACCTATCTAAGTTAAGACAAGCTGAGGGGAGCGTTAAGCCCTTCTTCATCAATGTGGAGGCGTTTTTTGAGGAGGTATGATTCTTGGCCCTAGCCATGTCCACAAGCCACACTTCTCCGGGATCATTCAACTTTCCAGCTTGAGGCCCTCAGAACTCTCTCCATCCTATCCCAGCTGGGGAAAACCCTCTTTCTTGATGGGTTGGGAAGTGAAGATTTTGTGGTTTCTATCTACTCTCTTTTTCCAGGTCACTCTGCTTCTTAAGAAAATCTCTCTACTCTTTTCTTGTTGTTTATTTCCTAATTGGTCCTAATTAGAAGGAAAATCATTACAAAAACAATGTGCTTTTTCATCTAGGACTGGAAGGACTTAGTCCATAAACCCTCCCAAGAAGTAGAAGGTGTGTCCTGGATGCGGAGGGAATATTTGCATTCCATTTTTCAATGTAAAAAAGAAATGAAGGAAAAACAAAACAGAACTAAATTTTCATACTTAAGCAATTATGTTCACATTCTGCTATAAAGACAATGTACTTCATAGAATGATTATGGATTTAATGAGAAAATGCATATTCTTGGAACACATCCAGACTTTCAGAAACGCAATAAATAAACTCCTTTCTACCTCCTACACTTCATTAAGAAATGAGACATTATTACCTGTGCATTGAGAAAACATAGAATGCCTCTGCCATTCCAAGACCTTTTGAAATTTTTCTCTTCTGAATTTTCAAACTCCACCTTATATGCTTAATATATTTGTCTGATTCAGCTCAACTGCCATAACAAAATATCGTAGACTGAGTGGCTGAAGCAGAAATTTATTTTCTTACACTTTTGGGAGACTGGAACCCAAGATCAGAAAGCCAGCATGATCAGGTTCTGGTGGGGGCGCTCTTCCTGGCTTTCAGACATCCTCCTTCTGATCCTGTGCTCACATGGCTTTTCCTGGAGAAGGGGTGTGTGTGCATGTGCATGTGTGCATGCATGTGTGTGTGTTTGTGTGTGTGTGTGTGTGTGCGCGCGCGCACGCTATCTGGTGTCCCTTCTTATAAGTGCACTAATCCCCATGACCTCATCTAGACCTAATTATCTCCCAAAGACTCCATCTCCAACTACCATCACATTGGGGGTTAGGGCTTGCACTTATGAATTTGGGGATACACAATTCAGTCCATAGCAATATTTTTACTAAATTCAATAAAAATGAAAACAGTTTATCAAATTTCAGGGCAAAAAAAACCCCACAGCAAAGTACTTTTCAGTGGCAAAGTATTGTCAGTGGAAAGTGTTTCTCAGTGGACAGGCCTTGTGGGTCAGTGTTAACGTTAGCAAGTTCATTTGGTTCCTGCCAAGTAAGGCAGTGGAGTTGCAATGCCAACTCTACGAGCGGGCGTGTGTCACTGTTGCCCTGAAAAAAGAACAGTGCCGGGTACTGTCACCTGCTCGTGCTCTACCTGGGCTGATCTTTTCTAGTACATTGAAATCACTCTTGTCCTATTAGGATTAAACTAAATAGCAGTTAATGTGAAATAGAAATAGTACATCCGTGTGTGTGTGTGTGTGTGTGTGTGTGTGTGTGTGTACACATGTATATACACACATGAAACTTTACCGTGGAATTAATTTCTTACTTCTAGATAAAACTAAGAGCATCTTGGTACAGAGTATGTAGGTTTTGGGGTTCTACTTAGTGATAGTAAGCTTCCCATAAAGTGCTTTCCCTATCCTTCCATTGACACAAAGGCGGCATTCCAAAATTGTTCATTTACATCTATCTTTCCTCGTTCGGTTTTCTGTTTCTCCCTCGCTTGCTGTGTATATGCATAGTTTATGAGGACTGTGACTCCACTGCTCAGGGGCTGCTGTTGCCCAGTAGGATTAAAGGCAGCAGCAGTGACTGCTGGAACTACATATTCATTCTGTCAACCCCTCTTGTCTCTGCTGCATTGTACACAGCTCTATACCACAGAGTCCTAATCCAGACTGCTTGTTTCCATTGTTTTGATTCTGGCATCCACTCCCCATGCCCTGGGGACGATGAATAATTGAAAACTGAACAGGAGCTTAATTTGATATGCCTTGTAAGAAGGCTTTTATGCTGATTTGGTGTAGTATGCTCTGTAACATCAAGGGCCAGGCTCCAATATCAGGAATAATTACTATACCCCATATGTAACACATACCTCAAAAATGAACTGGGATACAGAGGACTTCCCACATCAAGTTGGGAGTAATTTAGATTTATTACTATTTTCTTAATAAGTCATAATTTTGAAATATATATTTTAACATATAAATATTATAATGAGAGTTTTATCACCCTCTGGGAAAAAAATCTTTTCTCACTATTCTGAAAATAAGTACTTTCATTTTAAAAGGAAGTGTAATTTTTTCCAATAGGACATAGTAGTATTGTGTGTGATACGCCCTACTATTTGTTATCTGAGCATTCATCTGGAGTTACTATCCCTGGATAAGCAATCAGAGTAAAGTTTCAATAGCAGGAATATAAGAAATGCTCATACTTTCTTGCTACCATTTAAAAGAATTTACCTGTCGTGCGCTGACTTGTGTCTCTCCCACCAAAAAAATTCAAAGGTTGAAGCTTTATCCTCCAGTATCTCAGAATATGATCGTATTTAGAAACAGAATCTTTACAGAGGTAAATAAAGTCAAATGAGATCATTAGAATGGACTCTAATCTGACTGGTGTCCTTGTAAGAAGAGGGAATTTAGATACAGGCATGCACACACAAAATGCAGACAATGTGAATCATAGAGAGAAGAGATCCATCCACAAACCAGCGAGGGACACCTGGTATAGCTCCCGCCCTCACGATCCTCGGGAGGAACCAATCCTGATGACACCTTGATCTTAGACTTCTAGACTTCAGAAATGTGAAAAAATAAATTTCTGTTGTTTAAGCCACCCAACCTGTGGTGCCTTGTGCAGCAGCCCCAGAAAACTAAGAAAACACTCTTCCATCGGCCCAAAGTGGGAAGACCTAGAGACTGACTTGATGCTACTCTTTCTGCCTACAACCAATTGGCCCAGGGAAGTGCATAAGTCCAAGTACACTAATCCAAGGAAGAAAACCCATTGACTGTGCACTAGCCAATAAAAGTCTCTCATAACTCTGAACTAAAAAGCTAGACTGGGAAAGTAGATAGCTATCTTTAATGGCACATCTTTTGGGTGGACCCTGCGTCTTGAAGGCCCATTTCTGGGTTCTTGGTTGGTTCACCTTTTTTTTGGATTCCATGTAGTCTGTGTCCTCGACAGATGCTGGCCTGAAAACTTTTAAATAATTCTTACCTCAGACATCAGAGCTAAGTCAAAAAGGGTCCAGAGGCAGGCTGAGAGAAAGATGAGAAAGGGAAGAAAAGAGTAAAACAAAGAAGAGAATATATGTGTGTCCCTGACTTGATCCTAACCCCAAATTCATCCATCCCTTCATCCCATATAATCTATGTGGTTGTCTGTGGATTGGGTTATAGGGATCCAGTGGTGAGTAAGGCTCAGCCCCTCTGCTCAAGAAACTTAAGGTCTAGGGACACCTGGGTGGCTAAGTCGGTTGAGCGTTGGACTCTTGAGGCGGTTGAGCGTTGGACTCTTGATTGTGGTTCATATCCTGATCTCATGTTTCATGGGATCAAGCCCCACATCAGGCTCTGTGCTGAGAACATGGAGCCTGCTTGGATTCTCTCTCTCTCCCTCTCTCTGCCCCTCCCCCATGTGCACATGCTCTCTCTCTCTCTCTTTCTCAAAGTAAATAAACATTAAAAAAAATTTAAGTTTATTTATTTTAAGAGAGACAGAGATAGTGTGAGTGAGGGAGGGGCAGAGAAAGAGGGAGAGAGAGAGAATCCCAAGCAGGCCGTTCGCTGCCAGGGCAGAGCCCAATGTGGGGCTTGAACTCACAAAATCAGATCATGACCTGAGCTGAAACCAAGAGCCAGACGCTTAACCTACTGAGCCACCCAGGCACCCTGAAAAAAAAATTTTTTTAATTAAAAAAAGGAGCTTCAGTTCTAGTGATATCTGGTTTATTGGTTATCTTAATTTTGACATCCTTCTGTCTCCTTTGATTAATATAAATAAGTTGACCATAATCATTTAGATTATATGTCTCCTTTTTATTCTATCAAGATGCTTTTCAAAAATTTTTTTTGTAATATTTATTCTTGAGGGAGAGACAGAGTGTGAGTGGGGGAGGAACAGAGAGAGAGGGAGACACAGAATCCAAAGCAGGCTCCAGGCTCTGAGCTGTCAGCACGAAGCCGGATGTGGGGCTTGAACTCACAAACGGTGAGATCATGACCTAAGCTGAAGTTGGATGCTTAGCCAACTGAGCCATCCAGGCACCCCGCTCAAGATGCTTTTTGAAATACATGACCCATTCTTGCCTTTATATCCATATCTATAAATAGTTTCTATGCTATTCCCAACATCTACCATAAACTCTGTAATGTAGTGTCCATGTAGTTATGAGAAAAAAAAAATGACAGAAAAAGGAAGATTTCTTCTCTTTCTTGTGTTTAGCTGTGGCTCTGGGTTAAAAAAAAAATTCCAGAAACCAGGAAAACACTATTTTAATATTTCTCTCCTTTTGTATCTCTTTCTCATCTCATGCTATCCTGCTCCCCAGGCTCTAAACTTTTCTGAAACACACTTCTAGGCCTAATCCTTTCCATTAAGGACTCCATTATCCCACATAATTTATTATTCTTTTCATCTTCTGCAGTCAAAATCTCCATTAAATTCAGTGGAAGTTATCTTACCTGGTATCAGTAAAAATGAAATTGGAATGAACTATAATGTATGAATCTTTATTAATAACATTATACCCTCCGTATAGGTATTTCCATTCTTTCAAAGCAGATATTTATGAATCTACGTTATTGTCCAACTGATAGAATTACAGGCAATGTAAGAAAATTAAATTTTAAAACTCCAGAGAGAGTCCACAATAGACCACCACAAAAACAGGGAAATTGCATCTTGCATTATATCCTGATTGTCAGTAATTCTAACTCCTGCTTTATTCAGAGTCTTTCCCGCTCCATTTCCGAATCAGGAACTCGCTAAAAGATCCAAGGTTTTGTGGGATTTATTTTAGGGTACTCCCTTCAAAAGACAAAGTCATAAAAGGAGGTTGGAGCAGAGACATCTGTCTTACAAATAGCTCAATTATTTTATTCATCCTTTCATTCATTTATTCAAGAAGCATGTATTAAGAGCCAATCTTACTGCCATTTCCATAGTAAGTAGCTGGGATACAGTAGTCAGTAAGCCGTAGCTTTTGCCTTTGCCATGCTCACATTTTTAGGGACATGCAGCTTCATGAAGCCACAGGAATCTGGGCTAGGGTTTAGTGCTGCTGGACTCTGATGTGCCAGTGAGAGAAGAGTGGTTAGTAGCAAGTGAGGTGATCATAAAAACAATAATCATAGCTAACACATGTATGGTGCTTTCTACATGCCAGGCAATGAGTAAGTAGTTTATATAATATACATGTGATTCATTATTTAGTCTCTAAAAGTCCCGCAGAGTTAGGTGCTATTGTTATTGTCGTTATCTGTCTTTTACACATGAGCAAACTGAGACGTGGAGAGATTAAAGCCAGAGCGGGCTCTTGATGAATCTAGAATACACATGGCAGGCATCTGGTTGCAGGTCTATGTGCTTACCTACCACTTTATTGCTGGCGTGAAATCCCCTTATGTAAGTTGGATTTTCAAATCAGAAACTTAGATAGATGATAGATAGAAAAATAGGTAGGTAGGTAGGTAGGTAGGTAGGTAGGTAGGTAGATAGATAGATAGATAGATAGATAGATAGATAGATAGATAATATTGAAATGGAGTAAAATAAAATATAATCAGAAGCTTTAGACTCAATGTGTTATGCTGGACTAATCCTAGTGGGATCCTCTAGGACTTCAAATTGGATATGGTGATATTCATATTTTTGTCAAATTATTGCAGTGATAATTATAATAAAACTTGGAGCTAAAAAGCATCATATCCTGAGCTGTTGGAAAATCAGATTAATGTAGAAAGAGGTGAAAATATTTTTTTCCGTATGTCCAGTTCTGTCACTAACCTACTGCATGTTGGAGGCTTAGATTAAAGCAATTCTCAAATCCCTCATGTATTGGGTAACCATATAATTAATTCTCTAAATGGAGACACTCTTAACAATGAAGGGGGGCATGAGTAATAATTACTCAGGGACAACATATCCTGCCAAATCATGGTGTATGGTTGCTCTCCTTATGTGTGAAAACAAGGCTGCACTGGCTAATCCACCTCTAGCTATAGTGGGTGTGTTTGTGTTTACTTGGCTTGACTGACTGTTTATCCAGATGTGTTGGGGTCATTCAGTAAGAGGCAGGAACAAAACCTAGAGGTCTGACTTTTAACCCCGTGCCTAGATCTCAGGACAACTTTATTCTAGTAAATGGAGTAATAATAATAATAAGTAAGTTGACCATTTCTCCATTAAATTAGAAGCATTGTCCAAGAAAAAAAACAGATTAATTCCAACTGGGCTTAATGCCCGGAAGAGTCAGCACTAGGCAAAAGACAAGACAAAACCAGTGCCCCAAAAAGATTGCCCATTAGAACAAAGACTTAATTTAGTTCAGAGCAGGAATTAATTTTGAGTCTTCTGAAACTGAAGAGCTAACCTGGGTAGCTCCAAATGCTATTATCAGTGTGATCTGAGCTAAAGGAGTCTGGTTTAGTACAAAGAGTATAGGCAAGACATTTTGGATTCTTCATTCATTTATTCATTCAAACAACTGGCAAGAGCTTATTATGTGCCAAATAGGATGTGATGGACTGATTATATAAATACAGATTGCTGGGTCTCACCCCTTGAATTGAAGTGTAGTAGGTCTGATATGGGGGACTATCAAATTTTAACACTAAAAATCTTTTATTGGTAAACCCTTCAGTCTCAGGTAAACAGGAGTAATTGATTACCCTAGGTAGGGCATGGGAATCTACATTTCTAACAACTTCCCAGGTGAAACTGATACCTCTCATCCAGGGACTATATTCTGAGACCATGGCTCTAAAGGAGTGGTTCTTACCCTTGGCTGCACATTCGAATAACCTGGGGAGTTTATGAATATGCTGATTCTGACCTACTTGATCTCAAATGTGGCATGGATATTAGCCTTGTTAAAAGCTCCTCAGGTGATTCTAGGCTGCAGGCAAGGCTAAGAACCACTCCTCTAGATCCCTGATACTAATCCCTGAGTACTGCGATTCTGGCATGTTAATAATATCCTGGGTTATTGCACTAATCATATGACTCGTCTCCCTGCTTCCAAGTTTTCCATGCTATCTCTAGCTTATCCTCTATATACTGCTACGGTAATCTTACTAAAACATAAACTTAATTATTTCACTCCCTTGCTGAGGATCCAATGGACTCTCTTGTATTAGTCGGTGTAATTCATGTTATCTACTCTAAAAAACAGTCACCAAATCCCAGGAGCTTACCTCAACAAAGTTTCCTCCCTGCTCGTGCCATAGTCCAATGGCTGCTCTCCTAGAGTTGTACAAGTGATGACAAAAGGATAGCTCCACTATCTCCTAGGGCTTCCATGGAGTTCTCTACTGGATCACCTACATTTAATTACCTGACAGGTGAATTGAGAGAATATGGAACATGATGCAGGACATTTGAAGCTTGGCCCTTTAGATTGATGGTGTATGTTACTTTTTGTACATATTCCATTGATCAGAATAAGTCCTATGGCCCCAGTTAGATGATGGGAGTCTGGAAAATATGCCTAGAAAGAAAATTAAATGGCACAGTGAATAACATTGCCTCTATCACATCTCTTGTCAGAAAAAGACAAATGTATTATGTATTCTCTCTTGGGTTTCATCCTGATTGGATGATGAAATAAAGTCCATTGGATAATGTATAAAGTCCAAAATCTTGTGCTTAACCTATAATGGCCTTAAGAACCTATTTCTGTCTCATTTCCCAGTATCATCTCTTGCTTATTCTTACAGACACTCTTTCCATTTGACTGTTTCTCAAATGTCTCATGCTGTCATGCCATTTTGGGGCCCTAGAAAATTTTCCATTCCTCATTTAACTCTTTCCTACTAGTTTCTCAGGGCTCAGCTCAAGAAAGCCTTTCAGAAAGAATTTCCTGTCCTTTCATCACCTTCTGCTTCCCAATTTTTAATAGTTTCTTCTACTCTCTGCTCCAGTAGCCCCTGAAATTGTGCACTTGTAGAACTCATCTCACTGTATCTCTTTGACATGGTTCAGAGCATCTTAACTGTGAGCATTTTTCAGGTGACCAGAGTACTTTTATCTCAGCACTCCCAGCACTAACTTGATGCCTGGCACATAGCAGATCTTGAGTAAATGCATGTTTGAATAAATGAATGACAGCTTAAAGACATTAGACAACCTTAACTTTATGCCATGTGTAGTCAAGATGGTTCCCATTGTGATCTGACATGTAAGCAAAGAACTCCTACTTCAGAAACTTCTGTGTGATGAGCCATTGAAGATCCCTTTCCTATTACAAATGAGGCACTGTATTAAAAATTTATTCACCATGAAGCATATTTCTTCTTGAATTGGTTTCTCAGTTTGTGTATCCAGTTGCTATGCAGGCTTCATCAGAAAGGGATCTAGGAGAAGTAAGTTTTAGTAAGGGCCAAGATTTAAAAATACAAAAATATATCTAGATCATGGACTATGTTATGAGTGTAGGCCTAGACGGTGCACACTGTGGGTATCTTAGACAGCCAGGGATAGAATGAGGACATTTGGCAGAGGCCCAAGGGATACACAAATAAATAGGAAAGGACAGTCACAGAAGATAAATCCCAGCTTTCATTGTCTTTGCCTTTGGACAGCCCTTGGGATCATATATTTGTGAATACAGAGGTCTGAAGGCCTTCATTAGGACTCACCTAGTGCAACAAACTTATCAACTACCTGGCAGCCACACAAGGCAGAGTTATCCTCTTATAGTGAGAATCTCCTTGATTATCTTTAACATGAATTAAAGTGCACCATTGTGTAAATATTAATACATGATTATCTGTCCCTTGTTTGACTTATTAGCATGAGAAATGGTCAGGGACTCGGGGAGAGGATGCCAAAATCTTTTCTCATTTTCCTCCAGTCTTATGGGCTATGACTGGCATAGAAAGATGAAATAAACTTGTGACTACAGAAAATATTTATTTCTACAACATTTCCATTTACCCCTACATATCTATTCTCTACCCCTTCTATCCTGTTCTGTTGCCTGACAGCTGACCTTCCTTGACTCTACTAAGAAGTTTGCTTGTCCCCTTATGTCCTTGGGGCATAAGCAGTGAATCAGAAGGTGGCAGAGAGGGAGTTCAGTACATTTATCCACTGTCTCCCTCCCTACAGGTTACCGTAGGTAAACTGCCTCTGTTTCCACAAGGCCACAGGTCCTGTAAGTTGACCTCCAGAGCTATAGTTACGTTTGCAGGGTTCCATTAATTGCCCCTCCTAGGATTGATGTTGGTTTCCTGCAATTATTAGCCCTATATTTTTTCACCACCTTCTCACCCTTCACCCTCCACCCAGTAAGTAGCGCTTTAACCACTGAAAAATCTTTACTAAAGTTTTTGAAAAGTCTTTACTAAAGTTTCTTTTTGGGGAGTGCCATATCTTTTCTCCAGGACTCTGGTACAGTAACTTTCTAATTAACTAACAACAGATAATTAATATTTAGCAGTCACCGTAAGCCTGAAAATAGAGTTATATACCTAATCCTTTTTCATAAGCTACAAATAGTTGCAAAATTACTCATGATGAATACAAAAAATATCTTCAGTACCTTTTGAAGATCTAAGTGCATATAGCCAATCCATGATGCAATTTCTTCTTGTAAACAGTGTTTTAAGTAGGTGGGAGAGAGGGGGAGAGAGAGAGAGAGAGAGAGAGAGAGAGAAAGGAAGGAAGGAAGGAAGGAAGGAAGGAAGGAAGGAAGGAAGGAAGGAAGGAAGGAAGGAAGGAAGGAAGGAAGGAAGAAACTCTCCAGATTTAGGGCTTAGGGATACTACCACATTGAATTAAAATCTCCAGTCCTATAACCAGTGCCCAATGAGCTTTTAATGTAACCAATGGAATTTTGAGGTCTGGAACTTGAACACTTACATGGCTATCCTAACATGTCCTGTCTGATTGAACTATCACTGCATCTCTGTTTAACTGTCCCTAAGAGTGGATGTACTTATAGCCATATGATATAAGACACTGGATATAGGAGTTATTAAAAATCATTTTGCTTAATACGTGCTAATATGTAATGATTCAGTGCTCATGTTACAAAATAAATAAACTATAGGTAAAATGCCTGCTCCCCCACTTACTAGCTGCCTTTATTTTTAGTTTTTTTTATATTTATTTATTTTTGAGAGAGAGAGGGAGACAGAGCGGGAGCAGGGGAGGGTCAGAGAGAGAGGGAGACACAGAATCCAAAGCAGGCCCCAAGCTCCAAGCTGTCAGCACAGAGCCCGATATGGGGCTCAAACCCACCGACCGGGAGATCATGACCTGAGCCTAAGTCAGATGCCCAACCAACCAAGCCACCCAGGCCCCCTCTACCTGCCTTTAAAAGTCAATCTCTCTAAGCCTTGAGTTTCTGAGAATAAAGAAGGTAGTAATAGTGCCTATCGCACAGGTTGTTGTGACACACAAATGAATTAATACATCTAAGTATTTAACACAATAACTGATAGAAAACACTAAATGAATGTTAGCTCTTACAGTTATCTATCCTATCCATTTCTCCTTTCCTCTGTAATAAATTGTTACATAGTAATGTTCCCAAACTGGAAATCAGCCTCCAGGCTGCAATGTCTCTTCTCACATAACCTTGATATTTATGTATTTATGCTAACAGCATTCCATCTGGGAGAGTCCGAGTTTATAAGAGGAAGGGACTTTGGACTTGTTGTAGGTCAACCTACTCATCTTAATGTTGAGAAACCAAGGACTGAGAAGTGAAGTGACCTACCAGCTTACGAATGTGCACTGGCTGAGCAGGCTCTAGAAGCAATGCTTCCATATCCCCTGCAGTTGTCTTGTCCACCACACCAGATACCTAGTGAAGTGGTTTTAAATGGCATAACTTCTGCCCTGAGTCCCTGATCTTTCTGGATCACTGACAGGTTCCTCCATGACCTGGGAAAAACTGCAGCTCTGTTCTCGCCACCACCAGTAATTCAACTGGATTTCATGATATTCTAAGAAAGGTGCTGAGAGCTCTGCTGCCAGCTCTCTAAGGCATGACGTCAAGTCAGAATCCCTAATTTGGGCTTAAACTCACTGCGTAACATTTAAAAATAAATTATTTTCTCCTGCCCTCAGGGCTAAGGAATATGGGGAAGGTGAAGACCCTGGTCAAAATCATCAGACATAAAGATCACATATTGATAGTTTCCCTTATATGAAATATCCAGAATAAATAAATGCATAGAAGCAGGAAGCAGATTAGTGGTTGCCAAGGGCTTGAGGGAAGGCAAATGGAGAGTGAGTGCATAAAGGATATGGGGTTTCCCTTTGAGATGATGAAAATGTTGAACTAAGAGAGGTGATTGCTGCACATTACGTGAATGCTCTGTTATTGAATTGCACACCTTAAAATTAATTTTATGTTATGTGAATTTTATTACAATAAAAAAACACGTGTATTGTAACAGCAATAACCTAAAATGTGAGAGGAAGAAGTAAAACTGTAAAGTATATGAATTCTATTAAAGTTAGGTTTTCAGTTTAAAATAGGGTGTTTGAGATATTTTATGTAAGCCTCATGATAACCACAAGGAAAAATCCTGTAGTGATGAGATAAAAGAACAAGATAAAGAAGTGAAAGCATGCCGATATCAATAGATACCAAAACACATACACAAAAAGAGCAGGATGAAAAATAAAGAAAAATGAATCTACAAAAGAACCAGAAAGCAATTAACAAAATAGCAATAATAGTCCTTACATTTCAATAATTACTTTAAATGTAAACAGATTAAATTCTCTGATTAAAAGACACAAAATTACTGAGTGCATTAAGATTTGAGACACCTGGGTGGCTCAGTCGGTTGAGCATCTAACTCTTGATTTTGGCTCAGATCATGATCCCAGGGTTGTGGGATTGAGTTCCACATTAGGCTTTGCACTGAGTGTGGAGCCTGCTTAATATTCTCCCTTTCTCTCTCTCTCTCTCTCTCTCTCTCTCTCTCTCTCTCTCTCTCTATCTCTCTCCCTCTCCCCCCCACTTCTCCTTTCCCTGGCTTGCACTCTCTTTCTATGAAAGAAAGAAAGAAAGAAAGAAAGAAAGAAAGAAAGAAAGAAAGAAAGAAAGAAAGAAAGAAAGAAAGATTGATTCAGTAATATGCTGCCTACAAGAGAAGCACATTAGCCTTAAAGACAGCATAGACTGAGAGAGAAGGAATGGTAAAGAACATTTCAAGAAAATAATAACAACAACAAAAAAAACCGGGGGAGCTATACTTTTATCAGACAAATTCGGCTTTAAACCAAAGATAGTAAAAACAAAACAAAACAAAGGAGATCATCATGTAGTAATAAAAGGGTTAAATACATCAGGAATATATTACAGTTGTAAATATTTATGCACCCATTGGAGTACCTAAATATATAAAGCAAAAACTATCAGAGCTAAAAGGGGTTAAACAGTAATATAATTATAGTTGGAGCCTTTAATGCCCCATTCTCAGCAATGAATAGATCATCCAGACAGAGAATCACCAAGCAAACATCAGATTTAAACACTATAGACCAAACACAGACATGTGTAGCACATTCTATCCAACACCAACAGAACATACATTCTTATCAAGCATAAATAAGATGTTTTCTAGGATATACCATATATTAGGCCACAAAACAAGTGTTAGCAAATTCAAGAAAGTTGAAACCATGCCAAGTATCTTCTCTGACAACAATGACATGAAACTAGAAATCAGTAACAAGAGGAAAACTGGAAAATTCACATATGGAATATAACATTCTCCTAAACAACCAATAGATCAAAGAAGAAATTAAGGGGAAATTTAAAAGTTTCATGAGACAAATAAAAATGGAAACAGAACATATCAAAACTTGTAAGATGAAGCAAAGGAAGTTCTAAGGGGGAGGTTTATAGCAATAAATGCCTGCATTAAGAAGCAAGAAAGCTCACAAATATGCAGCTTACCTCTAAACCTTAATGAACTAGAAAGGGCAAACTAAGCCCAAAGTTAGCAGAATAAAGAAAATAATAAATATTAGACCAGAAATAAATGAAATGGAGATCAGAAAAATAATAGAAAAAATTAACCAAACTAAGAGTTTGCTTTTGAAAAGATAAGCAAAATTGGCAAACCCTTAGCTAGACTAACCAAGTAAAAAGAGAAAAGACCTAAATCAACAAAATTATAATTGAAAAAGAGGATGTTACAACATATACTATGAAAGTTCAAAAGATCATAAGAGACTATTTGAAAAACTGTATACTAATAACAATTCTTTAAAAACATATAACTTACTAAGACTGAATCAGGAATAAATAGAAAATCTGAATAGAATAATTACTAATAAGGAGACTGAATCAGTAATCAAAAATCTCCTATCAAAGAAAAGCCTAGGAACAGCTGGCCTCACAGCTGAATTTTCCCAAACACTTAAAGAATAATTAACACCAATCTTTCTCAAACTCTTCCCCAAAACCAAAAAGGTGGGAACACATTCCCCAAATTATTTTATAAGGCCAGCATTATCCTTATACCAAAACCAGAAAAGGATAATACTAGAAAAGAAAACTGCAGGCCAGTATCTCTAATAAATATATGTGCAAAAATTCTCAATAAAATACTAGCAAAACAAATTCGGCAGCACATTAAAATGATCATTCAGCATGATCAAGTGGGATTCATCCTTGAGAAGCAAGGATGGTTCAACATATGCAAATCAATTTGATGTGATAGGTCACATTTATACAGTGAAAGCAAATAATTATATTATCATCTCAATAGATGCAGAAAAAGCAGTTGGTAAAATTTAACATCCATTCATGATAAAAACTCTTAACAACTTAGGCATGGAGAAAACATATCTCAACATAATAAAGGCTGTATGTGACAAAGCCACAGCTAACATTATATTCAGTGGTGAAATGATGAAAGCTTTTCCTCTAAGATCAGGAAAAAGACAAGGGTGTTCACTCTCACCACTTTTTTTTTTTCAATATATGAAATTTATTGTCAACTTGGTTTCCATACAACACCCAGTGCTCATCCCAAAAGGTGCCCTCCTCAATACCCGTCACCCACCCTCCCCTCCCTCCCACCTCCCATCAAACCTCAGTTTGTTCTCAGTTTTTTTTTTTTTTTTTTAATTTTTTTTTCATCGTTTTTTTTTTTTATTTTTTGGGACAGAGAGAGACAGAGCATGAACGGGGGAGGGGCAGAGAGAGAGGGAGACACAGAATCGGAAACAGGCTCCAGGCTCCGAGCCATCAGCCCAGAGCCCGACGCGGGGCTCGAACTCACGGACCGCGAGATCGTGACCTGGCTGAAGTCGGACGCTTAACCGACTGCGCCACCCAGGCGCCCCTGTTCTCAGTTTTTAAGAGTCTCTTATGCTTTGGCTCTCTCCCACTCTAACCTCTTTTTCTTTTTTTTCCTTCCCCTTCCCCATGGATTTCTGTTAAGTTTCTCAGGATCCACCTAAGAGTGAAAACATATGGTATCTGTCTTTCTCTGCATGGCTTATTTCATTTAGCATCACACTCTCCAGTTCCATCCACATTGCTACAAAGGGCCATATTTCATTCTTTCTCATTGCCACATAGTACTCCATTGTGTATATAAACCACAATTTCTTTATCCATTCATCAGTTGATGGACATTTAGGCTCTTTCCATAATTTGGCTATTGTTGAGAGTGCTGCTATAAACATTGGGGTCCAAGTGCCCCTATGCATCAGCACTCCTGTATCCCTTGGGTAAATTCCTAGCAGTGCTATTGCTGGGTCATAGGGTAGGTCTATTTTTAATTTTTTGAGGAACCTCCACACTGTTTTCCAGAGTGGCTTCAGCAGTTTGCATTCCCACCAACAGTGCAAGAGGGTTCCCATTTCTCCACATCCTCTCCAGCATCTATAGTCTCCTGATTTGTTCATTTTGGCCACTCTGACTGGCATGAGGTGATATCTGAGTGTGGATTTGATTTGTATTTCCCTGATAAGGAGCAACGTTGAGCATCTTTTCATGTGCCTGTTGGCCATCCGGATGTCTTCTTTAGAGAAGTGTCTATTCATGTTTTCTGCCCATTTCTTCACTGGGTTATTTGTTTTTCGGGTGTGAAGTTTGGTGAGCACTTTATAGATTTTGGATACTAGACTTTTGTCCGATATGTCATTTGCAAATATGTTTTCCCATTCCGTTGGTTGCCTTTTAGTTTTGTTGGTTGTTTCCTTTGCTGTGCAGAAGCTTTTTATCTTCATAAGGTCCCAGTAGTCCAATTTTGCTTTTAATTCCCTTGCCTTTGGGGATGTGTCAAGTAAGAAATTGCTATGGCTGAGGTCAGAGAGGTCTTTTCCTGCTTTCTCCTCTAGGGTTTTGATGGTTTCCTGTCTCACATTCAGGTCCTTTATCCATTTTGAGTTTATTTTTGTGAATGGTGTGAGAAAGTGGTCTAGTTTCAATCTTCTGCATGTTGCTGTCCAGTTCTCCCAGCACCATTTGTTAAAGAGACTGTCTTTTTTCCATTGGATGTTCTTTCCTGCTTTGTCAAAGATTAGTTGGACATACGTTGGTAGGTCTAGTTCTGGGGTTTCTATTCTATTCCATTGGTCTATGTGTCTGTTTTTGTGCCAATACCATGTTGTCTTGATGATTACAGCTTTGTAGTAGAGGCTAAAGTCTGGGATTGTGATGCCTCCTGCTTTGGTCTTCAAAATTACTTTGGCTATTTGGGGCCTTTTGTGGTTCCATATGAATTTTAGGATTGCTTGTTCTAGCTTCAAGAAGAATGCTGGTGCAATTTTGATTGGGATTGCATTGAATGTGTAGATAGCTTTGGGTAGTATTGACATTTTGACAATATTTACTCTTCCAACCCATGAGCATGGAATGTTTTTCCATTTCTTTATATCTTCTTCAATTTCCTTCATAAGCTTTCTATAATTTTCAGCATACAGATCTTTTACATCTTTGGTTGGATTTATCCCTAGGTATTTTATGCTTCTTGGTGCAATTGTGAATGGGATCAGTTTCTTTATTTGTCTTTCTGTTGCTTCATTGTTAGTGTATAAGAATGCAACTGATTTCTGTACATTAATTTTGTATCCTGCAACTTTGCTGAATTCATGTATCAGTTCTAGCAGACTTTTGGTGGAGTCTATCAGATTTTCCATGTACAATATCATGTCATCTGCAAAAAGTGAAAGCTTAACTTCATCTTTGCCAATTTTGATGCCTTTGATTTCCTTTTGTTGTCTGATTGCTGATGCTAGAACTTCCAACCCTATGTTAAACAACAGTGCACTCTCACCACTTTTATCAACATAATACTAGATGTCTAACTAAAGCAATCAGTCAAGAAAAAGAAATAAAAGGTATCAGAACTGAAATGGAAGAAGTAAAATTGTCTCTATTTGCAGATAGCATGATTTTATATCTAGAAAGTCCTAAGGAGTCAATCAAAAACTCTTAGATCCAGAGTGCCTGGTTGGCTCAGTTGGTGGAGTGTGACTCTTGATCTTGGGATTGTTGGTTCAAGCCCCACACTGGGTGTGAGAGTACTTAAAAATAAAATCTTTAAATATATACTGTTAGATCTAATCAATGAATTGAGTGACCTTGTAGGATACAAGATTAACATTAAAAAATAAGTACCATGTTTATGCACAATGAATCTTCTGAAAAAGAAATCTATCCCATTTGCAATAGCATCAAAAACAATAAAATACTTAGAAATAAATTTAAGGAGGTTAAAGATCTCTGAAAACTATACAACATTGATGAAAGAAATTCAGGAATATTCAAATAAATAGAAAGTATCCCATGTTAATGGATTGGAAGAATTAATACTGCTAAAATGTGAATACCACCAAAAGGCATCTATAGAGTCAATGCAATTCCTCTCAAGATTTCAATAGCACTTTTTCTTACAGAAGTAAAACAAAAAACAAAAAACACACTCCTAAAATTTATATGGAGCCACAAATGAACCCAAATAGCCAGATGAATCCTGAGAAAGAAGAGCAAAGCAAGAGGCAACACATTCCCCAATTTCAAGCTACACTTTAAAGCTAAAGTCATCAAAACAGTATGGCATTGGCATAAAAACAGATAAATAAACCAACAGAATAGAAAATAGAGCCCAGAAATAAACCCAAGCATATATGGTCAACTAATATTTGACAAGGGAGCCAAGAATATTCACTGAAGAAAAGACAGATTCTTCAATAAATAATGCTAATATAATTGCTTATTCACATGTAAAAGAATGAAACTATCCTACACCACTCACAAAAATTAACAGAAAATGGGTTAAAGACTGAAATGAGAGACATAAAACCATGCAATTCCTTGAAGAAAACATAGGAATAAATCTCTTTGACATGGGTCTTAGCAATGATTTTTTGGATGTAACACCTAAAGCTCAAGCAACAAAATAAAAAATAAACAAGTGGGACTATATCAAATTAAAATGCTTTTGCACAACAATAAAAAAATCAACAAAGTGAAAAGACAACCTATGGAAAGTGAAAAAGTATTTGCAAACCATGTATTTGATAAGGTGTTAATAAACTATGTAAAGAACTCATGCAACTCAATAGCAAAACAAAACAAAACAAAACAAAAATTAAAAACAAAAAACAAAACAAATAACCCACTTTTTAAAATGGACAAAGAACCAAAATAGACATTTCTCCAGACAAGATATACAAAGGCCAATAAGATCTAACAGTTTTTTATTGAAATAAATAGACATTTCCTTTTAGGGAAAAATCATGTTTAGAAGCCAATACTTGGGGCGCCTGGGTGGCTCAGTTGGTTACGCGACTGACTTCGGCTCAGGTCGTGATCTCACAGTTCGTGAGTTCGAGCCCCACGTTGGGCTCTGTGCTGACAGCTCAGAGCCTGAAGCGTGCTTCAGATTCTGTGTCTTCCCCTCTCTCTACCCCTCCCCTACTCACACTCTGTGTCTCTCTGTCTCTCAATAATAAATAAACGTTAAAAAAAATTTTTTTTAATAGAAGCCAATACTTGGGCTCTGCTAATTGCTATTGAGGTACAACTGCTTTCAAAAATTCTCAGAAGATATGCTAGGAAATACATGTGTGCATGTGTGTGTGTGTGTGTGTGTGTGTGTGTATACACATATATATGTATATATATGTATATATGTATACATATACATCTACATTTATTTCTATACCTTTATTTATTGTAAACGATGAGTTCACATTAGTACCTCAATTCCAATCCAGCACTCCAGAATTCATTCTAGTTATTTCCCTTTGTGAGCTCTGATCTCTGCCACATCAGTTTAGTGAGATCTCTATGATCTGCATGGATTCCATTTCTGGTACTTTGGTCCAAAAAAACTTTAAGGCAAAAAGGGTAATTACGGAGCTCACTTAAGTGTTTCTCCCTTCTCAGGGATCATAGTCCTGTGCTATCTGTTGGTTAATGTCTGAAAACTTTGCTTCATATATTTTGTCTAGTTTTTTTGTTTGTTTACAGTGAGAGGAGGAGTCTGAGATCAGTCACTCCATCATTGATGGGAAAGCATATCGCATTAACTCTTTATATCACTCATGTTTATTTATCAAAAACCACTCACATAGACTCTTAAAACAATCCAAATAATCTATAAAACCATCTGTACTCGATAGAGGGAAAAGTAAGGGATTTGAAGACAGCCAGGCCTATGTCAACTTTGTTTTTTTCTACTGCATGACCTTATTCAGTAGATACAGTTTATGGCCCTACTTTCTTCATCCCTAAGTGAGGATTTGGGGGAAAGAGGAAAGGATACAATGTGTATGAAGCTCCCACTAGAGATCATTACACAGAAGTCTTCAGTAGGTTGAAGTTTATTCCTCAAGTACTTCTATGAAAGTCTATTTTGAGAGGATAAAGTTTGTCCAATAAGATATACCGAAATTCTTGCAGAAACATTTTCTCATAATTTTTATGACTTCAAATTTTCACTGTTTTAAAGAAAAGTTTTTTAAAGCACACTTTAGCATTTATCATGTCAGCCACTGCTGAAAAGGCAGAGTC
Source organism: Neofelis nebulosa (assembly GCF_028018385.1). Lineage (NCBI taxonomy): Eukaryota > Metazoa > Chordata > Mammalia > Carnivora > Felidae > Neofelis > Neofelis nebulosa. Next base: position 37,799,079 of record NC_080795.1, read on the forward strand.
TCTGAGTAGAATATGTAAATTTTAAACAGATACTGTTCAGCTCAACTTTGAGTAGGAAGTAAAAATATTTCAATCCCTGAATCTGTAAGACACATTCAAACGTCAGGCAGGATGTCACTTGCCAAGTCAGCACTAAACATTCACTGTCCTTGTTATCTTTTGTACTTGTTTTGTTACAACTGGTTACTCGTCATTATTCATCATGGATAAATTTTGAAAAGATACTGAATGTATAGCATTTTCAACTTTGAAAATTGTTCTCCCATCTCTCTGGAAATAGAGGGAGATTTTTACATAACACTAGGCTTATATACAGAGTAATCAGATTTATTATGCACCACCTGGTGTGTGTGTGAACACAAACACATGCACACACACAACATCTTTTCAAGGAGTTCTTCAGTATTTAGGGCTGACCAATTTCTCTCTCTCTCTCTCTCTCTCTCTCTCTCTCTCTCTCTCTCTCTCCTACTCTGCCTCCATTGCCTTCTCTCCTTTCTTCCTTACCTTCTTTCTTCTTTGCTTCCTCTGCAAATGTTCATCAAGTACCTATTATGTGCCAAGAATAGTAGGCACTAGATATATATGATGAATAAGGCATCATTCCTGAGCCCAAAGGGTATACAGTGTATTAGGGGCAATGAAAAACGTACATAAAATTAGAGCACAGATCAAGGACAGCCAAACCACTCTGTGGAATCAGAAAAGTAAGTAAGCCTTAAGGTGAATCCTTTCCTCTACCCCCATCTTTTTTTCTTCAGTTCTGGAATAGTTTTAGTCATTATCACTTTGATTATTGCATGTGTCCCATTTTCTTTGGAAATCCTAATGCTTATGGTGAAGCTTTTAATTATTTCCTCTGTGTCTTACAACTTTTGTATTTTCCATTTCTTTTTCCCACTATGTTTTATTCTGAGTGATTTCCTGAGATCTAATTTCTAATTCACAAATTCTTCCTTCAACTGGGTCTGTTTATTATTTTAAATTTAAGCTGTCATATTTTCTATTTCTAGACTTACTGTTTTGTTCTTAATATATCCAGTTTCCTTTCTCCAATGTCCTGAATTCATCTTGATAGATTTTATTCATTTTTAACCTCCTTGATTATTTTAAATTTTTACTTGAAAAATCCCCTTTTATATAGTTCTTCAGTCTGTAGAGGCTGGCTGTCAAGGGTCACAGGTGTTTTGTGCTCTGAACCTCTGTTTATAGTGAGATTTCTTGCACATTTTTTACTTGAGGTCATTTCTGGTGGATGTTGTGGAAATGCTTCCTATGCTGGATTGGAGCAGTGGAGGGGGTTTCTGCCTCTTGAAGTTCAGCATTCGCCTCTACCAATTTTATGAGTCTCATGGGTTTCACACCACTTTTAACATTGGTGTTTCATCAAGGTGTCTACCAAATGAAGGTAGTATATACTCACATACCAACCATAGGGTTGATGTTCATATTTTTGTGGATGCTTATCTGTTAGAGCCCAGTAAAGTGATCTGGCATCCAACTGTGCCCAAGTACGGCCACTGATGGACAGAGTTAATCTGCTCATAATTCACAGCCTGGATATTCCTTCATGGCTCCACCACTGAAGGAGTCCATCACCAACTTCCCATCACCTTGTAGGTGTTGGGAAAATATCCCATAGCACATACCAGCAAAAACCACATGACTTCAACTCTGTTGATCTTAATGATTTTGAGCTTCCACTTTGTATCAGACTCCGAACTAGTTCTGGTTCTTTCTTTTCAACTTATCTAAGATATAATATTTTAATACATATTTTATCCAGTATCTCTTTATGTTTAACCTGGGAAGGGCAGAGGAGTAGGCTGGTGATATCCACATCTTCTCAGTCCACCATGTCACCTCCAATAATAATCAAGCAGTCTTAAAGATTGAAGATGTGTAGTTGCAATGCTAGCTCACGTCCACCCCAACTATAGGGATTTTACTCCGTGTCTGAATTGCTTTTTTCCCCTGAACCAAAAAATTGCTTGAATCCATGTATTTTTACTTATCCATACCCCACATTCTCCCAACCTTTGGTTTTTACCTCAGGAGATAACTGAATACAAGGGAACTAGGGTCCTAGACATTAATCAAAGTGTGTTCTGAGTATGAAGGGACAGACTTAAGAATCCAGTGACTGGCAACCTGCGACACCTCCACTGTGTGGGTCTGGCAGCAGAATAATGTGGCCGTGAGGGTTGTATGAGTCGCAAGGGGATTCTTGGCAATGGTGCCCAACAGCTCTCTTACCCTCTCCTCCAGCTTCCTCTCATTTATTCGTTTAGTAATCATTTATCAAGTACTTACTATGTGCACCTAATACATGCATGTGTATGTAACTCTATATTATTTACCAATATACTCTCTTATGGGGCAAATATATAATAATGTATAACACAGGCATGTTATAGGTTGTAGGGTGCAGATGACATAGCAGAAGCTCTGGGGCCTAAGTACATAAATACTAAGTACTTATAAGTACTCATAAGTACATAAGTACATAGGTACTAAGTACCTAAGTACAACTTTGGATCCTAAATTATGTGTCAAGAGCTTATGAAAAGCTGGCCCTTGCATATGTAATTCCACATTACCCAGAATACAGTCCACTTTCAACACAGGCAATATCCTAATAACAGGCTAATAGATATTGTCTAACTTGATTCTTACCACAACCCCATTAGATAGGAATTATTATTCCTGTTGGAGGAGTCTTTCATTCATTCATTCACAAATACTAATTGCATTCCTTGGGTGTGCCAGGCCCTGTTGTAAGGTTTGGAGTTAAAGCATACAGATGAGATTAAGAAAATTGGCCAAGGGCCACACTGCCATCAGAGCTCCAAGGTCAGAATTTAAATCCAAGCTACAAACATGTTAGCCACCACCTAGTGTTTCCTCTCAGATTTTGCAAACAAACCTTTGTAACTATAGTAGTGTGATCTTTTTTTCTTTTTTTTTTTTATTGTGTCTGTTTTCTATTTATCTTCCTTCTCCTCTCCTAGGGTCCCTTTCTCTTCATAAAGACGGTTTTAATCAGGTACTGGCTTGAATTTTCTTTTTTTTTTTTTTCTCAACGTTTTTTATTTATTTTTGGGACAGAGAGAGACAGAGCATGAACGGGGGAGGGGCAGAGAGCGAGGGAGACACAGAATCGGAAACAGGCTCCAGGCTCCGAGCCATCAGCCCAGAGCCCGACGCGGGGCTCGAACTCATGGACCGCGAGATCGTGACCTGGCTGAAGTCGGACGCTTAACCGACTGCGCCACCCAGGCGCCCCGTGGCTTGAATTTTCAACAGAAATTTTAAATGTTGTGATAAGTCCAGTCTGGTCTCAGTATGACCTCATATGTTGAAAAAATAAATTTTAGGCAAAATTAAAACTCTGAATATTCATAATTTACTTTTATTTTGACCCTTTTTCCCCTAAAGACTTTCCTGACTTTCTTTTCTTTCTGTTCTTCCTTTCACTTCGTTTCACAATGTCCGCATTTGCACTTTATTTCAGCTCTACAAAAGAAGCACCTTAATGTTCAACTTCTTTATCTTATATTTTCTAGTTGTTCACATCTATTTTTTGCTTTGCTTTCCAAGTTAAATTTTCACCTTTCTTCCACTGTTAGTCTCTTCTCATCCCTCAAGTATGGTTTCTTTACAGTTCTTTAGTTTTTAAAATTCTTTCTTCACAGGCAACTCACCTTTTTTCTAAAATGTTTTGAAGATTTTTTTCTGTAGTAAGGGAACCAAGACATAAGGGAAAGCTTTAAAACTTAGGTTTCAGTAGTTTACAAAAGTTTCCTGCTGGACTGCAAAGGAGAATAAAAAAACATTAAAGAGATTTTGTTTCTGCTTCCAGCTTATGTTGACATGTCGTTCTAAGAAAAAAAAAAAGAACATTTTGCTCATCAATATTTTGCTGTAAGAACTTGTGATCCTGAGCCATCAGCAGAAACTATGGAAAGGGCTGGTTTTATGCATCAACAGAGGCCTTGCAGCACACCTTCAACCCGAATACCCCTCTTTCTATCACTTGACATTTGGGCTGGGCACTGACTCCTGGTTTACCCGTTAGAATGAAGGAATAACACTTTTAGTTGTTTTCAGTTACTAATGCCTTGGAGTGTAAATGATTGTCAGATGTCTCTTTTTTGTGGGTAGTTCAAAATGAGGGCACTGACAAGAATGGGAACAGATTGGGCTGGGCACGTTGAGGGAGCAAGGTGGGGGGTGATGGGTGCAAGGAATATTTAGCACCTTGAGCTAGCCATCAGAGGCCTGGTACCTGGAGTGTGGAGTCAGGAAGTGAAGGGGCAATGCCAAAAGGAGAGCGGGGGCCTGAACAGAAACTTCCAGAGCAGGAGGGTGTTAGAGAAGGCTCCATATGGGGACCTTCACAGCACTGAGTTTGCAAAGCAAGAGGGTGGGGGATCACTGCTGGTCCTGAAGGCTCTAACCTCCGTCGCCCGGTTAGTGCATCATAGCTTTCAGAGCATACACTCCCGGCAATTACCACCAAATAGTGGGTGTCCCTGGTGTGCCCAAAGAAAAACACTTTCATTGCCTCACTCAGCGACAAAATCCCCTCTCGCACCCAGGATGTTTTTACAGGGTTTCATAACTATGACCTTTTCAAGTCAAAGGGAAAAAGCAAGCATGTTGTCTTTGCTGAGATTTTAGGATTTAATACACAATGAGCAGCAAGATCTTTGAGGAAAAAAATAACACACCCCCCACCAAAAAAAAAAAAAAAAAAAAAACCTTTGCAAATTGGGTTTCAAATTCCTTCATGACAACAGAGCTCCACCAATTTGGCAAATGCATCAACCCTCTCTCTCTCCTCCTTGCAGCCAGACATTACAAGTGGTCCACACTCTTTCCCTCCCACGTGGCTAACATCTTGATTTCTCCCGTATTGTGCTCCATGAAGCCGTGAGAAATTAAGGAAGCCTGTGTGAACCTGATGACTTAATCCCTATTATATACCAGTGGGATCCAATGTGGTGACGTCACGAAATTGTGTTTAAGTTTGTCTTTTCTTTTCTGGTCACTGGGAATTTTACTTTCTTCCCTATACCTCATGCACACCTGGATGATCGGATCTTTCCTTTGCCCTCTAGGTCATGCTCCTCAACCAAAGGAGAAAGTTTCTGTTGATTACTGTTTCTGTGGATTACAAACAATAGGTAATTACAGGTAGCTTTTAGAAGGGCCAGTTGGTGATGATGCCGCCTCCTTTTCCTTCCTCCCAAATACCCCCTTTGATTTCCCTGGGCCTGACCTAGCTGTGATGCTTCCTATCTTAACAAGAAACATAGAAGTGTTTCTCTTTGAGATAAATCTTCCAATGACTGGCGTCATGGCATCATGTGCTCGCTGTTCGTCACAGTCCATATGTGATCCTGTTAGAGGGGGGCAGCAAAGTCATTTTAGGCCTGGGTCAATTCCTTGATTATTTATTTAGCCTTCTCACTTTGATTTCCTGTCTGAATCATTTTTACCTATAGTATTTAGTTGGCAAGTGGGTTCCTTTCTTGAGATTCCAAGTCAAGCTAATTTGGAGAAAAACTTGAACCTGAACATTCTGAAAGAGTCAGAAATTCTCCAGGATCAGATCTTGATATCTTCTGTGTTTCTTTAAGGACCAGCATGCTGATTTGATGGCATGTGTCCCAGTTGAGGCTTCTCCTGATTCCCAAATGAGAATCATGAGGGTTCTACACAACTTATGATGATACTGGGAGCCCTTGCAAAACTAGGACAGGAACCCTTTTCTCAAGGGTTACTTGACAACGAATGTGTGCTCTCTACCCTTCAAAATGCTGTCCACTTTTCTGACTCAGCCTGTGACTCACACTATTCACTCCCAACACACACATTCATGAGAAGTCTCTTTTCCTGTTCTCTGCTAACAAAATTGTCCCATTCTCTTGGAGCTAATGTTCCCATACACCAGAAATGCTGTCTCTCCTCTGATCCCCAATGTGTATGCTCATTCTGTCTTATGTTGTTACTTTTCATTTGGTATAAAGCACATGACTTCCCAATCTGCCTTCTGAAATCCTGGTGCAAATTCCCAGATTCCTGCTGATGTCCCCACCTTCTTGACCTACAGCGCGCAACCCCACAGAGCTTTAGGAGGACAGGAGCTGCCCTCCTGGAGACAAGGGGAGGGTAAAGGTCATGCAGCAGGCATCTTTCTTTTGACCTTCAAAACACTGACCACAGTGGAAACTAAAGTCTCCCTACGAAGGTTGCTGCAGAGTCAGTGATACATGAAGCTTTACCAAAGGATTTGAATTTGTCCTTCAGTGAGTAATCTATTCAACACTGTTTACTGAGTACCTAAATGTGTCATGTACTCTAATAGTGGGGACATAGCAGTGACAAAGGCAAACAAAATATCTTACCCCAGGGACCTAGGCAAGCACCTGTAGTACTTGGTTGGTGAGTGGACTCACTTGTTGAGATTTCAGGACAGATAGTGAACAAAATATAAGCCATCAGATGGTATTATATGCTTTAGGGAGAAATTAAACATGGGAAGGAGATATGGACTGCTGGGAGTGGAGGGGGACGAAGGGTAATGATTTTAAGTATAGTGCTCAGGAAAGCTCTCACTGGAGCTTAATATTGGGGCAAGGAGTTTAAAGAGGTAAGGGAATGAGGATATCTTGGGAGAAAAGCATTCCTGGCAGAAAGTCTGGTTGTGCAAAGGCCCCGGGAGACAAGAGTGAGTCTTGTGGATTCAGGAATGGCTGGAAGGCCTGGGTGGCTGAAGCGAATTATCTGAAGAGAAGAACCATAGACAATGAGGACAGAGAAATACAGGAGACCAGATCTTACAGGCAGTTGTAAGGATTTTGGCATTTCATGTAAAATGGGAGGCCAGTGGAAGTTTTTGAGCAGGGAACTGACATGATATGTTTGGGGTTTTCAAATATCACTCTGACCAGTGTGTTGAGAATTGAGTGCAAGGACCGATGGCAGAATCAGGAGGACCAATCAAGAGGTTTATGGTAATTTAAGTGAGAGACAACGGTGTCTCCAACCAGGATTATAGCAATGGAGGTGCCTGCAGAATGTGCAGATGGATTGAATGTGGAGTGTGAAACAAAGAGAGGGGTCAAGGGTATGTCCACGGTCAGGCATTCACAGGGGCAGAATGAGCAGAGGGTCCACTGAGAAGGGAAATAGAATGGACGAGGTGAAAGCAGAAGCATACACCTCCTCTTTGTTTCTCCTTCCTCTTTTCTCATATGCCTTAAGCCTCCTCCAGGGAAAAGTGTCCCCAGCAGGCTGATCACCTCAAGATATCATCAAACAGTGGGCACTGAGTTAGACTGATCAAGTGATTTTCATTTCCTCCATAATACTTGTTGGCCCAGTGAAAATACCAATTCCCACCTTAATCTTCTAATGGAGGGATGTACCTGGGAGAGAGTTTTGAATGGAGTTAGTGAAGTAGCAAATAGATGGTGAGGACTGCCTGTATCTCCAGGTCCTGATATGTTATATCAATTTCATGCAGTAGTAACTGGTCGCAAACCATTTATTCAACAAATATTTGCAGGGCATTTATTAAGTTCCAGGTACTATTCTAGACACTGAGGATACAATAGTGGACAAAACAGATATAGTCTTGGCCTCGTGGAGCTCACAACTAAGCAAGAAGACAGATCACACAGACCAATATATTAGTACAGAGTATGGAGTGACTGAAGAAACAATTGTAGGGTAGGTGAGGTTGTATGACAGGTAGATACATACACCCCTTCCCACTTTTATGAAGTGGTCTGTACCCTAGGACAGACACAGAAAATATGCAAAACTAAAGAGAAAGAACCAGGAAATCTAAAAAGCCTTTCGTATTTTCAAATCGTCATAAATCATATATAATGCCAGTCATGTGATAAGGGTAAGAAAATGAAACTTACTCCATAGTTCAACAATTGCTAACAGTTATTATAAGGAAGAGCATTTCATTTTTAAAGAGCAATGTCTTTAAAATGCTACAGAAACATTTCCAGAAGTCAATTTTTCCCTTTAGACACTTTCTTTTTAAGATGAATAGATGAGTACAATATTATGTTATCTTTGTTATATGAAAAGACATAACCAGAAAATTTCAGATTCACTATATACGACAAATTTCCAATACTCAACACATATATTATGCCAAATCATATATTTACTCTGTATACTTACACAAATATAAATGTACACTAAGTATAAAAATACACACCTGTTAACTAATTTTTGCAAGATTTAATTCATTCACATGAGTTTAATCAACTGTTTCCTTTTTTTTTTTTTTTTTGGTCTCCGGTAGCTTTGGGAATATTTTTGGGAAGACTTATAAAAGAAATAATATACTTTAATTTCCCTGACGTAAAAGCCTACAAATAAAGAAGTTAGATTCATGGTAGTTAGTTAATGTGTATATGTGTCTTTCAGAGAGAAAACAAATTATTTAATAGTGAAAAGTTGACATTTATATATGTAAAGGAAGACCACTAAATGGAGCAATTCAATTCAAAATAAAACTTCAAAGCTTGCTTTAGGAAAATTCAGTAACAAAAAGAAAGTCTCACAATGTTACCATGTCCTTATACTCTATTTCATTCCAATTGTTTTCTAAACTAAGCTTTCTTTTTTCAAATACTTAATTCGTGATTATTAAAGTATTTAATTATCAGTAAGTATAAAAACTAAGACAAATACAAAAACTCTAACTCGATGTAAAAGAGATGGTTCAAAAGACTGATCCCTACTTAAGGCTAGTTTTACCCAGTATATTCTAATATCCTATTTAAATTTAAGTTTATGTAGGCGTTCTTATCCTGAACTCTGGAAAGCTCAATTGAGATCCTTATTTCTGAAATCCAAATACTGATTCTAAATCAATTCAGTAGCAAAGAATCAGTCGTGTTTTTTCTGTACACCTCTTGGAAATGAAAGTAGGTGCAAATTCTGTTTTCCTTAGGGAAGCACTAAAATTGAGGATCCAGAAATAGGTTCATTGTTTCTTCTAGCTTACCCGAGAAATGGAATTATATCCTTCACTGGTTAACTGACACACAAAGGATTTGCGATAAGCCAGTAGTTAGGGTTTTATGATGTGCGTTTATTTGGTCCGGAAATGCGTAACTATTTCATGAAATACAAATATTTTATATATATTTATTGTCTGTGTTGACCCCTGCACATGAAATATTTGATTGGCATCACACTTATCCACTTATCACACACATACATGAAATTAAGTAAAATGACACACACACACACACACACAAACACACACACACACACACACACAGAACACGCTAGTCTTTTAAACACTGTTCTACGCCATTCTCCAAAAATAACGTGAAGGGAACTTCCAGACGTAGCAAGGTGTAATGAAATACTGAGTCAAAAGTGTTAGCATCCTGCCATCCTGTGGTTATGTTCAGTACTACAGCGTTATCTTATTTGGACTACTTGTATGAAGTTTCCCCAAAGTATCAGAAATAGAGTTAGCATCTAGAATGAAGTAACTTTTTTTTTTTATTTTTTTTAAACATTTATTCATGTTTGAGAGACAGGGACAGACTGCAAGCAGTAGAGGAGCAGAGAGAGACACAGAATCTGAAGCAGGCTCCGAGCTGTCAGCACAGAGCCCGATGTGGGGCTCGAACCCCCGAACCATGAGATCACGACCTGAGCCCAAGTTGGAGGCCCAACCAACTGAGCCACCCAGGCGCCCCGAGAATGAAGTAATTTTAAAAAGAGTTAAGAACATAGGGAATCCTCCTAAAGGATCTACAGATTCATTTCATCCTAAAACAAAAACTTCCAATTGAGGTAGGCCTCTGAAAACGCACACAACGTTGTCCCTCTACATACACTGTTTTGATTAACATTTTTTGACATAAATTTCTGCAGTCATTAGATTCTAAGAGTGATACCTTAATAGGCTAATTATTTTTCATTTTAATAAACAAATGTCTAGGGACACCTGGGTAGGTCAGTTGGTTAAGTGTCCAACTTTGACTCAGGTCATGATGTCGCGGTTCACAGGTTCAAGCCCCGCGTCGGACCCTGTTGCTGACAGCTCAGAGCCTGGAGCCTGCTTCGGATTCTGTGTCTCCCTCTCTCTCTCTGCCCCTCCCCTGCTCACACTCTGTCTGTCTCTCAAAAATAAATTTAAGGGGCGCCTGGGTGGCTCAGTCGGTTAAGCATCCGACTTCGGCTCAGGTCATGATCTCGCGGTCCATGGGTTCGAGCCCCGCGTCGGGCTCTGTGCTGACAGCTCGGAGCCTGGAGCCTGTTTCAGATTCTGTGTCTCCCTCTCTCTGACCCTCCCCCATTCATGCTCTGTCTCTCTCTGTCTCAAAAATAAATAAACATTTAAAAAAATAAATTTAAAAAGAAAACATTTTTAAAAAAAGAAATGTCTTGTCAGACAAGAGATAAAACAATTATAGTTTTCATATTCTAAGAATAGCACTGACCTTTAACTAAAAACATGAGGTTGATACTTTTGCTAAATGGGGAAGGACTCCAGGAGCAGCTCCTGGGTTTCAAGGGAAGGAAAGCTACTTATTACTGTAGTCCTCCACTCTCTGTGTCTGCCTAACTTCGTCTAGATGCACATAGCAGAGTTTTCTTTTTGTTATACAAATTTCATGCCAGGAGCCCACATTTTGTTAGACCTATTCAACAAAGCATCTAGAAAAGACTGAAGGACCAGAGCAGTTATTCTAAATTGTAACTGATGCGATTTCATTCCCCACCCCTTCTCCAAATATAGTAACAAGCTGCCTTCAGTGCCAAGCAACTAGAATGGCCCCTTGCAATTACTGCCGGTAAATTATGCAAGACCCAGAGCAGGCGTCTACAATAATCTTTGTATCCCACCTGCACTGTTACAGAAGCAACAACTCAGTGAAAAATCCTGGCACTTTGTTCCAACAGCTGTCCAACCTTGGATGTTTGGAACTATCTCAAGAGTTTACTGCAGTTTGCTCTCACCTAGCTTGAAGCAAGGCATCATTCGCCAATGTGCACATTTGTAAGACTTAAAAAAGATTGCTTTTGTGATTCCATTATGTGCCTGTTGACTCTTCTCCTGGTTTGTGTGTCCGTTTTACGCCTCTCTCAGTCTTCTTCCCTCTTCTCTAGTCTTGCTTCCTGCTTTTGGTTGCAGCTCTTCTCAGTTGCCCTTTAGGGCACAGTTCACTTCAACTCCATCCCAATCTGACTTAGGTCATCCATGACATAATAGAAATGAAAGATCCCGATATGAGACATAGGTAAATTCACCACAGGTTTGCAGAAATCAGCTCAGATCTTCAATCTGTTCTGTCAATGTTTGTTCTAGGTTTGGAAAGAGCTAGTTGTGTTGATCTGAATTTTTGAAGCTTAATAGTCAAACTGGTTTATTGAGGGCAAGGGCCTTGGGAAGAATCATGTCCAGAGATTAGAATTATTGCCGGTAAAGCCAGATTTTTTTTTTTTAATGTTTATTTATTTTTGATACAGAGAGAGACAGAGCATGAACGGGGGAGGGTCAGAGAGAGGGAGACACAGAATCCGAAACAGGCTCCAGGCTCTGAGCTGTCAGCACAGAGCCCGACGTGGGGCTCGAACTCACGGACCGCGAGATCATGACCTGAGTCGAAGTCGGCCACTCAACCGACTGAGCCACCCAGGTGCCCCTAAAGCCAGATTTTAAAAGTATTCAACTGAGAAAGGCTACGTACATTGATTTATGGTTGAAAAAAGAAAGCTTTAAAAAAAATTTTTTTTTAACGTTTATTTATTTTTGAGACAGAGAGAGACAGAGCATGAACGGGGGAGGGTCAGAGAGAGGGAGACACAGAATCCAAAACAGGCTCCAGGCTCTGAGCTGTCAGCACAGAGCCCGACGTGGGGCTCGAACTCACGGACCGCGAGATCGTGACCTGAGTCGAAGTCGGCCACTCAACCGACTGAGCCACCCAGGTGCCCCTAAAGCCAGATTTTAAAAGTATTCAACTGAGAAAGGCTACGTACATTGATTTATGGTTGAAAAAAGAAAGCTTTAAAAAAAAATTTTTTTTAACGTTTATTTATTTTTGAGACAGAGACAGAGCATGAACGGGGGAGGGTCAGAGAGAGGGAGACACAGAATCCGAAACAGGCTCCAGGCCCTGAGCTGTCAGCACAGAGCCCGACGCGGGGCTCGAACTCACGGACCACGAGATCGTGACCTGAGCTGAAGTCGGCTGCTTAACCGACTGAGCCACCCAGGCGCCCCCAAAAGAAAGCTTTTAAAAGCAAGAAAAAGGAGAGTAGAGGAGGAAGGGAAGAAAGAAATAAAGGAGAAAAAGAAGGAAGAAAGGCTGGCAAGCAGGGAGGAGGGAAGGAAGGAAGAGAGGAAGGTTGGAAAGGAAGGATGGAGGAAGGATGAGAGGCAGGGAAGAAGGAGAAAGGAAAGAAAAGATTAAATTTTGGTAAGAAATGACAATAGTTGATTGAGTGCTTACTTTATACTTAATATCTGATCCTCCTTGTGATGATCATTGTTAATGAGGCTCCGATTTTTCATACAACAATGTGAGTATTCATTGAGCCCACACCACACGTATTCTGGGCATGTTACTTGTGGCCTTTTAATCTTAACAGTGACCTTGTAAGCTGAGCACTGATTTTGTCCCCATTTTACAAATGAGAAATGGCAACACTGCGGAAGGTGAAGTAACTTGCTAAAAGCTGGGGGGTGTGGCCACCAGAGCCAAGCTCAGCTCATACATTAGGCCCCTCTCCCTGCCCAGGAGGCAACAAGCTCAGGCAGACACTTGTAAGAGAGGGGTGAGGATCTGAACCCAGATCTCCCTGTTGTTCCAGCAGCAGCCCCACATAGACACACTCTGCCTCAGTTTCCCCTTCTGCCAGCACACCCCTCCTCTCGTTCTTCTGTGATCTCTTTGTTTTTTCCTCAGTCCATCTTTCTTTCTGTGGTATCCTGACTTTCTCTTCTCTTTTCCTGTTTCTAGCTACCTTTTCTATATTTATCACAACAATACCCCTACTTCCCTTTTCCGTTAGCCTGAGAAGAATGAAAGGCAGGAACAAACAGTGAAATCTACAGTGCACATGGGCTTGAGTCTGACCCTTTCTGTCCGACTTTGAACAAGGATTTAATCGTAAAGTCTCAGTTTCCCCACCTAGAAGTTAAGACAATAGGGCAAGCCTCACGAGGTTTGTTTGAAGATGAAAAAATCATCCCCCCTGAAAGTAGTCCTCTGTAGCAGCTGGATCAAAGCAAGAAGGCAGGCTCAGAACATCCCCCTCCTCCACCTCCTCCCACTCCTCCTCCTCCCCCTCCCCCTCCTCCTCCTCCTCCCCTTCCTCCTCCTCCTCCCCTTCCTCCTCCTCCTCCCCTTCCTCCTCCTCCTCCTCCTCCTCCTCCTCCTCCTCCTCCTTCTCCTCCTGGTCATCGTCAGTGTCATCACTATCACAATTCAATGTTACTCACTTAAAAATATTTTTTTAGTATAGAAGTTGAAATGCCCTTCCCATTTCAGTTTCCCCATTTAAATTTCCCCTCTTCTTTCAGATGGCAAGTTGCTCTAGGGAGGTGACCTCTCTTTTTGAATGGCCAGAGATTAACATGAGTTAAATAGTTGCTATTATAACACAATCTCTGGTCTCCAGGGTAAAGATGGCAGAAGTCTAAATTTAGAGTAAATTGTTACATTAAAGGTCAATTCCTCAGTGAGGACAAGGGATACATTGCTTTTTGCTTTAAAGTGGGGCAGGAGCTGGAGAGGAATTGATTTAAGAGGCACCCCGTGGCCACCATTCTTGGTGCCTTTTGTTGACAGCAGGCTGTGGGAGGCAGTCAGGGTGGGTCTGAAAGGGCTCAGTGATACTTCCTTACCCCTGACTTTCAGTTACCCATTGCCTTTCAATCAACTGTTGCTTTCCCGAAATAGACAACCATGTGGTCCTCTCCAAAAGGAATAGAGGAAATCCAAAACCATGTGAATTCACTTTCCAAAAAAAAAAAAAAAAAAAGCCACAGTTAAAACAGTTCTGGAATAAAGGAAAGTAATTGTTCAAACAAGGCTCCCTCAACTGGTGAAGATCACGATGTTCTTGATTTTGCTTAGTTAAAAATATGAACACAAGTTCCAATATTAAATTCCACTTATATCTGTGTTAAAAGACTTAAAAGCAAACTCTGGTCTCTAATTTCCAGTCCACGTTATACTCGTGATTTCTAAACTGCCTCTCCTAAACATACTTACATTTGCCCTGGCATTAGGAAACTCTTTTGATTTTCTAGTATGTTCTCAGCATGTCCCTCTTAGTGCTACTTTCACCCTGCCTCTCTCCCCACACCCCTTCTTTCCATTTAACGGTTACAAAGTAGCATAAGTAGATTTTCCAGAGTTGGCCCAGTGCTTGGAACACAGTTCCCACTCAGAAATGTTTAATGAGTGTTGCATACTTCTATGGAGGACACTTAATCTCCATAATTGCCCTAATGCCATGCACTGGTACCTGTCCCATTCCTTAGAATCCATGAAGAAGAACGTCATTCTGATTAAACCACCAAATTCCCTGTTAAGACATCTCCACACTTGTCATATATATGTCTCATGGAAAGACCAGGAAGACCCTTCAGGTTTTATTAATGCTTTTCTTGTTGAAATCACGCTGCTACCCTTCCCCTGAAATGTCTGTCAGATGGTACTTTATGAATTCGACATTTATGTTTTTCATGACATTTCTGCATTATTGTTTTTGAATAACTAAATAATGTTCAGATTTTTACCGACTTGACATTCAAAATACAATCATGGATTATTCATGTGTCTTACTTAGCCTTATTTATGCCTGCAGTGTTTTCCATTACCAGTCCGTTTGCCTTTAACAAAATGGTATGATCTCAAATATTCTTTTGATTTAGAAACCGATTTGTATGGGGTGAGGTTCTCCAGGTCAACTCAGATGTACATTAGTTAAGTCAGTCTGTATTAGGTTAACAATTAACTTGCCTCATCTGACAATCAGTAATATTTGAACAAAATATACCGAAAGAATCTGGAAATATTTGTTCCCAGACAAGGCAGCAAGATTGCACTTTGTTCTTAATAAAGAAATCTAGTGACCTCATTTATGAAAGATAAGTCTACTAATTCGCATTTGCTTCTTCCATTACCAGGCTTACATCATGGCAGAGGGACATTGTTGACAAAATCATCCAACATATAGACACAGTGGCCTCTCTGGCCTGGAGGATGTGTGCAGGATTAGCAGACTCAGAGCTATTATGGCTGTTTTCAATCGACAGCTGCTCCTGCTGGCGGGCTGGACTGAGGAAGGGAACCTGGGTAGGGGTGGAGACGCGCTGGCTCATTTCCACCGGCCTGGCATGCAGCTGATGAATGTACTTTACAGCCCACCAATCATAACGTCGACCTCCCTAATTTGTGAGAGTTTTACTGTGACCTTCCAGCTCTGCTGATGATTTCACCTTGCAGCTAGTGCCCCAAATCCCCTGCCTGACTCCTACACTCTCCTGGATCATGCTTCTCTCAAAACGCCAGGTTCCAATCTCTACCAACCAGGCTTACTGCAAACTCCTCCTATATTTGACCTTAGTAATTTAGAATTTTCATGGGTTCAGGAATGATTCATAGGCAAAGTAGGTAGCTGCTAAAGATGATTCCTGGCTTATAAGTAAGTCTCTCAGTGCCTTTCCCCCCAAAAATAAATAAATAAAAGCACAACGTTGAAAATGTAGTTGGAGTTCAAGAAAAACATAGCAAGTGAACAACAATATTAATAATTTTAAATCCCCAAGAGATTGAAAAAGTTCTTCTTAATGTTTACTTGGAATAAATCTCTTAAAGTAGCAAAGGAGGGGTGCCCGCGTGGCTCAGTCAGTTAAGCGTCCAAGTCTCAGTTTCAGCTCAGGTCATGATCTCACGGTTTGTGAGTTTGAGCCCCACATTGGGCTCTCTGCTGACAGTGTGGAGTGTGCTTGGGATTCTCTCTCTCCCCCTCTCTCTCTGCCCCTCCCCTGCTCACCCTCTCTGTCTCTCTCTCAAAATAAATAAATAAATGTAAAACAAAATTTAAGTCGCAGAGAAGCCTGAGCATAGACCACACAGAAGGCTCAATGATGTGTAACTAGGAGGCACAAAAGTTCTTTCAGGTCGCACGATCTTTAGTACACTATGTGTATGTTATTGAGGAGAAGCAGGATGATGCGATGTACTCGTTTGTTCCTTTCTCCAAACAGATAGTGTAGAAACTGAGCTACTTAGAACTAATCCAACATAGATTCCTCCAGTTTCTTGAGGTCTGTAGAATTTGTGATCCACGTGCAACAGAGGAAGGGAATCTCAGCCCTGTTATGGATTCTTTAACTGGGAGAGGGGAATGGAGAAGCAGAGGAACAACCACCCGGAACAGCTGGCTGGAGGCTGACTGCCGATTTGACATTTTTGATTGGTGCTTACAAAATTTTGATAAATCTAAGCCATGACTTTGGATCAACCAACCAACGAATAACTGTGTCTCCCTTTTGTTGTATTTCCGTTGCCTAAGCCCCGCCCCCTGCGGCTCTTGCCTTTGCCTTCATCAAGGCCTGCAATCCCCTCCATGTCTGGTTTCCTAAACCATCAGAGCCCTTCCAAACTCACTCATTTCCCCTGTTCCTGATCAACTGTGTGTCTTAGGCAAATTACTTAGCACTCTGAGGTTCAGTTTCTAAAGCTCTAAAACAGACATAATAGAACATCTAGGGCAAAGGGTGGTGAGAATCACCTTATCTTATGGAGCGAAAGGCCATCTATGGCGCCTTGCACAAATGCCTTGGAATCTCTCACCTCGTCAGCCGACAGCCCTTGCCAATCCCAGGGAGGAAGCCATCCTCTGCTTTCCTTGCTCCTGCTCACACTGTCTACACTGGCAGGCACATCAGCACCCTAGCACCCCAGACTTGTCCACAGACGTTGCTCTCATGGCGGAAGGAAATGAACAGACACCTGTAGAGTCCTGGGAGTGTTGGGGGTTGTAATCAAGAGCTGCTGACCACAAATATTTAATTTACTTGAAATTTCTCATTTGCCTTAAAAAATTTACCCTGATTTTCACTTTATCTATATTAAAATTATTTTAAAATTATTAATTGAATTTAGAAAGCGTAGCCTAGCTGATCGTTCTCTTCTAGACTTGTGATGTGCATCCTGGCCCCAGCCCTCCTTCCGGTCAACATTTTTGTTTTCAGTCACTGAATTGACTTTCTCTCACATTATTCACAAATATTATCCTGAACATTTCTGCCTTCAAACTTTTGTCTCACTTGTACCTTAGTCACTGAAATAATCGTGACCTCCAAATTCCATCCCCACATTTACCCAACCAGTACTTATCCTCACTTCTCCTTTCCTCTTCTAAGTCCACAACTGCACCTCTTCTGTCACAAGGGTAGCCTCTCTTTCGAGCCCTCGTGCCTCTTCTGACCTTGCGATGCTGTCTCCTTTCTTTTGTTATTTTCGGTCTCTTCCCCTGAGTTGCACTTTTCCCTCTAAACCACAAGCATTTGCCCCTGTAACCCAAGTTTTCCCAAACACTCTGCCTGCTATGCAAGCCTCTTATCTTCCTTTTACCCCATAGTGTTTCTAATATTTCCACTGAGATCTGAAGTGTGTACAATGAATTATGAAAAGGTGGCACCACCCACCCAGGGCATGCAACTTCCTTTCCAAAGCCAGTAATTGTTTTCAGTTTGCAAAATAAAAACAGCATCCAAGTCTTAAGAACTCTAAAGCAGCAGTCTTCAGTTTTAAATATGACCAAACTCCCATTGGACTCCAATGTTCCTGTGAGGAAGTTTTCAGATGCCAGCAACTCTTCACCTAATCATTACTGAGGAAAAAGCTTTAAAGGATTTTCAATCGTTGATTTCTGAATTACAATAAACAGCTCCCGGTCAAAACTGGAAGACTGCCAGTTTTTAAACCAGGAACAATTGCCCCGGAGAACAAAGTGGCATCTTGTTCTAAGTCATTTTTCAATAAAGCCAGAAAGCATCCTCCATTCCTTTTTTCTGAGTATATTCTTTAGGAAGTTACTAGCCTTGCTGAGATGAGACAGGGCCATGGGGCCCTGAAATCACCACATCTAAGTGGAAAGTGGCTTCAAGGTGCTTTGGCTGAGCTCCAAGCAGCATCCAGAAATCCGAGCAGCCCCAGAACTGGGTCATGAGCCTAAGAACCTCTCTAAAATATTCACCACACCAATCCACTATCATTAGCTGCGCTCTCCTGAGAGTGAAATTTGAAAAGGAAAGTAGCTGAATCCAAAGGTCTTTTGTGAAGTCTAATTGAAATAAGAGGTTTTGAATATAAATTCCTACGAGGAAGGTGCTGGGAAAAGAGAAGTAATATTCTGTCTTACCAGGTAAACACAAAAATGACTATGGTAAGTTTGCACGCTTATTTGGCATTCTTTGATAACCTTTCATCTGTTTCACCTTTGTGTAGGCCAAAGTGGCGTTTTTCCAGAAATCCGCAGCTAGTCCAGACCTGGTGTACAGAAGAGAATAAGATGAAATCTACAAAGGGAAGGCATTTGCATTCTGCGGCCTGACCCTCAGTGCTAAAAGGTCAGTGGGGGGATATTGTCAAAGACACTAAAGAACTCTCCCTACTATTTCTTGTCAACAAAGGACACCAAGCTATATTATGCCAAATGAGCAAAGAATATTAAAAAGCAAAGTTCGTGACCCACATTAACTCACAAATTTCCTGGAAAGAGGCAATGCATTTTTTTTTTTTTAAGTCCCATTACTGGGCTTCCAGCCTTTTATTAGCAAAACCCAATGGAATGTTCTAAAGAAGTTATTGTTTTCTGAAAGGTTCTTGATAAAAACGATGGTTGCATTTCAAATACGTGGGGCCCATGCTATTTAGAATTCAAAATACGAGTGCCTTCGTCTCCCACAGCTGCTGTAAACGACCTGGCACTTAAAACAGCACGCATTCATTTTCTTAAATTCTGGAGGTCAAAAGTCTGAAATTGGGCTAAAGTTAAGGTGTTGCCAGGGTGGCACCCCTCTTGGAGGCTCTGAGGGAGGGTACCTGGCCTTGCCTTCTCCAGTTTCTGGAGCTTCATGCTCTGCCTTCCTTGGCTCATAGCCCCTTCCTCCACTTCCAAAGCCAACAGTTTGGTATCCTCAAATCTCTCTGCTTCTGTCACCTTCACCTTTCTTCTGCAGTCAGTTCTCCCTCTTACTCCTCTTATACAGACACTTGTAATTACATTTAGGGCCCATCCAGATAATCCAGGATAATCTCTCTCCACCTCAAAATCCTTAATTTAATCACAAGTGTAAAGTCCCTTTTGCCATACAAGGTAACATTCATAGTTTGCAGGGATTAGGACATGGACATAAGTGGTCGTGATTCAAGCTGCTGGAATGAGCATCAATACAGTTGCTGGACTGAAATAGCATAATATCAAGTAAAATAAAGAAGGAACAGTATAGTGGTAGATCCATATGCCCTGTGATGCTAAGACCCGTTCTGTCATTGTCCTTTGTGTGAGCCTAGAGTTGAAGTTTCTGAATGAAGCAAATTCAGACTAGACAACTGTGACCCCGGATCCTCAACTTTGCAAAAGGGCAAGACAACCAGGTCGCTCTGAGACAAGACCGATCATCCTGAGATGCCGAGTCCAACTCAGAAATCATACTTAATGCTGATTCCAAGTGGACACAATTCTCTGTCCTTTCCTGAAAGTCCCTGTACCCAGAGCTAACCTACCGTCAACAGCATTACAGACAGAAAGAATAGGAGACATTAATGAAGTGACAAGGATGGCTGGAAAGGGGGACAGGAAATTCTCTGGAAGGCTGTAAATATTTTATTCCTAAAGAATCAAAATATATCAGACAGTATTGAATCTGGACATGTCCAAATTGAGCAGTGGCAACGATTGACTTAGCATTGTGAATAGCAGTGGTTCTTCCCTGAAACATCTGGGTGGTAATACTTCAAATTCTTACAGACCTTAAAGTTTGAGTTCTAGGTCTGCCACCCACCAGCCAAGGAGTTACCTTTAATTAATTAAATCAAGACGAGGCAAGTAAGGGTACAACAGAGAACACCTAAAAGAAGCAAATAAAGTACATTTTTTTAGGTACACAGTTCAGCTTTTGGACTATATACTCTTGGATTATAGTTTTGGGGCAATGCACTCAGTCAAAAGCTTTCTGGGTGCCAGAGTGAAAGCGCTTAACTTTTCTGAGCCTCAGTTTCCTTACCTTCCAGCAAGGTTAAATAAAATCTATTTTTGTAGAGTTATTGTGAGGGTTACACAAGATTATAAATGAGCCTAGAACTCATGGCTGTTCAAATAGCACGAAACGCAGGTGCAGAGGGAGAGGGGGTATAACAAGGAGCTAGGTATGACACAGTTTATGGACATTTAGCTGTAGGCAGTGGCAATGAAGTTCCACTTCCATTGACAGATACAGGGGTGTGTTGTCCCTGTGCCCTGTTCATCGCCATGTTTGGTCATCTGGAGAGTGGCTAAGGTTCACATAAACTTCTGAATCCCATGCCATCCTCCCTGGTCACATGCTCTGTGACATCACTACCAAAGCTCTTACTTTCTGGAATTCTTTTGTCTCTGGTTTCGTGGGCTTTGGTGCAAGGGTGAAAGCTATCGTTTGTATCACCAGACTGAAGACCTCACTGATATTCAGTATTGACTCATTGACTAGCTTCATCTTGACATCAAGATGTCTGCTTACAGACAGCACTGCCACCATAAACCTCACTGAGCGTCCCTGTGTAGGCTTTATCCAACATTAGCCCTCCTCTTCTGACCGCTTGTTTCTCGTTTCTTCCTAGAGACCTCAGTCTTACACTATTTCTACTCCAGCATTTACACAAAAAAAGATAAACCTTACGTAGTTACCGTGAACCAATCGTATATGGTAATACTATTGGTAAACTGGCCAAACACCATATGGGAAAATTTGGGGTCTTTGATGCTTTTTGCTAGTGCTTGCACAAGAGTTTTCCTGTATCCCAAAGGAATGGGCATGATTCCCTCCTCCGCACTTTTTTGTCTTTCTGAGTTAATAGCTATTCAGCATTCAAGACTCTGCAGCTAAGGATTCCAATTTCTCTGGAAATATCACAAATTATAACTAATTTCTAGAGGGCATATACCACTGTTTATTTGCTTAAAAACTGAAATTGCTTTTTCTTCCACTTCTGAAAGGCTTTAAAACGACTTATTAATTAAAGAAAGTTGAAACAAGTAAAGATATAACAAGAGAAAACATCTAAAAGAAGCAAAGAGAGTAGATGTTTTTAGGTTACACAAGTTCAGCTTTTGAACTATACGCTTTGATTACAGTTTTGGGGCAATGCACTTGGTTGTAAGCTCTCTGCGTGCCAGAGTAAAAAGAGAAGAATCTTGAGATACGCTTTTTTTAAATTTTTTTTTTTTAACGTTTATTTATTTTTGAGACAGAGAGAGACAGAGCATGAACAGGGGAGGGTCAGAGAGAGGGAGACACAGAATCTGAAACAGGTTCCAGGCTCTGAGCAGTCAGAACAGAGCCCGATGCGGGGCTCGAACTCACATACCGCGAGATCGTGACCTGAGCCGAAGTCGGACGCTTAACCGACTGAGCCACCCAGGCGCCCCGAGATACGCTTTTAAGAAGGAAAGCATAAATATTAGCATACTAAGACAAAACTTTTTTCCCAGCTAAACTCACATGGGAGTTTATTATAATGGTCTTTATCATAGCATATTGGTATCTTTAACAATAGCTTTATACCATATAAAGGATTATTTAAACAGAACATTTTTTCATTTCAACAATCTGAAGGCAGAAAGAAATGTATTTAATCCTAAACCAATGAAGATCTTTCTGTGAAACTCCAGGTATTAGTTTGCTCGGGCTGCCATAACACAGTATCACGAACGAGGTCATTCAAACAACAGACAGTTACTGTCAGAAGTCTAAGATCAAGTCTTCGGCAGGATTGATTGCTTCTGAAGACCGTGAGGGATGATCTGCCTCAGGCTTCTCTTCTTGCTTCTGGTGGTTTACTGGCAATCTGGCATTTCTTGGTTTATAGACGCATTACCTTCATCTCTGTCTTTATGTTCGCATGGCCTGTGTACATATCTCTGTGCCCAGTTTCCCCTTTTTATAAAAGCAGCTGTCATGTTGGACTAAGAGCCCACCTTACTGCAGCATGACCTCGTCTTAACAGACTACATTTGTAGTGACTTTATTTCCAAATGAGGTCACATTCTAAGGTCACTACTAGGGATTAAAGTTTCAACATTTGAATTTGTTGGAGACGCAATTAAACCCATAACAGACCAAGATGATGTGGGAAAAATATTTTATTTGCAGATGAGCTCTCCCAACACAAATTTAGACCTGGGACATTTCACTGAAAAGCTGGCAGCTTTGCCCAATGTCTTACTGAAGCTTTTGCCAAGGTCTGGGTTGTCTGTAATTCCTGACCATGCACCATCATCTACTTGTTTGCAGAGAATCTTTGCTGTTGATAACCTAATGAATAAGATTCTAACTATGAGGAACGCTCTGAAGTCTTTTCCCAATAGTGATGATTGTGTAGCTACATCCATACTCTTTTCATTAAAGCGGTAGCCCAAAACCGCAAGATCATTTGCGAGCATCTCTACCCTGCTGAATCTTACCAAGTGTCCTAAAAATACTTGACAATAGGGCACGTTAAAGGGTAGGGCCACATCTAGGGGCAGTCACCATCACTAGCAGGAAAAGTAACTCCATGTTACGACCTCCTGACATCCTCATACGAAGGCAGGATTATTATTGTGGGGGGAGGAAGATAGAATTCAGGGATTCGACGAAGACCACATATTCCCTCTCTGAATATGAGAAGTTTTTTTTTTTTAATTGATGTCTGACTTCTAGGTTACTTCTAAATCTAGAAAATAGGTAACCGGATAATAAATAATCAATAGCAAGGTAATAAACAAATCACCAGGTAATGGGTAGGGAGATAAGGCAGGCAAACAGAAGGTATTCATGATGACGTGCACAGTATCCTGCGAAGCCAAAGCATGACAGTGTGGTGATTAAAACCAGGCTTGTTGCCGGGTTCAGACTCTATTATGTTCATACTGCCGCTGCTTTCATAGTCCTAACAACCGGCATATCAACATAGTGTTCTAATGTTCTTGTTAAAAAGATACATCTTTTGTAGGATATGTTCAGGGGAAGCCAAATACTCCCTCTGCTCCTCTGTAGCTATATGCCTGACTAAACATCAAGGTCTAAATTAAAATAGACCTGGACTGAATCCTGTCCCCGCTGTTCGCTAGTTTTGTGACCTTGCACAACCGTAGGTTTCTTAGCTCATAAATGGGTATAAATAACCATTTTCTAGCCCATTAGATTTTGAGTGTGGTTCCTGCTACATACTAAATGCCGATATATTTCAGGGATAATTACTTGGAGCCACCTCTTTTCTAAAATGAAGAAAAATCTTGTAATTCAATGCTAATTGTTACAGACTGCTTGCCGTATTTTATTGGTGGAGAACTAAACAGGGTATATGATCATGCCAAAGGTAATGTTTAATTAAAACCTTTTATGGTACATTTCTAACATCACTCCCCCTCAAGCACTCCGGAGCATTCTTGTTAATGTTAATTACCAGGCAAAAAGTGATGCTAAGAAACCAAACCTTTAGAGATTTCTCTATTGGTAACAGGGGAATATGCCATTCTGACTCATTATGGTAATATCTTGCTCTTTAACCAAGTAAACATTACACAACTCATAGAAATAAGGGAAAATTACACAGCTGCTAGGGTATTACATCAGAAGACTTGTGAATATTTCATGCATTCCTACATAGACAGGTTAGTACCTGAAGACAATATCTTCCCTGAGGTGCTAGAGATAGAATACCCTGAAAACATATCCCCATTTCATAAGAAGTTCAGACATAAGCTTGAAACACAGATGGCTTTGGTTAGGAGACTCTATGCTTGGGGTTCCTGTGGCATTTATCCTCTGTCTTCACTGCAGTTACTGGTCTAGACAGAGGTTTTTCATCCACCATCATTTGGATTGACAGTTGTCTGTTTTAAACCCTGGCATGTAGTCTGAAAAATGTGATGAACACAGTATATCATATTTGGATTTTTCTTTCTTTAAGTAGAACTTTATGAGAGTTTCACAGAAGGGTATTTTTTTTATGACACCTTGATTACTAAATTTTAGGTCATATGCTATCTTTATTCACCATCCAAATTATGGAAGCTTGACAGGAGTCAGCACAAAACAGAAGCCTACAGGTCATCCTTAGAAAGTCTTCTGTCGTCATCTATGCTATTCCTCAACTTGAAATATTTGATACACTCTTTTTAATTATACATATTATCTGGCACTTTCGCTGTGTAGAGATGGCTTAGAAGAAATGAGTTAGCTCTGTGGATCTGGTGAAGAATTGGGAGGAAATAGTGATAAGACAAGAGTGGGTCAGGATAAGAGTGGAAAAGAAGAGGAAATGAGTGCTTTAGAAGTAAGGATCATACTAAGATCTCAGGCATTTTTTGAAAGGTTCACTATATAGTTAACTAAATAAATGCATACAGGAAAAGACAGTACTGTTTTACTAAGAAGATTTTGATTTTAAGAATTTGGAAGAAAAGATTGATTGACCCAATTTTTTTAAAAAGTATGTTCCCCACCATCAATAGGACATCCATAGAAAATTCTTGGGGGGAAAAAAGTACTGACTATTTTAGATACAATTAATGCATTATTATCTACCCTCTTTTATCCTAGACCCTCTTCACCAGGGAAGAGGGCACTTGGGACAGGAAAGAGATCTACAGGCTCACAATTTTTTTAAAAAATGATTGTTGCGGAGTTCAGAGATGCTTTTAAGAATATTCTAGATTTTAAAATTCACAAAAATGTCAAATCTTTATGAACATCATATAGTCCTAAAAATGGCAGGGTAGAGACCTCATTGAACATAGGATTGTAAAAACTGAACATTCTCTTTTGGAGTTATGTTGCAATTGATTATAATATAGGACACAATTGTTTAGCATAATGTCAATGGATATAAAAAATAAACCAAACACCTTGGAGGAATTTAATGAAATCTTTCATCGGCCATGGTAGAAAGGTAATATTTAGATTCGTAGGGTGAAGCATTTGGGTGTACCCAAGCAATGTTATGGTCACATAAGTGGTGCACAACCATGAAATCCAGGGTTAAAGACAAGGTGGTTGAGATAGTTCATCTCATTTTACAATATACTGGCTCTTTGGGGAGGCGGCAGAGAGGACTGAAGTGCACTTTGGCAGAAGCCTCAGGGGACCTGCATCTAAACCCTGACCTTACCACTTAAGAGTTATATGAATTTGGACAGCTCATTTAACCTCATTAAATCTCAGTCTCTTCATTGGGAAAGCAAGGATAACACTAGAGCCTCATTTTCCATCTCACGGGACTTTATGGGGATTAAATGACCTCTAATATATAAAAGAATAATGTAAACTATAAAACTCTGTAAAATTTTAATGGGTACTACTGCTACAGGAAATATTTGTTAGAATTCACTTACAAAAGGACTTGATGTTTCTCACCCTTTAATGTCATCCCATTGCTACGTATAAAACATATGTTTATTGATTCCAATTGGTGGAATTAATTAGTTCAATAAATTTTTAAAAATTCTACCTCAACAAAGTGCCAAATCATCACAAACACTCCAGACCAATGCCTCCTAATACAATCATTCACAACAGTTTCCTCAGACCTTTAAATTGAGTGCGGCCGTCCCTTTGAGAATGCATGCCAACATCCTAATTTATTTTCAATTAGTAGGTAATTTGCTTTGAAATGTAAGTTATCAACACTACCTGGTCCTGAGAGTTTTCAGAGTATTGGGAACCCACCTCATTTCCCTTTTGTGAAGCGTTAATAGGTCACAGAAAACCACAGCCTACTCTGAGCAAACTTCTAGAGAGACACATGAGGCTGCCCAAACCTCAACATCCTTCTGTGGCAGCTCAACTCACGGCTTGCTTCCTCCTCAATGGGGAACTGAAATTATCTGCTTAAAAATAATTGTTAGATGAGATAGTCCCCCTAAAAGATGGTATAAATAATAGTAGCTTTCCTATATAGGAAAGATGACACTTCAAAACTGTGATCCAAATAAATGCCATTTGAACACCTGGACCATCTGAGGAAAAAACAAGTAGTTGCCTACTCTAATAATTTAGAATAAATAAATTTCATATGGATTCAATATTTATTGTATATAATACCCTACCAAAAAATATGTAAGTCACTACTTTTATAATCTTGAAGAGAAAATGGCTTTTCCAAGTGTGACACAGAACCCAGAAGCCACATAGGAATTATTTGGTGATTTGCAGGTTTGGTTACATAAAAGATCAAAATTTCCATACAGTGAAAAGACAGCACAGAGGTAAACTACGTGAACTATAGCCCAAAGGTAACAGGACGGGAAAAATATTAAGCTCCTACAAATCGATAACAAAACAAGGTAATAGGCAAATGAGCAAAAACCATGAGCGAGCAATTTATTGATGAATACAGGGGCCAATTAACATAGGGAAAGATGCTCAACCTCACCCCCTTAAAAAGTAGTCAAATATGTTTCTAATCAGACTGAGAAAAGGTTTAAGATTACATCTGGTCTTTTAAAAAGATATGAGAGCTAGCATTCTCTAACGTTCTAGGTACATTTTTGGAGCACTGTTTGGAAAAACCTATTAATATTTCAAATGGCATGCCTTTTGACCCACCCAGCACTATCAGAGTATTGGGAATCTGTGTTGGCACAAGAGAACAAAGATATATCTGTTAGGGTATCCATTTGTTGGCAATTGTAATGGGTAAAAAGGGGAAATAATATAAATTTATCTGAAGAGGAGGTGAATAGGTAATTTCATTACGTAATCCTAACAATGAAAAACTCTGAGCCCGAAGAAGAGGAAGAGACAGATGCCGAAGAACATCTACCTGTACTAGAGTGTGCAAGCACTCAACTATGGTCAACTTCAAAAAGCAATTTACAGAATAGTAGGGGTAACATGTTTCTGGAGACATACATCGTCTCGTTAGCCATGCATATCTATAGGAAATGAGGTTAGAGGGCAGAAGGATTTCCGTTTTTTTACTTCATATCAGACACTGCAAACTAGTGACCTATCAGCCTAGATTTAACCAGCAGATTTCTTTTGTGCACGCAAACATATAGACAGAGAGAGGGAGAGAAAGAGAGAGACTGAGAATCAAGGTTTTAAAAATCAAAAGAATTCCTGAGAAAGTCTGGATTTCCTGATCTCTTTTTTAAACAGTAAGATTCAGAAACCCAGGCCCTGTATTGGCCGGAACCGAGAAACACTACTCTTTTAAAAGAGGTGTGCCCTCTCTCAGTGTCAAACTTGACTCACGATGTTACCGGCCAGCTTTCCAGGGGCATCAGAATTTGTTTTCCTTATTCCACATGCTCTTGTATTCTGTGAATTTGTTACAAGTAAGCATTACTTCTGTAAATAAAAAATAAGGATTAAAAGTAACGATGGCATACTCTGCAAATTTGGAAACAATTACAGAAGAATCACAATGATAACATTTTGATAGTATTGTGGTACAGTTCAATTTCCAGGGGTTATAAATCCAGCATCTTCAATTAGCGGCAACGAAGTCAAGTCTAGCTAACCCAGAAACATCCTACATGGTGAAATTGGATATTAATAGGTACAAGCACTAGGGGCTCATGTGCTTTCTGCTATGCACAGCTCGTGGCCTATCATTTAGAGCCTCTTGATTCCATATTTATCAAATACCTATTATGCACAAAACAAAATGATAGAGGCTGCACAGGATGCAAAAAAAGGGGTAAGACACTCTTTCTTTTCTTTCTAAGTCACTATCAAGTATCTCAACACCTCGCTGGCTGCCAGACATGGAAATATTTTTTTCAGTGTTCCTCACATAACTTATTTTATGCTCCTTTATTATGATGCTCACTCATTTTACATCCCAACATATAACACCATAACAGAGGTTTACTGCTGTTTCAGTAATCTTCTTATTATTTTCCCATCTTTGCTGACCAATCAAGTCTGCATTCTACTATCACATTAATCTCTGAAACTCTAATCCTGACATGTCCCCCTTATAACTTCCGTTAATACTTTAATTGTAATTTTATTATTTTTTAAAAAGCAATTTTACGTAAATTACTTTAATTAATTTTATTCAACTCCTTAATTTAGAAAATCAAAGCATGCCTCAGTTTGACCCTAAAATGTGTTTTCAGACTTAAGTTGCATGTACTAGTTGTCTGTACTCTCTTTTTCGGTCAAAACTTAATTGCCGACTGTCTTCTGAACAATATAACTTCAGACCTTCTTGCACTCGCTTGAATAGTTCTTCTGCCTGGATTGCCAACCCCCTCTTCTACTTATGGTTCAAAACCCTAGCCAGTCTTCAAATCTGCACTCAGAATGCCACCTCCTCCATGAAGCTTTCTTCCACTCCAGTCAGAGACCTTTTCCTCCGAATGGCGGTCGCGGTTTGCTAGGATTCCTAACACAGCACACTATCAACTGATTTGCATCGTGGTAACTTAGGCATATGTCTTTTCTCTCCTAAATGTAAGTTCCTGAAGGGCAAGGATTGTCATTTACAAGCATGGAGCTTTGCATAGTGTTAAAGTTCAAAAAGTCCATTGGAAAAGTCATGAGATGTGCACAGTAGTGTTGAGTAGAAACAGAGCGGTGGAACTGTCATGGGGAGGATAAGGTAGACCTAGTAAGGACATGTCCTAGGAATTCAGGCTGCATCGGGGTGCTTGTGTGGTGATGGGAGGCGCGTGTCATAGCACATGTGTAACACATGAGCCCGGTACCTCCTTGACATGATGGCAATAATGAACCTCTTCTCAGTAAAAACATGTTCCAGCTGACATCGACAAAGGATGTGGGACGAGTGGCTGCTTCAAAATTCTGAAGGGGAGAATTGCTTATGGGACAGTTTCGGAGGAAGGTCAGATAAAGCTTGTAGGACAGTGTCAGGTGGGCTCTGGGAGGACTTGCCACAGCCCTCTGTCATTCAGAGAGCTGTTGCTGGTTTGGAAATGAGTTACGTTGAAGTCATTAGCCTTGACTGTCAT
Source organism: Neofelis nebulosa (assembly GCF_028018385.1). Lineage (NCBI taxonomy): Eukaryota > Metazoa > Chordata > Mammalia > Carnivora > Felidae > Neofelis > Neofelis nebulosa. The sequence continues at coordinate 37,828,332 of NC_080795.1, forward strand.
GAGTCCTCATGAGGAAGTGACACCAAGCCTTGGTAAAACTAAATAGTCATCAGATCTTCTCATGACTGTGACAGATATACAGATCAGTTAGTGAAATTTCCAACATGAAACTAGGTCAAACTCATCTACTGAGGCCACCAACCATGCAGTTTATTTCAGTTAGAACTAGATTTCCATAATAGGCCAGTACAGACGGCATATGGCGAAGAGCGGATGCCTGATTACCAAAGCTCACGAGGGTAATTAAAAGCAAAAGGAAAAAGTTCAAATAGGCATCGGTGGAAAAGTCTGGAGGACGAATGGTTGGCAATAATGGAGTAAACAGGACGAAAGTTGGCCAGGAGTCATATTATTCATTACTCTTTTCCCACATGGGAACAGAAACCTGACTTCTTTGAAATAAGTCAGAGCAATTAGAACACATGCTTCCAAAAACCTGCAGATAAACAAGGACTACAAGGACTCTGAGAATTTCCATCATTCTGTCCCTGCATAGTAGGATCTTGTCCCTACATAGCTGGACCTGGACAAAGCCAGGACTGGGGTTATATGGGGCACTTCCAAAAATCATTGAACAGGAAGAAAGTTCAATCTTTACTCCTTGAGGCAGGGTTTCGTGTGGCAGCTCAAATAGTATCTGGGAGGTCATTAAGAAAGGCCTGGAGGGGCGCCTGGGTGGTTCAGTCGGTTGAGTGGCCGACTTCGGCTCAGGTCACGATCTCGCGGTCCATGAGTTCAAGCCCCGCGTCGGGCTCTGTGCTGACCGCTCAGAGCCTGGAGCCTGTTTCAGATTCTGTGTCTCCCTCTCTCTCTGACCCTCCCCCGTTCATGCTTTGTCTCTCTCTGTCTCAAAAATAAATAATAAAAACGTTAAAAAAAAAAAAAAAAAAGAAAAAGAAAAGCCTGGAGCAACAGGGCACCTGGGTGGCTCAGTCGGTTATGCATCTGACTTCAGCTCAGGTCCTGATCTCACACTCCGTGAGGTCGAGCCCCGCGTCGAGCTCTGTGCTGGCAGCTCAGAGCCTGGAGCCTGCTTCAGATTCTGTGTCCCCCTCTCTCTCTGCCCCTCCCCTGCTCATGCTCTGTCTCTGTCTCAAAAATAAATAAAAACATTAAAAAAAAAAGAATAAAAAGAAAGGCCTGGAGCTGATGAGAAGAGGTAACAAAGGTTGTACTTGAGAGCAATGGATTATGAATCAGAAATAGCCAAAAAGGAAGCAGAAGTATGGGAGGTGCTCAGGACAATTTTCTGTTCTGTCTCTCTCTGCCTCTCTGCCTCTCTGTCTCTCTGTCTCTCTCTGTCTCTGTCTCTCTGTCTCTCTCTCTCTCTCTCTTTCTCTTTCTCTTCCTTTCCCCTCTCCTCCTCCCCCTCCTCCTTCTCCTCTCTTTCTCTCTCTGTCTCTGTCCCTCTGTCTTTGTCTCTTTCTCGGTCTGCCTCTGGTCCTCCCTAATGAGACACCCCAGAACATGCCATCTTCTGTCCAATGGCTCCTTAAAGGGACCACTGGACACCTGACTGGGACTCCAGAACCACCAGTCTGAGTCTGCTATAGAAGTGAACAGGTCCTTATGTCTCAGTATCCTCTGAGTAAATCATTACACAATTAATACTGAGGGAGACCTTGAATCACTAAGTTAAATCATGTTTTCTTTTCCTGTAAATAGAGAAAACTAGTCATATTTAAAGGCATACAAGTATATTTTTCACATGAGATTCGATTGTGTTTTTATAATTCCATTTTTGGTAGCTAACATACACACTTGGTTCAAAATTGGCATTCCTGTCCCCGGCCACAGAGCAACCAATGATAATAGTTTCTGTATATTCTTCCAGAAATTATTGATGTACTCACAATTACACATGTAGGCGTCTCACATGCCTGAATAATTAATGTTAATACCTATAGTGCATTATTAACGTTAATAATACAGTACTGAAAATATGCAGGACAATGCCTAACATTTTCATTATTCTATTTTCATCACTCTAATGTATGTTATATTGTGTCATGGCAACCCCAACCTCCAGTTTCCCAAATGACATATCAACCACGGTAGAATGTTTACATATGTAGCAAAGTATCACATAAAAATATAAATTGCTTAAAACATTGCTTCCTAATCATCAATTAAGAGAATGATCAACAAACTTTTGCTGTGTGTAGATGAATAGGGCATCTTCAGGCACCAACCTCAGGGAAGTAGATGACCTTTGTTGACACTTGTGAGCCTCCCCAAAGTGTACATTTGATTCTTAACCTACCAGTTGTGGCTGTACTATTATTTGAGGTTTTCCCAAGCATCGTTTTGTTCAAAATGATGTAGTAAGTTTAGTGGACATAAATAATCTTTTTCTCTGTTTAAAATTAGCCAAGAAGTTTTGAATTGAGACATATATTTTTTTCTATAAGATGTCTAAAATCAGGATGTGTTCTATCAAAGAATAAAAACAAAACCAACAACCATGAACTAAGGAGATTTTGCCTGCCTTTTTCTATCATTTTTCACAAATAGGTGTTCCATATATATACTATTTTACACTATTATTTTCACTTATTTTTATACACACAAAGTTTTAGATTAAAATTTAATAATGATATAAGTATTAATATTAAAATATTAACAATATTTGTCTCTGGATGGTTGGATTATGGGTGATTATGTTCTTTTTTATGAATTTTCTACATTCTCCACATCTTGCATCAAGAAAAGATTTTTAAGAGTATATTTTTGGGGCTCCTGGGTGGCTCAGTCGGTTAAGCGTCCGACTTCGGCTCAGGTCACGATCTCACAGTCTGTGAGTTCGAGCCCCGCGTCGGGCTCTGGGCTGATGCCTCAGAGCCTGGAGCCTACTTCTGATTCTGTGTCTCCCTCTCTCTCTGCCCCTCCCCCATTCATGCTCTGTCTCTCTCTATCTCAAAAATAAATAAAAACGTTAAAAAAAAATTTTTTTTAAAAAAGTATATTTTTAAAAAGGAACCGTTCAATTATTTTTTTTAAATCACTGTGTGACCTCACTTCTCAAACCAGATAACTAAGTCATGATAGTTTTGGAAAGATAGATTCATTAATATGTAAATCCTGCTCATAAGCTATTCATAGTTTATGATTTTTAACAGAAGATGTTTCTACATTTACATGGTCTCCCAATCAATCATTTGTACTTTTAGTTGAAGTATGTTATTGACAATTACTATGATAACTATAATAATATGAGCCTTAGGATGCTTACTTCATCATGTATTCGACCATTAAAAGGCAAATAATATCCTTAAATAAGAATTTCACACTTTAACTTCCAGCTACTTAAAATAATTTTCTGTATTTATTAAAGATCTAAAAGAAAGCTCCGTACACTAAAAAATTGACAAATCAATTTGCTGTGCTTTGTAAGGCACAATCTTACAAGAAGATATTAAAGTAAACAAATCACCAGAGGCAACAAAGAATTATTGTAGAAATCAATCTTGAGAACAGCGCCTATTTGAGGACCATCTGTCTATTTTGTTTAAGTTAGCCTTGGGGAGAAGGCGGTTGAGCATATCTTCAATTCAGATCCACAAAAGAAATGTTCAACACAATGAAAACTTACGTAAAACACTTTTCAAATCAACTAACAGGTATATAACATAAACCTGAATTCATGATCCAGAATAACAGCTGAGGAATGGTTACAAGACACCATCTATTACAATTAAACAAAGTCAAAGTCATATTTGAATTAGGACGTAAACAAAACAGAATTTCAAATAATTCAGCAGTGTTTTTGCCTTCATAATCGTATACAGTTTTGCTGACGGCATAATTTCTAACATCTTTGCCCTAGAGTCAACGGGATGTAAAGATAAAGAAAATGCATTTCTTGATTTTAAAAAAAAGGATTAGGAACTGAGAAAGAAAAAGATACTTCTTTTTCCGTATTAGGGAAAATTTACATTAAAAGACTATAGATCAAGGGTCAAATGGCGGACTAAATTTGGTCTCATACAAAATCAGCTTGATCCTTCACCATGCTGCTTAAGTGCCTTCTCTTGCCCCCTGCTCAGCAGCATTTCCCAGCTGGCCACTCTCTGGATCAGCGCATAAGTTTTTGCTGGCACTACCTAGAGGACCAAGGTTAATTTCCTATAGACTGTAAGTATATGAACAAAACCCAGAAATACTAGCAGGATTAACCTGTCTGTCTAACAAGCTAAAGAAAGAAGAGAGGACGAAAAGAAAAGAAAAGAAAAGAAAAGAAAAGAAAAGAAAAGAAAAGAAAAGAAAGGAAAAGAGAAAAGAAAAGAAAAAAAAGAATGGGAAATAATTGAGTTAAGTGAAGATATCAAAGCATCTAATAAACCATCCACAAAGTGCAAACCAGCTGATGAGGGAGTGTGTGCCATGCCACTTAAGGGTTGGAGAAACTTCTATATCCCGCAAGTACGAAGGCTTCAGTCATGCCCCATTATTTCCCCACCTAGACTTGGGTCCAGGGAAATGAGACCAGACCATCCAATCTGCCAGCAATGTGAGGTGAGTCTCACAAGTTTAGGGCTGGAAGATAGACATGAAACTTGTATTGTGACCAAAGTTAAAGCAAGGAGAGAACAGAATGCCGTGGAACACGCAGGAGAGGCGATGAATATTCCAGCTGAGAATGAGGATGGGAAGAGGTTAGTCAGCCAGGCAAAGAGCAGGGAAGAGTGTTTCTCTCACAGAGAGGGGATGGATTCTGCAAATACCCAAAGGCAAGACAACTGTTAGAACGCAACACAGACTTGGAGGAGACTAGTGAAGAGCAGTGAGGTAGGACTGGGCACCATCGGAAAGAATACTAGAAGATCTTATCGGGGACAAAGGTGGCCAATGAAAGTATAAGCAAATCACTTGAAAAAAATCATTTATCAATGACTGGCACCATGTATAGTTTTACTTTCAGCCTAGAGGAATTAAGACCATTAGGCTAGAGAAGAACTAAGAATTTTGTAGAGCCCGAACAATTTCGTTATGGCTTTTAATCATCATTAAACTTTAATGTAGATGAGCCCTGCATATCCTACAAGTGGCCTTTTAGCTTCATCACCTAGTATATTTATTTATGATATAGCTCTTTCTTGTGAACATAATGTTATCTTTTTTTTTTAATGGCATCGGAGTTTCTCCTACTTAAAATTTTTTTTTAATGTTTTATTTATTTTTGAGACAGAGAGAGACAGAGCATGAGCAGGGGAGAGGCAGAGAGAGAGAGCGAGACACAGAATCCAAAGCAGGCTCCAGGCTCTGAGCGGTCAGCACAGAGCCTGATGGGGGGCTCAAACTCACAAACTGCGAGGTCATGACCTGAGCCGAAGTTGAATGCTCAACCAACTGAGCCACCCAGGTGCCCCAATGTTATCTTTTAAAAATGTCCTGGGGGCGCCTGGGTGGCGCAGTCGGTTAAGCATCCGACTTCAGCCAGGTCACTATCTCGCGGTCCGTGAGTTCGAGCCCCGCGTCAGGCTCTGGGCTGATGGCTCGGAGCCTGGAGCCTGTTTTGGATTCTGTGTCTCCCTCTCTCTCTGACCCTCCCCCGTTCATGCTCTGTCTCTCTCTGTCCCAAAAATAAATAAAAAACATTAAAAAAAATTTTTTTTAAAAATAAAAATGTCCTGGTCCTTTGGATTGCAAAAAAAATAAATGCTTATTATATTTTAGAAGTGCTGGAAGTTCAACTCAAAGTCATGAGAATTCCTAATATTTTATAGTTTTGAAAGTTCTTTAAAACATGCTCTCCAAAAAAAGAAAAAAAAAAAAAAAGGGGAGCCTGGGTGGCTCAGTCGGTTAAGTGTCTGACTTCGGCTCAGGTCATGATCTCGCGGTCCGTGAGTTCGAGCCCCGCATCGGGCTCTGTGCTGACAGCTCAGAGCCTGGAGCCTGTTTCAGATTCTGTGTCTCCCTCTCTCTGACCCTCCCCCATTCATGCTCTGTCTCTCTGTCTCAAAAATAAATAAACATTAAAAAAAAATTAAAAAAAAAAAACAAACATGCTCTCCAGACTATTTTTTGGTCACTCATTTCATCTATAAAGCTTTTGAGTATGTCCTTTATATATATATATATATATAAAAACATTTATATATATTTATATATATATTTATACATTTATATATATTTATATATAGAAATATATATATAAACATATAAATATAAATATATTTAAATATAAAATATAAAAATATAAAACAAAATAAAATATATGGATATATGTGAATATATTCTATAAGTTATACTGTATATCATAATGTGTAATTTCAAATATAAATTATATATTATGTATATTATAAAATATATACATTATAAAGTATATAAAAAATAGAAACTAAAAAATAAGCAAAAAGGAAAGAATAGAAATAGAAATTCTAATAACAGAAACAGAATCTTCCAAAGGGGCTCTCTTCTGGACCCTGTCTGGAGACAACTGTTATAACCTACCCACATAAAATCTCCTAAGTGATTCTTGATTTTTTTTTCATAGAGACAATAAATTCTACAAATGGGACTATATATTTCTTATTTGAATAGAAAGCATTCCTAACCCTTAATTTATAGGCACACCATCACAGAATATTGTCCAAATGTTCTTCCTATTTTGCTTACAAAAGAAAAATTCCAACCACAAGAATCACTGAGGTCACCAGTTACTCTTGAATGGATTCAGCATATTAGGTTGACAAGGAATTTCAAACATGTATGGTTGTACGGCCCTCTTGAATCCTTGTTTCCTACTGCAAGGGAACAGAGAACAGATGGATTTTAGTATTAAAAAAAATTACACCTAAGGACCTCAATAAAAGAAAAATAAAGAAGATAAAGGGGTGGAAGTGTAATAACTAATTTATGTGCAATAATGCATCATTTAAAGCCCTCTAGAGGTTGGGGCGCCCGGGTGGCTCAGTCGGTTAAGCGGCCGACTTCGGCTCAGGTCATGATCTCGCGGTCCGTGAGTTTGAGCCCCGCGTCGGGCTCTGTGCTGAGAGCTCAGAGCCTGGAGCCTATTTCAGATTCTGTGTCTCCCTCTCTCTGACTCTGCCCTGTTCATGCTCTGTCTCTCTCTGTCTTAAACGTAAATAAAACCTTAAAAAAAGAAAATTAAAAAAATAAATAAATAAAGCCCTCTAGAGGCTTCCCAATTTAAAGGAGTCACTCAGTGACTCCTATTGAGATCCTGCATTTGAACATGCCACTGAATGTTCTGGCACGTTGGCCAGACCACTGGTTCTTGGGTCAGCTGGCTTCATCCAGTTCTGCCACTGACTGTGTGAAGTTAGGCAAGTTACTTACCCTTTCTAAGCCTTTGTGTGTTTTTATCTATACAATGGGTATGAGTGGCATCTACCTTCTAGGATTACTGGGGTGGATTAAATGAAATAATGTATGCAAGGTGCTTAGCACAGTGCCTAGGCTGTAGCAAGACTCAATAAACACCAGGATAGTTGTTCAAAGAAATAGAAGTATATAACCAAACACAGCATCACCTTTTCTGACAAAGAGCCCAGAGTTAACATACAATGTAAACACTTTTTTCCCCTTTTGTTCTTGCAGAATTTTTGTCTCTCTCTCTCTTCATTATCACAGTGTCCTTTCAAATGTCTGTCTGAATCATTGGCGTTTTGTGTAGATTAAAAGCTAGAGATAGGAGGCTCTCCAACTTGCTCTGCAAAGCGGCAGAGTCCTGAGGGCCAAGGGTATGGATGAGATAAAGGTAATTAAATCACAAGGGCAGTGATTTCCAGCCTACAGTCTTAGCTTACGCCAGGCAGACGGGGCCTCGCTAGCAGAAGGGCAAATGAGGTGGAAATTTCAGTTCCCAAATACTGGAGGGAGGAGCTGCGAGGTGGCTGTTGGCAGAGACGCGAGGAACGGTCTCAAGGAGAAAGCGTGCTGGAAAAGTACAACGCAGACTCACATGCATCTTTCCTAAATCTAATATTTACCTGCATTCCTGACTACCTGCCACACGCAGCACTAGGGATTTTCACAGGCTGTCTTTATCCACCTATTTTACAGATGAAACAGCCAAGGTTCAGAGATAATTGCTTGCCCAAGATCACACAAAGAAATTGCATTCAGAGGGTGGCATCTGTTGTTTGCAGTAACAGTTGTAGTAATGTGGGTCACGGGCATCGGAAAGACCAGGCGTGAAGGCGCTGAGCTAAGGAGAAACAGTCTGCTCCCAGACACAGCAGTTTTAGGGCGTTCTACTTGGTAGAACCACATTTGCACTGAAAAGTCACTGGAGTAAAGAGGTAAAAGCCCCAAGAGATTTCCTGTGGGTAATTCATCGGGAAGGAAACAACTTGCTTGGGACTTGATGGCTACAGGCTTAGCTGTTGTTACTTTTTGTCGGGGAATTCAAAATTGGCATCGTTGTACAGAAAGGAAAGCGGACTTGCCAGGCAGGGAAACACTCCACGAACTCATATGCATGATAAAAAGAAACAGGTTGTGTAATTGCTACACATCTGTGAGAGAAATGTTTAAAACAGAGCTTTTTCTGAATAATTAATCCTATCTCTTGATTTAGTCCCTCATTTTTTAGTAATGAATATTTATGTCTCGTTGCCATTTTGCTTACTGACTGCAAATTTGCAGTCACTTTGGGAGAGGAGCCGTGAGGCTGATGGCTAAAAAGCTGCAATACTCAGGCTGAAAACTTTTAAACTCAGCCACAATTAAAGCGCCGAAGCATTCGAGCTCCCTGTCAGAAGTATTTTCAGATTTTATAGTCTCTGGGAAAGAAAAAACAAAAACCACAACAGAACTTGGCTTCTGTGATACTTGTGGAAGTGGATTGGGCATTAAGAGGCACTGAAGAGACTTTCCTACTGAGATTGTGCCTTAATTAGCAAATACTATCAGAAGGGTGGCAGAAGTCAGGCCTTTTGAAGGTGGCCCATGTAGTACAGAAACACCAGGAATCAATGGCTAAAAAGCATGGATTTAGCTTTTACTGTTAATTTTTAAAAATTTTTTAATAAGCCAGACACCAAAGGACAAATGCTGATGGTTTCCACTTACACGAAGTATGGAGAATAGGCAAACTCAAGACAGAGAGAAAGTAGGATGGTTTTATCAAAGTCTGGAGGGGAGAGAGAAATGGGAAGTTACTGGTTAATGGGTACAGTTTCAGTTTGGGAAGATTACGTTTTCAAGATGGATGATAGTAATGGTTACACAGCAATGTGAATATATTTCCTGCCCCTTAACTGTATGCAGTAGAAAATGGTTACAAGTGGCAAATTTCATGGTATGAATGTTTCACCACAATAAAAAAATCCTTAAGCCACAACAATAATGCCAATAATACCTACTGGTATTATTTCAGAAATACAATACAAGCTAAATGCTTTTCCTGTGCATTCTCCTGTTTAACCCCTAAGGTGAATACCAAAGAGAATGAGATAAAAAGTTTAAGTCATCTGTCTCAGCTTCACACAAATAGCAAATGGTAGAACGGGGTTTGAACCTGCGTCTATTTACAAAGCCCATGCTATAGGGATTCCTGGGTGGCTCAGTCAGTTAAGCATCCAACTTAATTCAGGTCATGATCTTGCAGTTCATGAGTTGGAGCCCTGCATTGGGCTCTGTGTTGACAGCTCAGAGCCTGGAGCCTGCTTCAGATTCTGTCTCCCTCTCTCTCTACCCCTCCCCACTCATGCTCTGTCTCTCTCTCTCTCTCAAAAATAAACATTTAAAAAATTTAAAAAAAAGAAACAGGCTATACTTATATCATTATACAGATGTTAATATTTATATATAATATTAAAAATATATATTAGAACTTTAGAGAACTTTTTAAAGTTTATAATATTTTCACATTTAATAAATATTGTCACATCAAACTTAAAGCAGGTTTTACATAAAAACAAATACTGAGGCTCAATGTTCTAACGCTACAAAGTAGCTTTATTCCCAGCTGATGCTTTTGTAACTCTCCTCCATCTACAGAATCTCAAACACACTGCAAAGACAATGTTGGGGCTCAGCATCTTTCTGACAGTAATTTTGTAATTTTGACAGTAAGACAGAGGAGGGGGGAAAATTAATTTATTCCCTTTCCCTTCTGCCCCCTACTGTTGTTTCACTTGATGGCCTCTGTATGCTTGCTGAATGGACTCCTGTTACTTTTGTATTGCTTTTGCCCCCATATCTTCCTCTATTTTCAAAATTGTCCCCACCTCTCCCCTGGGTGGTCCATCAGGGGCTCCACATGCTCTAGACTCACAGAGGTAGGAAAGCGAGCCCAGCAGAGACAGAGTCATTTTGGAGAAGTGAGTGTTAACTTTGGTGTTACTTAGGGAAAGCCTGCCTTCATGAAGATGAGGCCAGTACCTAGAAAACCAGAGCCAAGAAATGAAGAGTCTTATTGACATTGTTTAAAAATTTCTGGCCTTTTCCAGGAATGGCTGACACACAATGGACATTCGGTTATTTTTCCTTGAGATAACATGCCATCTGACCAATTTATGAGAACGCCAAGATCTTGATTTCTGACATGTGGCCTGAACACAGTCTCTTCTCATTCCACTCATCTAGTTCATTCAGTCAATGAAGATCTACTGCGTAGCAGGTGAGAAAGAAACCTGAACAGGTAACTGTCATCTGTGGTGAATGTAGCATTAGAAACAGATACAGAGTATTAATGGGAGCACAAAGGAAGCCCTCCAACTCTGTGGGGAGAGCATTCCAGGTTGAGGATGAAGAGGGGCTATGCTTGGAGGGTTCAGGAACATTAAGGTGGCCCGTGTCGCCTTTGTCAGCCTTTGTCACCAGCCTTTCTCCTCCTGTGAAGTTGGTTATCCCAGTAATGTGATGAGGCTCTTCAGTTTATCCTTATCATTTCTTTCTTAGAGAGAATGTCTCTTTCAACCCTAATGCTACGTGTAGATATCTCCAACTGAAAACTTCTAGTGCTAATCTTTTCACATGATCCCCACAAACATTTTCGATTGCCTTCATGAAATTGTCCCTTGAATCTCCTTCTGGTTCCTTCAGATCTCCATGTTCTCCAAAGAATTCATCGTCTTCACCCCAAACACACCCCACCAGCTCCTCTGCCTGGTAATACTTTCCTGGACAATGGCCCATTACCACTGAATTAGTGAGGCTTCGAGCTCCAAAACCACCTTTGCTTCCTCTTCCCTGGTATTTCACATGGAATCAGTTACCCAGACCAGATGACAAATAGTCAAAGCTCCAGAGATGGCCCCCGCCAAGTTACTAAACAGGATTGGACATGTGTAAGTGGGCAATCATTTGCTGGCTATTGCAATCAAGAGGAAATGGATTTTTTTGCCTCGTTGACTCCTCTGCAACATGTTTATCTTTACCCAAAAACTTCTTGAGGTAAAATATGGAAAACCACAAACCACACTTCCAGATGAGGTTCCATGATTAATGAATTGTGAGCACATCATTTTAAACACAATGAAAACATTTGAGTGCATGTGTCTATATTTTAAGCCAGTTGGGATTATCAGTTGGGTTTATTCTGAAATGTTTCTAAGGTTCCCAGGGATTCTAAACTATTTTGTCTTTATTTCATTCTGGTACTGAAGTAATGTGAAGTCTCCAAAGTCACTTTAGTTGCTACATAAGAGCTCTTGTGCAAGAACATACTTATTCTCGTCCTCCTATTTTTTTAAACCTGCACATCCTTTCTTCAGAAAGCATTCCTTTATTAACCTTATGCAGCCTTATGCACCCTTATGGTTTGTGTTTTGTCATATCTCAACATTCAAGGTGAAATATCTGTCAATTCAATTAATTGAGAAGCAGGCAGCCCAAATAAACAGTCAAAAATGAATTATCAATAATAATTAAATAATGTCAGTTTTAATGATGTTAGGACTTCATGGGAACTCTAGTCAGGGTTAATGTTGCCTAATGTGCAGGGAAGAACAATTAATACAAATTATAACAAAATATCAATGGAAGAAATGATTAGCCTTTGCTCTCAAACCTTTTTGCATTTATAATAGTTGGACAGGAAGCAACATAAAGTAGAATTATGTAAGGTGGACATGTGATCTCTGGTCAAAAAACAGTTGAATCTGAAACTTTATCTTAAAGTCAGTTACAAATTAGGAAACACAGTTAATATGTTTATCTCTGGGTGTTTACTTTGCTCTAGGGTGATGTGCTTGTCAAATACTTTCACACTATGGGACACACAGAAAACAGTCACCTTTGTGTAGCACCGGTATAAGTGGGTGAAGCTGTTCATGACCATGAGAACAGACTGGGGTGTTGGGCTACCAGTCCTTCCAGCAAACCCAGGGGCTGAGGAGACCCATATCTTAGCACAAGCTCTAGTCTAGAAAATGGGAAGGCAATATAGCACAGTGGTCTTAATTTCAGCTCTGGACTCAAACTGTGTTCTCAAGCACCTCCTGAGCCATGAGAGCTCCCTGCTCCTCAGTTTCCTCATTTGCAAAGGAGGCTAATAAATTCTATCTCATAGGTTTCAATTATCCCTGTAAAGTGCTTAGAATTGTGCCTGGTACTCAGTAGGAGCTCAAAAACTGTTAGCTGTTACCTTGGGACTATCCAAAGAGGAGGAAGCCAGATCATATGGAATAAAGAAGTACAGGACCTTCCCAGGAGATGGGTGGGTCACTAGAGAAAATGCTACATTGTTACCATGGAAATGTCCCTACTCTGCTCCTAAGAGCAGTTATCACAGCTAAAATAGATTGTGGCATACATTTTTCCAAAGAATAATTCCAAATACATAATAGAATTCAATGGGCAAACAGGATCGAACTTACAGGATTTACAGCACAGATCCCTATTTCAGAAATGAATCTATTCTCTACATTAAACATGATTTGAATTATTTATTTTGACCATAACAGTATTTTCTTATTAAAAATCTAAGATAATTTGGGCTTTGCAATATAGCAACTTAATGTGAAAATTTTATAAGTCTGAACGTGAATTTAATGAAGTTAAGAAATAAATTTACTTATCTTGAACAAGGCCATAATATATGAACTAAACAGATACTTGTTAATATAAAGGAGGGATAATAGTTAAATAGGATTTAATTCTCAGACTTTCTCCCTCTATTTTATTAATATAATTAGCATCTCATTTAGCCAATTCATACGTTCTGTGGGTGAAGGGCAGATTTAGTTAGTACTTTATTTCCCAATGGATAAAATTAGAACATATAATCTATATCTGAAATCTGTTGAGAATTATTTTGAGTTCTTTATATTTTCCCTATGGAGAATTTTCTACAAAGAAATCTTTTTATAAAATAACATAATAATTCTGCTGTGGGATAATACAAATCACAAGAAGCACAAAAAAGAAAATCCAAGATGAACAAATTTCAATATTAATTTATAATGGCGCTAGGGTCAAAATACTAGAATACATTTATTGCTGTTATTTTGAGTGACAGTAATAAGTACATGAATCTGAAGCAAGAGCTATCATGTGACATGTTAAATAGGAATTGTTCAGATGTTCTCTGAGTCACAGACATTTTAGTGACTTTTTTTTTTTTAACGTGTTCATATTGGCTACATTGCCAATACACCTGCCCAGTTATATGGATAATGATGACAATATTCAGCTCATATAGGCAACACTTTTACCTGGAAACATAAATGCTGTGTCAAAATTTTAATCACAACCTACAGATAAGCCATAGTAATCATGAAATAGTATTTTTAAATTTAGGAAAATAAAGAATTTATTTTGAGTAATGTTAAGCCATTCATGTAACTTTCTTCCTCCTCTGATTAACATACATATCAAAAAGTTTTAAAACTAGAAAGAAAATGACACTTTTAGGGGCACCTGGGTGGCTCCGTTGGTTAAGCGTCCCAACGCTTGGTTTTGGCTCAGGTCATGATCTCATGGCTTCGTGGGGTCGAGCCCCATATCGGCCTCTGTGCTGGCAGTGGGATCCTCTCTCTCCCTCTCTAGCTGCCCTTCCCCCCCTCGTGCTGTCTCTGTCTCTCTCAAAATAAATAAGTAAACTTAAAAAAATTTTAAAAACAGAACACTTTTAGAATGAAGCAAATCAACCATAGTGACAGAAGTGCAATGAAGAACATTGTTTGCCTTTCACTAATTTCTATTATCAGCGAGAAAATGGTAAATTTAATAGCTTATTTTATTATAAATGTAGACAGATATTAAATCATTAACATAATCTATATAAACTCCTGTGTGTTGGGGCGCCTGGGTGGCTCAGTCGGTTGAGCGTCCGACTTCAGCTCAGGTCACGATCTCACCGTCCGTGAGTTCGAGCCCCGCGTCCGGCTCTGGGCTAATGGCTCAGAGCCTGGAGCCTGCTTCCGATTCTGTGTCTCCCTCTCTCTCTGCCCCTCCCCCGTTCATGCTCTGTCTCTCTGTCTCAAAAATAAATAAATGTTAAAAAAAAAAAAGAAAAAAGAAAAAAAACTCCTGTGTGCCATTGACCATACTCAGAAATCAGTTAGGTAATTGCAATACTTTTGATTATTCAGAACCCATTTAGTTAGCATGGATTCTGGTTCCACAAAGAACACATACAGTTTTAAAACATTTTCAGAGAATGATACCTGCAGGACAGTTGACTTCTTTTCTCATTTCTAGAAATCTGACTCTATATATCTAAAATAAATTCTCTCTCCTCTTTTTTTTTAAAAATAAGCCTTATAAACTTGTTTTTACTGTAGATGCCTCAGATATCCTGGAACTTAAGAAATACACCAAGTAAGATGTTCATACATTTTATGTTATAATATACTTATTAGCTATTGACAGCCATGATTTCAGATCTTTGGAAACAATCAAGAGGAAAATATTTTTTAAATTATCGCCTATACAGAAATAACTTACATAGAATTTTCAGTAGAGATAGTCCCAATTTGGGTTGGTTGGTGTGGCACTGTAGGAAGCAGGAGATGAAGTGGAGTATTGAGCTAATTATGAAGCCAGAACATTTGGTTGCTACCTTAGGGGAGCATCATTTTAATTGTGAACAAATGAATTTTTGATGTTACAAATAATGCAGATCTATTATTAAAAAAAAAAAAAACAACAACTAGGAAATAAATGTTTGAGGCTTAGCCCTGCCATCTACACATGCCATGACTTTGGGCAAATTACTTTAACCTCTCAGTGCTAGGTTTGCTAATCTGTAAGATGGAGATAATGATAGCACTTACCTCTTAGAGTTGTTGTGATTAGATAGATTGATATAGGTAAAATGCTTAGAACCTTGTCTAGCATATACTAGGTGCTCAATCAAGATTAGCTCCTACTGCTTTTACTACAGTGTACATTTTCCTTCAACGCTGCACACGTTTGATGTTATCGCGTGTGTGTGAGCGTGTGCGTTGTATTTTACTTTATAGAAAGAGAGAGAAAGCATAAGCCGGGGAGAGGAGCAGGGGGAGAGAGAGAGAGAATCTTAAGCAGGCTCCACACTCAGCCGACTTGGGGCTCCATCCCATGAGCCTGGAATCATGACCTGAGCCAAAATCGAGTCGGACGCTCAGCCAACTGAGCCACCCACGCACCCTTTTTTGTGTGTTTTTTTAAAGCTTTGACGGTTTAACAAAATAGCACCATCATTGTCTTCATTTACATTTCCTTAATTATTAGTGAGACTGAATTCTTTTCCAATTATTCACAATCTGGATGAATCTCCAGAAAATTATGCTGAGTTAAAAAAAAAAACACACACAAAAGCCAGTTCCAAAAGATTCCATACTGTATGATTCCGTTTATATTAGCAATTTTGAAATGACAAAGTTGTGGTAATGGAGACCAGATTAATGCTTGCCAGGGTTAGGTGTGGGGTAGGGACAAGAGGCAAGTGTTGCTATAAAAGGGCAAAATGAGGGACCCTTGGGATAGAACTCATTTATATCTTGACTGCCAATATGAATACCCTGGTTGTGATACTGTACTGATAGTTCTCCAAGATGCTACCACTGGAAGGGACTGAGTGAAGGGAACACGGGATCTCCATTATTTCTTACAACTAGATAAGGATCTCTAATTAAATTTTTAGATATGTGTAAGTCATCAGTAAAATGAAAACATATTGGGAAAAATACTTCTACAAATATCAAAGGGTAAACATTTTGCAATTGCCTATCAATGGCAGAGAAGCGCTGTATTAGAAACCTCAGCAAAGGACACAAATAGGCAATTCACTCACATTTCTCTCTCCCCCCCCACCCGCTTCTTTCACAACAGAAATACATTAATCACGAAATTACTCCATTTTTAAGAAATATGAAAATTTCTCACATAAAAGTAGATTTTAAATATATGAACATTTGAATCACTGAAGGTAAAGTAAGAAAATGAATTTCTAGACCTAATGACCATTTATTTCCCTTATACTGAGCTCTATAATATCCCTTGATGAATTTTTAAAAATATTCAGAAAGTTTTTATTGAATTCACAAGAAGTTAAATGTTGTTTTCAGTAGTCCAGCAAAAGAAATATCCTCTGGTACAGCATAATTTGGAGTATTATATTGTATTCTCTGGCTTTTATATAACATATAAAAAGTGAAAAACGACTTAGAATATTAGAAATTTGGAATATTTATTAAATCCAGTGATGTAAGCAAGTCATAACCTTGCTACACAATCTACACAAGGTTATGCTGCTTTGACTACTCAGTAAGTCAACAAATATTTATAATGCATCTACCAGGTGCAGGGCACTCTTCTAGGTGCTGGCAATGCAGTGATGAACAAGGCAGAGAACAAGACAAATAGATGCCTCTGAGGAGTGAGAGTGAAACAAGAGAACTGTGCGCCTTAGTAAGGATCTCTAAGACCTCATGGAAGATGTTATCTCCATGTATCTGCTTCAGCTGAACCCTATTCAGGGTCCTTGGTCAACTCTGGGAAAAAAGGAGAAAAGCAATCACGTATAGACTGGTGACGTGGAAGAAAGACTGTCCAGTTGGCCCCTTCTTTTGCTCTGTGCAATGGCAAATACCATTCGAGTAACTCAGTCCACTACTACTCCTGATTCCACTATTAACACTTTAGAGGGTCAGGAGCAAAGAACTCTAGCTAGGCTCGTTTATAAATGTGAGAAGGACAAAGAATAGGAACCTGGGGAAAAGTCAGAACCAAAGTCCATTTAGTGAAGCCTCTCCCTAGTGAATGGCAGAGCTGAGATAGAACTCTGTTAAACTGACAGATTAAGTTTAACGCTTTAAGTCTTTCAACGTCAGCTCTCTCGAGAGCTCTCAAGGCAATCTTGAGTAGGGGTTATACAAAGTACACACCTTACAGGGCCCTGGAAGGGATTTCTTGATCACTATGAGTATTTGTGACATCTTCCTAGAAATGCTCTCACTGGGGCACCTGGGTGGCTCGGCTGGTTAAGCATCTGGGATGGAGCCCTGCATCAGGCTCTGTGCCGACAGCACAGAGCCTGCTTGGGATTCTCGCTCTCCCTCTCTCTCTGCCCTGTCTCCATTTGTGCACATGCTCTCTCAAAATAAATAAATAAATAATGATTTCTTAAAAAATCCCCTCATCGAAATGTCATCAAGATCACCCCCCCCCCTTTTTTTCCCACTCCTAAGGAACTGTTTTCCTGCCTACTTAGTTTTTGCTTTCCTACTCATCTATTACTGGGGTACCCAAAAAGAACTACCACCTATCTTTGTCTAGAGAATGTTGGCTATTTTTATTGAATTTGTGTAACAGCAAAGATATAAAAATACATAAAATCAATCTACATATGTTTATATCTTTCAGACACAAATCAGAGTTATTTTATTTATTTATTTATTTATTTGAGAGCACCAGCGGGGAAGGGGCAGAGGGAGAGGGAGAAAGAATTTTAAGCAGGCTCCACTCCAAGCCCAGGGCAAAGCCCAACACAGGGCTTCATATCAAGACCATGAGATCATGAATTGAACCAACATCAAGAGTTGAAATGCTTAACTGACTGAGCCACCTAGGGTTCCTGGCCCAGAGTTAAAAATTTTTAAATGAGAATGTTTTCTGAAAGAATACTTAAGTAGCCTTAAGGTAATTGTATTTAAGAAAACTGTCATTACAATTCCCTTTGATCGTAACAATTATAGTGAATTGAAAATGAGAATAGTCTTCTCCCTCATATATGTAATAAGTCAACTAGGTATCTGTTTGTTAAACCTAGGAAGCTTCTAATGAGACCCAGGAGAAACAGTAATTCCCAAAGTTCTTATAAAGAGTGAGCCTAATACAAGTGCAAATTTAACCACCTTTAGAGCTCAGCTTGTTTTCAGCCACTATTATTACAAAGAAGGATGATGCTGGAAGGCAGGAATGGTCAGCCCATGTAGCCTAAGGGAAAACTCTAGTAGAGAACATTTTCTGAGGTAGGAGCCAACAATTCCAGCACTCTGGCATGCCTTCCTTTTGGATAAACATGCAGAATCCTACCTATATTCCATCTTAAAAGTCTGGGACAGATGAGTAATTATTTAAATTTGTTTCATCATAATTGGTCTCCCTAGCTGCAGTTCCTCTTCTAACTCACCTGTAAATTTTGGAGGTCATCAGGGTCTAATTTAGGGACTTTCTTTAATGTCTACTTTTTCTCCGCAGGTGATCCCATCCATCTCAATGGCTCTATATGCCGTTAACTACTAAATTTACATCTCTGCCCCAGACTTCTAAGTTCCCGACCCATATAACCAACTGCCTACTAACACCAGGATTCTTAATTATCACATATCTAAAAGAGAACTCCTGAATTTCTTCCCAAACCTATTATTCCCTTCGTCTTCCTTGCTACCTACACCGAGTGGCTAGCCTCCATTCAGTTGCTGAAGCCAGAAACAAAAAATTACCTTTACTACCTCTTTTCCTTATCCCCCATGTCCAATTCATTAATGAGTCCAGTGACTTCTATCACTTAAATCTGCCTTGAATCTCTCTTTGCTTACCAACCCTGCCAGCCCACTCATTCTTAGCTGGACATCCGCAATAGACTTCCGACTTGTTCCAGACTTTCCTTCTTTGGTCCCTCTCAGTCCATTCTCCATATCCCACATTTACTTTTTGAAAGATGAGAATTTCGAATTTACAGGCAAGTTTCAGGAGTAGTGCAAAGATCTTTATCTTTCTGAACCCGGTTTCGGACATGATGACCAATTCATTAGCCCTGAATTCTCCAGTGAACGTTTTCTCCCATGCCATCAAGATGGTTACCACCATCGAACAAAAAGAACCAGTTCAAGTTTTCCAATTATCTTAATAATATCCTTTGTAACAAATTCAATACCGGATCACACATTGCATTAAGTTATCTCGTCTCTTATTCCTTCAACCTGGAACAGTTTTTCAGTCATTTTATATCACAATCTTGACAGCTTTCGAGACTACAGGCCAGTTGCTTTCACAAGGTACCTCAGTTTGGGTTTGTCTGGTGTTTCCTCATAAAGAGAGTCACATCAGGCATTTTAGGCAGAAATATCACAGGAGAGATTTTTGTCTCCTCACTGCATCATAGATTGGATGAGTTCCAGTCTGCCAAGAAACAGATGCATGTTGAACTAAACACAGGAGACTTACTGGGAGAAAAGGCCTGTGAGGAATAGAGGGGAAGAAGCAGGAGTTGGCAGTGAGGGTTTTTTGACCAAGACTCGAGACCAACACCTGTGAAAGGAGAGAAGGCTGGACCTCAGACTGCAGTTCAGTCCCGAGAAAGCCTCAGCCAGACTGATGGGGTGTCCCTAAGAAAATGTTTCCTGTCAGAGGAATCCCGCATCAGCCAGGAATGTACAGGCCCAAGCATCCCCACCTTGCCCAGTGACTGGCTGGGAGAAGTGGGCCTCAGCATTCATTGGCACGCATCTAAGTTCTTTCTTTCTATGAAGTGGCTGGTTCAATCTCCATGGTGTGTGTATGCTACAATCTGAGCAGCTGATCCCCTAAAGCAGTGTGCACTTTGTTTCCAGTTGTTTGACACTAAGAACAATGCTGCAATTACTATGAGACCTCAGAAATGCCAGGGATGGAATGTGAAGCAGGCGAGCTGTGAATTCCTTGGAGGAAGTTTGCAGGAAGCTTCTCCGGATATGGTCTTCCTGAATTCTCTCCTTCTCACGCAGTAGGAAATATTCAGGCTGCTTAGCTGTTCTCAGCCTACTGGAGGCCAGGGAGAGCTGACATACTTTGGTGGGGCCCATATCAAACTTCCATTCAGAAAACCCACGAATTTCAAAGTGAAAGTCTCCCCAAGGTCTGCAGCTCTCCCGTCTTTGTTCCCAGTGGAGAAAGCCCTATTCTGTTTTTTTCTGCCAACACTCCCACCAGAAAGCAAGCCTCATATGTGCCCAGAAGTCTGTAGATCCTAGCAGCCAAGTGGGGGGAAGGAAAGACAACCTCAGGCTCAATGTTTCCCGAATCTGTTCCAAGTCCATCTAATAATTTAATGCAGTGCTATGAAAATTACCTAGAATGTGAATTCCAAGCAAAGCTGTTCTTTTGTAAGTTTGAAGTAGAAATGCGATGACACAAAACCAGTTAATTAACTGAAAGTCAGAGTAATGAACTGAAAAAACTTAATGGAAAACCATGCAGCTCCCTGCCCTCCTTGCTGAGGTCAACTTAGCACAGGGCTGTAAGAGATCAGGAGTATGGAACAGGTAATGCTTCAAAACATTTCTCCTGAAAATAGCTTTATAACTAATAAAGACAGAATCAAAGAATTCCCTCCTGGCTTCTAGATGGTGGTCATGGATTTTATGCATCCTAGGATAATACACTTACATTACCACATACTACTCTAATTGTATACCTACGATAAGAATTTTGTAACTTTCAAATTACTCCTTTTTGGTTCAATGCATACTCTACTCTTTTCTATTTAACCTCTCTGCATATTTTATGATTTTTAAGCCTTTCACCCAGCAGATTATCCTACAGAATATTAGTCAAAGACAGTAATTATCAGTAATTACTCAGTTTGGATAATCAATTTTGTTGAAACATGGCAGAATGATCAAATTTACCATATACACATATGCTGTTTTAACACTACGATGCATTTAATGCTATCTCTAAACATGTTCAATATTGAACTCCGAATACAGTATACTGCTTATACATGTTTTCCCTGCAATGAGTGCTGACAGGTGGCCTCAACCAGGGAGGGCAAGCATGGCAGAAAGTGCTATACAACTTTGGGTAATGAGCACACACACTGCCAAATACGCTTATCCAGTGGGCGCTCCACTGCACCTCTCCACTTGAAAGCAGTCTGTAATGGGTGGTATCCCCTCTTTGGCCTATTTTGTGTTCTAGCAAGCAATTTGGACCAAAAATGGTCCCACACGGTGTACAAGTGATAGTATGGGACCTGTTACAAAGAAACAAGGGCAAGTGGTACTCTAGGTGCTGAGACGAAAGTGTTATGACAGCAGGAACATGCCCCCAAGGAAACGGTCATGGAAGCAGGGTAGAGATCAACCGAAAATTATATCAAAGTCTTTTGACATTATGAAGGCATTGTAAACATTACTGCAGCCTGGGACAAATGACTAACAATTTTCTGAAGGGCAGGTAGCATTTCATGACTTAGGGGCATCAGAAAAAAATAAAACGAAATGAAAGAGCAAATGCCAAGTTAGATATCACAGTCCTTTCTCCACAGGACGTCTGCTATAACAGTAACCATAACCGCCCCCACCTAGGGTCAATTAGCACCACTCCACCTTAGAAACATGTCCTCCCTTCCTCCTGACTTGCTCCCTCCCATGGCATATATCTCTATATCCATCAAATTATACGAAGAAAGAAAGAGAAGGAAGAAGGAAGATAAAACATTACCTTTTATTTTCTCAGGCACACAAGTGATCTAGGGTATCAATTATCAAGAGATTTTACTGATTCACCTTTAGAATGATCGATTTTAAATCTTCAGCTACCATAGAAAATAGTTTGCAGCAATTACTTTGCAATTCAGAAGTACCATGTTATAATTTAGTTGTGAAATAAATGAATAGTTTATGTTCAATATGCAAGGTTATTAGAACTCCTGAGTTTCAAATATCCTGTGGAACAGATTCCTCTCCCTTCTTTAAAGGCTTTTAAAATTAAAGAGATGACCATTAAAAAAATTATTTTCTAAATAGCTAATTATAACAGAAATTAGCAACATCTAATCTGAAAACCAGATAGTGTTATTTTGACCATCATTCTGATACCCTGAGTGGCCTCTGATTCCATCACCAAAGTCATCAACCTAGGTCAGTATCACTATTCCTGAGGTCCTCATATACTTTTCTTCTTCTCTGCAAATGCCACTTGCTTCTGAATAGCACAGATTTAGTTTACCATGCATCTAAGGATTTACCTGTATCACCCGGCACATACCTAGCTGCTTTCTCAAGCATTGTAAAGCTAGTCCCACAAATACATAAATAAGCCAGAGCACCTTCCCCCAAGAACAGTCCAAATCAGCATTGCACATTAACACACACAGAAACGCCGGGAAATGCTTGTAGCTATACCACTTAGCTCAGTTACAGCAAGAACAAGGAAGAGTTACTAGTGAACTTAGCCTCTCAAGGAGGGAAATGTTTCATAGTCATATATTTGACCCTATCAAAGCAAAATCATCTTAGCAAGGTTTGCAGTTGGTTACAAAGTACATAAAACAAGAGTATGGGGAACAAACCCACACAGTCACTCTTGAACACAAACTCAAAACACACATTCTAATGACAGAGATTGGGTTCTGGTATTTTCATAAACCAGAGTACAGATTTCAACGTATTTCACAAATCATATGATCAAACGAAAATGGACATGAAAGCACGTTTAATTATGTACCTGTTTTTAAAAAGAGGTGCTGTTTTAAAATAGTCCACATGACAAAATTTGGCAGAATACACAAAATCATTAACAATAAACCAGAAAGTATGGAAAACTAGGGGAAAGGTCCAAAGAACCAAAAATAGAGTGTATCTTTCATCAGATTTAGAAATTATGTATATTGTATGCTTTTTTTTTTTTATGTGCATAAAGCAACTCTATGCTGCAGTTTGAGAAATCAAAAAAATTTTATTTTACAAACACACACACTGTATGACTGGAGGCATTATTTGGGCAACATAAAAAGATCCGGGAGAAACTTGTTGCTGCCATAAATCGGGGATGCGGGGTTAAAGATGGAGTGAATAAGGCATGGCAATACTTCGTACAACTTTTAGAGAGCACATCTAAAACCCAGTAACCAAAAATCAGCTGGCAAATGGCATGAATATAATGGATTATTGTTTACTTGGAGGCCAGAAATAATGAAGAAAAGGAAAACTGCAGCTTTAGATTAGTATTTTAGAAACAGTAAAACCATACTATTTTAAGTAAAAATGGATGATTTTATTATATAAAATTATGATGGGCAGAATACAGAAAATTTATTTCTCTTCTACCTTTACATATTTAAGTATGAAACAAAATGCAACAACTGGAAGAACTCATTACAAACTACCAAAAGGGATTCATTTGGTGAAATTATTCAAGTTACAAAATGCTAAGTAAATAAATGCACTTCAAAATACATGAAGTGTAACACAAGTATGAAAGTAGTGATCTTAAATGATTCCTTTAACAAAAACTAACCAACAAACAAGAAGCACAAGAAAAATATTGTCAAGTTAGAAAAGAATAGATCAAACATATTGTTCACTGGGATTATTAAACAAATTCTTTTAAAAAATAAAAACACCTAAACAAGTAATTAGGATTTAAAAAAAGAATAAGAATATTCCAGCATCATATATATTTTTTTCTATCAATGAAAGAAAGACTAGAGGCCAATTAAGTACTATAGACCCAGGTGCCTCTAAGATCACTTGCACTGAGGTCTTCTTGGCATCAACATGTAAGTGAACTTCACCATTACCCAAAGGTGAGAAAATGTATGCGTTATAGGGGAAAGGAAAACAATTATGACTGCAATAGGGCAAAAAACTTATGCATTAAAATGATTAAATGCAATGCATTCTCTAGCATAAGACTAGAATAACCTGCTCCCAAAAGAACTCTTTTGCACTTTAGTAAATCAGGGCAAAGGTTTTACCCTGAGGAAAAGGCAAATGGGAGGTCTCTGATAAGGTAGACTCTTCACAGCCAAAAAAGACACCAACCAGAAAATGTGCATTCATGTCTATAATCTGGGTTGTAAAAACCTAATCAAGTTCACAATTAAACCATTTTAAAAACATAAGATGATAAATGAATACTACATATGTCATACGGATCATATGCCAAATTACTGTATGCTATACTCCTAAGTGCTATTAATAAATACACTCAATTCATGCTACAAGAGAAAGAATTGAGACTTAATTTCACATTTCAGAATTCCTGAGTCTTATCAGAGAAAAACAAGTACCAAAAAACAAACAAAATAAACCTACGTTATAGTAGGGCAAATAATACAAATTTGGGTATTAAGTCGATATTGCATTTATAGTTTTAAAGCTGAAGACTATGGGGACAAATATATATGTAATTCGGTGGTATTATAAACATGATTTTAAAGCTTGGTTTTTTAAAAAGGCGATTTGATCAAACAAGGCCACCTGAGTGACATCTTTAATGATGGAAAGCCCATCATTTTAAAAGAGTAGATCTTTATCTCAAAGCCTAATGATGAATACAAAAAGAAAAAGAAATTTACTTTACTCAAACTTTTTAGTAAGACTGCAATGGGACAGCCCTTTGATGAAAGATCTAATGAGCGTAAAGCCAATGTAATGGAATTAGAACTTGAGTTCTAATTTGAGCCACCATCCATTAAATAATTTCCCTTTTGCCTTGCATATTACACAGTGAAAATAAAAAGGTATCTTAAGAGCACTTCAGTCCCACAATGTAGGATTTAAGCTTGTGTGAATAGGTGTAAATGGCCCTGCAATGATGCTTGAAAAAATACATTCAACCCAAAGTTAATGTCTATATTCTAACTAGTAAAGAAAAGGGAAGCAAAGTGGTCCCTCTTAAAACAACAAAACAAAACCAAACAAAACATTATCTTTTCTGGAAAGGACAAAGAACACCTAAATAATGTCATACATTTAAAATTACATACTTCTACTCATCATTGTAAGTAGGGAAGATGCAAACAACTACTCAGGGACTTTATAAATAAAGACACTAAGCAGAAAAATATTTGGGTTATTTCTTTGTTCGTAAGTACCCAGAAAGAAAACAATTAAAAAACACTAAAGTGCAGACCTATAGGCCATTGCGGGCATAATAAACGATAAAGAGGTGCAGCCCAAATTTGCATCTACGTTTACACTTACATATCCAGAAAATGATTCTTCCTTTAAAAAAACTGTGCAATTTAAAAACGAGTCAGTTTTGTTTGTGCCGTAATGCAATTAGAACTTGTCTCTGCCCACTAGTAAGGTGACCACTAGACCTTGGACAGCACACTAGCTCTCAACAATCACACATTTTGTTAGAGTCATACAATATTGATTCCACCTCCAGAAAATGTTAGGGTCCTCTTGTTGCAGAATGAAGAGCCACTGGTATTTGGTTGATTGCCTTGAACCAGAGAGGTTTTCAGTTCCATTTCACAAGCTACAATAGCTGCATTCAGTTCCACTTGAGCTCGGTGAACTACGTAAAACATGAGGCCTATACTTATAATAATCTGTGGACAAAAATAAAACATGACAGTTAATCATATTTTACACAGAAAAACATGGAGAAATAAATCCCATAAATATTTGGCTTAGAAATGTTTCAAACGGGATGCCTCTCCAATATGGTCAGGTAAGATTTTTAAATGGGTTACACAGAGTTTCCATTCATTCTTTCCTTGGCTGCTTCAACTGGGAAGAGAGGGCTGAAATCTAGAAGTAACCATCAGAGGATATCAGGCTAGCACGCATACATCCTTTTTAGTCCATATAAATGATGTTTGCTTGATACAAGTCAAACTCGTCTCCTGGTACCAAACAGCTTCCTTCAAGGAATAAAAACAATAAAATAAAAAAACAAAACAAAACAAAAAAGTCTAAAATAGAGGCAATAGCTGGCTAAACTTTATTAATGTAATTAATGTAATATATCTTTGCAGGACTATAAATGTCCACAGGTATTCCCAAGCCCACTTAGAGAGAAGCACTACCATTTACAAATGAACTATCTGGTGCAGCCAAACTTTAAAATATTATGAACCGCTTTAAAAAAGTGAAATGTCAATAAACTTCAAAAGAAATTAACAAGAGATCATGAACATGAAACTGTCTGTACTTAAGGAAAAGCAAAAACAAAGGAAAACATGATGATCAAGAAAAAAATGCCAAAGGGCTATGAAAAAACGCATTGAAATCAAAATCCGGTGCTAGTCTTGACTTGACCGCTCAACTAGTGATGTGATTTCACATCACTAGGGAGGCTTCTCCCACTGTCCTATAGGAACCTGTGGTCCCTCTTTATATGTTAATGTGCTTTAACATTCTATATACAGTTCATCAGAATGTCTAGGCAGTACATATCTTCTAAACGGTATTTATTCCAAACTTCATTTGTAAGTCAGTTCTTTCGAATTTGGAGCAAATATTCTCAGGCAACGAGGTTAGGACAGGTAATTTTTAATGTCCCAGTAAGTTTCAAAGAAGTTCAAAGGCTACTCTAACCATAGTGACCCTAAAATATAACATGATATAAAATAAAAGCCTATCCATAATTTTAACAGTTTTGTGGGAAAAGTATTCTAAATAGAAGCATTGAGGGTAGTGAGGGAAGTGCCGAGGCAGAGCATAGTGAGGGTGGGTTAGCGAGGGGAACTTGGAACTTGTGCAAGGGGGGGGGCACTAATAAATGGGTATCCAGTACTCAATAAAATTCTTATTTAAGCTTATTTATTTATTTTGAGAGAGAGAGAGCAAGAGCAGGGGAGGGGCAGAGAGAGGGAAGGAGACAGAGAGGGAGAGGGGGAGAGACAGAGACAGAGAGAGACAGAGAGAGAGAGAGAGAGAGAGAGAGAGAGAGAGAGAGAGAGAGACTTACAAGCAGACTCTGCATTGTGAGCATGGAGCCCAATGCGTGCTTGAACTAACGAACCACAAGATCATGACCTGAGCCCAAGTCAGATGCTTAACCAACTGAGCCACCGAGGTGCCCCATAATTCTGAGCAAATTAGGTATTTTAAAGGTGGGCCTTCAAATGCTGTATTTGCTCTCCTAAAAAAACAAGATATACTAACTGATATGTAAGTTTGACACCTATCAGTGTTATGGTGACACCATGGAAAGATGTGGAAAACTGACTTGGGGAGGGTGCGGGAGAGCTGCTGAGCTCTGCCTCAGACGTGCTGGATTTGAGGTGCCTGTTGGATATCCAAGGCAGTGCAGTGAATGGGTCCAGAGCTTAGAAAGAAGGCTGAGCTGAAGACGTGTATTTGGGAGTCTTTACGCAAATAAACCTAATAGCAGCCACCGTAATAACTGCATTTCCAGGAAGAAGAGTTTTCAGAGTAAGAACACAAAACTTAGGCTAGAATCTTGAGGAATATCAATTGTGGGGTGCAAAGAAGAAGAGATGCTGACAAATGAACCAAGCACGTGGGGAAAAAAAAAATCAAAACAGCTAAGGGAAGAAAGCGTTTTAAAAAGAATCTTAGGTTGCTGAGAGTTCAAGTCAGATGACAACTGGAAAGTATATCTGATTTTGACAAAATTAATGATAACAGCCACAGAAAGTAGGCTTAGATCTAGTGAAAAACTCTTTCAGGTTTCCAGTGAGGGTAAAATCTTTACATGGGATTTTCCCCAGATGCCCTTGTAGACCCAGGGCCTGGCAATATGTGCTGATTCTTTCCCTAACATACTACCTTATTAAAGAGTAAAAAAAAAAAAAAATGGAACAAAAACCTGTTTTATAAAGTTTCCTTATGAACACAAAAGAATCAAACACAAACAAAAGGACCAGCCTTCCACAGAAAGGCATCTCCTCCACCGTCAACTAGAGAGCAGGCTGAGAGCATGAGCAGAATACCAGTTAGTAGATTTCTTAGATGGAAATTGAGGGGTTTCCCACTTGAAGTCTTCTGATTTTTCTGTTAATCAAGAAAGGTAATCTGTTGAGAATGAAGTGGAAAGTGGGGACAGGAGCCAAAATTACGAGGAGTGAAGATAGGTTTGCCATAGTCATTGAGGAAACGGGGGGTGGGAAGACAAAGGAAACAGTTGAGCTATGGGGAAATACTGAGAAACCAGAAGTTTTGCAATCATGAATTAAATATTACCAATGTGGTTGTATGACTTCCCCCGAAACAACAGGTGCAAAACACACCAAAACTTGGATTCATCCAGGGTTTTGGCCGGTGGGCAAACCGAAAAATACAGGGCATGGACAAGAGTAACTGAATTGCAAGACCACAGCATCTTAAGTTGGATTTTTGTACAAGAAATAGTTGTTCCTTCCTCTGAACATCTATTTTGTATTGCTTTAATTTTACAGACGCTGTGGATTCTATTTAGGTGGCTATAAAGCTCAGAGGCAGACGAGTGACTTATTTCTAGCAAATATGAGAAACCTCACGAATACACTTACTCTACTAACTTTAACCTAAGCTTCATCCTTTGTTCCCATGTTAGTTTCCCTCTTCACGCGGACTTCTTTTCCCTCTTGTTTTATTCTGTGTTCTTTTGTCAGCTGAATGAAATCCTTGTTGTTTTTATAAACGTCTGGGCTAAAAAATATTTGCCTTTCCCCCCTGTCTTGTAGCCTAAGCTGAAATTTGTCAACTCAAAGGGGTAAGCAGTTGTTGGAAAAAAACAAGACCCTATATTTTTAGAAGCACTACTGACAAATGCATGAACTACTTTGTTCTATTATAACTCCACTAATTATAGTTGAGTGATTTACTAAGATACATAGAAACAAAGTATCAAATAATGAAAAACTTATGAAAACTGATAATGACCAATTCTAATTACTCAAACATAATGTAATGGGAAAAAAGGTATTTCGAATGGGTTACTCATTTTCAGAACACTAAAAAAAAATATAAAATGTGCTTAAATCTATGCTAAAAAAAATCTATCATTCAGGGGCAGCTGGGTTGCCCACTTGGTTAGGCTCTGACTCTTAATTTCAGCTCAAGTCATGATCTCACGGTTTGTGAGTTTGAGCCCCACATTGGGCTCTGTGCTGACAGCGTGGAGCCTGCTTGAGATTCTCTCTCTCTCTCTCTCTCTCTCTCTCTCTCTCTCTCTCTCTCTGCCTCTCCCTTGTTTGCAGCCACTCTCTCTCTTTTTCTCAAAATAAATAATAAACTTAAAAAAAATCTATCATTCATGGGGTGCCTGGGTGGCTCAGTTGGTTAAGTGTCCAACTTCAACTCAGATTATGATCTCACGGCTCATTAGTTTGAGCCCCATGTTAGGCTCTGTGCTGAGAGCTGAGAGCCTGGATGGAGCCTGCTTCAGAATCTGTGTCTCCCTCTCTCTCTGCCCCTCTCTGACTCACACTCTGTGTGTCTCTCTCTCAAAGTGAAATAAATATTTAAAAAAACTTTTTAAAAATCTGTCATTCAGGTTCTTTAAAATATACACACACACACACACACACACGCATGATATATATATATCATGCGTGTGTGTGTGTGTGTGTGTGTATATATGTACATATGTATCACTTTGTACAAACAAGTAAAAACAAAATGGATTCCCGAATAGGAAAAATGTTATAAATTTTTTCTTAAAGTAAGCCATTCAATTGATAAGCTTTATTTATAGCTCAATGTAAATATTTCTGGACTTACTAAACTTCTACATAAGCACAAAGAAAATCAACTCTGGCTTTATTTATCATAGTATTTTTACTATAGTAACTTAAAAGTTAAGAATAATGCTAAAAGCAAATTTGTAATATGATTAGCATATATTTAATAACTATAAATTAAACCTAGCAAGTGAAGAGACCAGGAAGATAAGCTGGCTATCTCAGTGTTATCTGCTCTGTAACCTATCGTCCTGGCTATGAGCATGGTTCCCACGGCCAACTACCTTGGTTCATGTCCTGGTCCAACCCCTTGGAGCTGAGACTCTGGACAAATCACTATCTACTGGTGTGCTGATAAACTAGCTCTTGGAGATCAGAGGTAGGAGTCTTGATTTGGAGCACCTGCTATTTTCCATAGTATAAATATTCCTGCCACTGCTGATGTCGCGAAGAGTTGGGGAGAGATGTACGCAATTAGTTGGACATAAGAAAAGGACATACCTTCTAGTGTTTTGGTAGGGATTAAATGAGCTTAAATATATGGCATATAAAGCTCTCAAAAGTTATTATCATCGTCTTACTAAACCATCAAAAATTTTGGTGATTGTATATTTTCATAAATCTCAGGAAGCAAATACAGCACAACTAACGAAATGAATTTTGAACTCTTCCCGTTGCAACTTAAAGGCACTGAATAAATGTGCCTACATAACAGGATTTCTTTCTTTTATCAACCTTTTATATGGAATTGTATCACCCTAAACTATATTACAATTTGCATGGTAATAATAATCCATTATGCAAATCTTACTTGAATTTTTAATGGAATACTTCAGACACTTTTATAAAGCAATCCTTTCTAAAAAAAAAACCATTTTTTTCTACATCAAATTGTACTAGGAAAAAAATTACATTGCCAGTATATTTTTTAAAAATACCAATTAGAGAGTTCAATAATTTGAAGATAAAGTCAGATAAAAACCCAACCCTACCAAATCCCACTAAAATTATCTTCAGAAACATAGTATTAACAACACTTCACAAACACTCGAAATAGAGTGATGACTGAAAATCACTACAAAAAGAACCCTATTTTTGTCATTCCCTTTGTTTTAAGAGAATTTTTAAGAAGCATCAGTTCAGTTCTATACACTTCCATATATCCACAGTTAAAATGTAAATGTTGTAAAAATATGAAGTATGATTGAAAGAACAAGAAAAGAAATAAAAAGGAAAAATTCTCTTAAATCATTCTCAATGAAATCTGTTAGGTTTAAAATAAACAATGCCATACAAAAAGGAAAAAAAAAAAAAAAGAGAGAGAGAGAGAGAGAGAGAGAGAACCCTTAGCCTTAAACTCACCTGTAAACAAAACACAAAATATCCACTAACACTCTGTTCTGCAATGACATCTTCCATTGTCCGCAGGGTGGTACCCAAGTAAGAATTCAGAAGCTGGGTAGGAAGCAGTCCAACCGAAGATGCCATCAGATAGTTGGGTAAGGAGAGATCAGTAATCTAGAAGAGCAGATTAAAGGGAATGATTCGTTATCAAGTAAAATTTCAATTTTACATAAAACTGTGTGTACAAGTCTTGCTAATGGTTTTTCCTTGGGAGTAGAAGGAGCTGAAATATTTTACAAAGTATTCTCATTTTTTAAAATGATTATAAAGGGTATACGTGTAGAATGTAGATTGAGAATGAAATAAGAGTTTAAAGAAAAATTTTAATATTCCATGATTCTACCACTAAAAGATAACATTTGTGACAATCTTTTTCTTTGATGTAAATAAAATGTGCACACACGCGGATCACTCTGTAAAAACAGATTTGTAAGTTTTCCTCATGTCATTAGAAATCTTCATAAGCGTGTTTCAACGGCAGTGTGGTTACTGGACTCTGAAGCCAGATAACCTTATGATGGCATGCCGGTGCTGAGAATTCAATGAACTCTTCTGTCTCTGAGAATCAGCATTTTCAGCTGTGACCTGAAGGTAATAACATGGTTATTGTCGGGATCAGAAATATTAGTACAGTCAGGAGCAAATGCCTAGCACGGGACTGACTCTCGAAAAGGTAGACATGATGATTACTACGCGATTATACTACCACTGTGTGGATATGGTACAATTTAAGCATTCTTCTGCTATGGAATATTTCAATTGCTTCCTTATTTGTTTCTTTGTGTATATGTGATTATGTATTTATATTTTTGCTATTATAAGTTAAAAAAAAAAAAACACTCCGATGCAAACCTTTGTATGTTAACCTGTGTGGGAGTGTCTAAAATATTCCAACAAAACTCGTCCTCTGGTATTCATGCCCTTATGTGATATTTTCCCCTAGAATGTGAGTTGGACCTAGTACTTACTCCTGGCAAACAGACTATGGCAGAAGTGAGGAGATGTTTCTCTCAAGATTAGGTTGCAAAAAGAATGGACCTTCAGCTGTCCCTCTAGCAGGTAAGTAGCTCCATGGAGAGCGCCATGTGCAAGGAACTAGGGTCCTCAAGGCCACAGCTAGCAAAGACCTGAGGCCAGCCAACAGCCACACGAGTGAGCCTGGAAGCAGATTCTCCCCCAGCCAAGCCTTATGATAACTAGAGTCCTGGCCAACGCCTTGATTGCAAGGTTGTGAAAGAAACCTGAGTCAGAGGCACCCAGCTATGCTGCACAGGAATTCCCAAGCTACAGAAACTCTGAGATAATAGATGCTTATTTTTAAGTCACCCCCTTTTTGGAGTGTTATACAGGAAGAAATGACTAATACAATATGTATCTCCACTATTTAGGATGCATCACTAGGAGTAGAATTACTGGATCTAACAATAAAACCTGTTTTCCAAAAAAGTTCACACTGATTTACATATCTATCAATAAATAATGCTTAAGTATGTCTATTTCATCACACTCTTACCAACTTTAAGTAGTAAACTTCAATCTTTCCTAGTTGATGGGGTAAAAATATTTTATGATTGTTTAATCTATACATTTTAATATATATTAATATTAGTTTTAAATATACATTTTTCTGTTTGCATTTTTTATGGCTTTCCTTGTTCATATTTGCCCAATTTTACTGGAATGTTAATTTTTTTCTTATTTATTCATAAGAGCTCTTCATATATATGGGCAACCTTTGTCCATTATATTTGGCAAACATTTTCCTCTAAAGTATTCCTTATCTTTTAATTTTATGTTTTGACATACAAATGTTTCATAATTTTTGTATAATCAAATATTACCTATCTTTTCCTCTGACTTTTCCTTTTTTTTTTTTTTTTAGCTCTAAAAGGTCTTTTTAGATTTATTTTTTTTTTTACCTGCATTTCTCTTCTGATTCTATTTTCCTTTTTAACATTTACCACTTATTCCTTCTGGAATTTAATTAAAGGTGAAGATACAGCCTTATTCCTCCCCTTCTCCAGTAGCCAGTTTTCCTAGCATTACTTATTGAATAATTAATAACTTCTCCTCTGATTTGTGATGTTTACTTTATAACAAATAAAGTAATTATATGTAAAAGGGTCTACTGGGAGCTCTAACACTATCCACTGACATCTTAAATCTTATATTGAAACCAGATTGTTGTAAAGACTATCAGTTAATATCTGGATACAGAATTCCCTATCCTGCAAACCCCTTTATTAGTCTTCTTTTTAAAAATGCCATAACTATTCATACCTATTTATTTTTACAGATACATTTTAGGACCATTCTATCATTCAAAAAGAAAAAAATCAGCAAATTTTCTACTGGGATTGAGGTAAATTTCTAAATTAATCTGAATAGAACTGAAATCCCCAGAATATTCAATATTCTTATCCAGAAATGTGTCTATAATTATTCAAAACCTTTCACATCTCTTACTAAAGTTTGATGGTTTTATTCACATATTATACATTTCTTATTCATTTATCTCTAAGCATTTGTGTTGTGGTTGCTCCTGCTTTTAATTTTGAGAGTAACTTTTCTTTTTTTTTTTTTTTTTTTTTTTTTTAATTTTTTTTTTCAACGTTTTTTATTTATTTTTGGGACAGAGAGAGACAGAGCATGAACGGGGGAGGGGCAGAGAGAGAGGGAGACACAGAATCGGAAACAGGCTCCAGGCTCCGAGCCATCAGCCCAGAGCCTGACGCGGGGCTCGAACTCACGGACCGCGAGATCGTGGCCTGGCTGAAGTCGGACGCTTAACCGACTGCGCCACCCAGGCGCCCCGGGAGTAACTTTTCTATAGCCCCATCTCGGTTTACTTGTATGTAAGAAAGTTTTTGGCCACTTTACTAAACTTCTATTTGCTAATGTGAAGATCTGATATGTTAAAAGAGTAACCTACAGCTAGTCTAACTACAATCTAATCTAATAATCCTGTAAGTCCTATTTTCAGTAAAGCTACATTCATCTCTATGCACAGATCATTAACTGGAGACGTGCCACTGCTGGTCTGGAAAGAATACCATAGTGACTGGTTAACAATTCAACTAAACAATCACTGACTCCATGTTGCCCAGGCCAAGATGTTCCGGTAGGTGCCTGCAAGGGACAGAAAGTAGGGTACAACTTCTACCTCAAAGGATTTACAAACTGACAAGGACACATCAACTATCCCAGGAAGGGGGGTTTGAGAAGGACTGTGTGAAGCATTAAAGAGTAAACAGGGATTAGTATGAGCTGCAGGAATAGGGGCCAAAGGGCAACCATGTAAAAAAAAAAAAGCAGCATTCAAAATGGACTCTGAAACCTAAATATGCGTTTGGCAAGCAGAGATAGGTGGGATGAGGAAGCTAAGGCGTTCTAAGAAGAGAACGAACAAGGAAATGTGATACAGAAAGTACAGAATGTATCAGTGAAGTTGGCAGTGAGGTTTGGATTGTGTACAGAGCACACGCAAGGGAAGCCTGTACAGGACAAATACTTGGGTGATACTTGTTAGGAGCCCGGAGGGAAAAGAGAAGTAAGTCTGTACCCAGTAGAAAAGTACTGGGGAATGTATAGTCAAGGAATGATGTGAATGGGGTGAAGAAAGGTTCCTCTGTCAGTTTGGAGTACTTATAGGAACAGAGACCTTTCTTACAATAAACGTGTCAAATATATAAAATGAGTAAATATGACAAAAAAATGAATCACAAAAACTATGATACTGCAGTTAATAAGATGACATTGCATGTTTTGGAAGCTATCTTACTTTTTTAAAGTTTATTTATTTATTTTGAGAGAGAGAGAGAGAAAGGCAGAGAGAGAATCCCAAGCAGGCTCTGCACTGTCAGCGCAGTCTGATGTGGGTCTTGAACTCACAGAACCATGAGATCATGACCTGAGCTGAAACTAAGAGTCAGATGCTTACCCAACTGAGCCACCCAGGTGCCCCGAAATTTGTCTTTAAAATAAATATTTCAATTCCCAAAATGTCAGAATGCAAAGCTTTAGTCCATAGTCTTTAAATGAAGACTTAATGAAGTAATGAAGTTTCTCTAAAATGCAAAACTGACATTCAGATAGGACATCAGTAATATCCAAATGGTGATATTAAGAACAGATCTCATAAATGTGAAACAACTCTGCAACTCAACTCTTTACTCCTTTGTCCAAAGCAGAAATCAAAGTTCATCAAACCCTTTTTTGACAAAACCTCATCCTAGGGAAAAAGCAAGTGTTATTGTTCATATACATGCCCTTTCTGAAAAGATGTATATCCAAAGAAAGCAAAAAATTTCAGCTAATCATTGTAAACAATGTTGCTGGAGTGTCAAATAATTTAACCAGAACAGCAACACAATCACATACACACACACAGTTTTTTTAACTATTACTAACTCATTAAGTTAAACAGGTTCCAGATTATTGTACTACAGCATTTCCTACATGCTAAGATGTTACTCAGAATCTGCATCTAGCTCCATTCTTTGAAAATCATAATAAAGTGAAAATACTTGTTCCCAAAGAGACCTATCCAAACTTCTCTCAATAAGTTCTTATCCACCAGCTTCTTAAAAATCTGTCTGCTTGTCCTACTTGCCAGAAAGACATTAAATGTGAGCCCAGAATATTTCCATTGGAATTCCTATCTATAATATCCTGGGATCTTGGCTCAAGATTGTTTTCCTACTCCAAAGAACTCCTAGAAATCTCAACCTAGGATGCCATTGTTGTCCTATTAGTCGGTTTCTATGATCATAAATACTCCAGTAAGAGTTTTAGGGATGGTGAATGTTACTTGGCTGCCATCCTCCCATGCTTTTAATACTCTGGAAGCACCATAAAACTATATGCATTCCTGCGGGGCTTGAACTCAGGAACCCCAAGCTCATGACCTGAGCCGAGGTCAAGGTCAGATACTTAACCAACTGAACCACCCAGGTGATCCTATGCATTCTTATTCCCAAAGGTACTGGGGCACCTGGGTGGCTCAGTCGATTAAGCATCCAACTTCGGCTCACAACATGATCTCACAGTCTTGAGTTCAAGCCCCACGTCGGGCTCTGTGCTGACAGCTCAGAGGCTGGAGCCTGCTTCGGATTCTGTGTCTCCCTCTCTCTGACCCTCCCCCGTTCATGCTCTGTCTCTGTCTCAAAAATAAATAAACATTAAAAAAAAATTTTTTTTTAAGGTACTGGGCTTTTACTTGGGGATGTAATTCACTTCTCTGGGCCAGTGGGGGTTAATGTAGAACATTCCCTTATACCAAATAGATCCTGAAAACAAACAGCCCACCTGAGAAGGAAAAAACAAAACAACAACAACCAAAAAAAAACAGAAAAAGAAAAAAAATGCTTAACTCTGAAGAGCAAGAGCCGACTTACGTTTGGGGCTGACAGTAAGAGAACCTCTATTTTCAGATGCATCACTCGACTGCTTGTGGAACCCTGGGACTGCTGTCCTCTTAGGCACCATACTAAGTACCCTCGCCAAGGGCCTGCTGTCCTCTTAGGCACCATATTAAGTACCCTCGCCAGGCAGCCCTGCCTCAAGCCCCTCCACTTTTTCAGTTTATAGCTATTTATACAACGGTTTTACCGGCTTTAATTTAATCCACTAAGAAACTTTATCTAATTTTTACCTAGACTATCTTGACATAGATCTAATTAAGAATATAAACGTGATCTACTGTATTCAGAGGAACTCAAATTTTATCCACAGTTCTATGAATCTAATATTAGTTTTAGTGAATTATGCTTTCCTGAATTTTCTTGGTTTATACAACATGGATGCTGTTTTATTGACAAGGTTGCATTAAGGTAAATTATAATTAAACACATATTTAATAATATTATACAGAAAAAAATCATGAATCCCCAAAATATTTATTTTTATTTATTTTTTTATATAACTTATTGTCAAATTGGTTTCCATACAACACCCAGTGCTCATCCCAACAGGTGCCCTCCTCAATGCCCATCACCCACTTTCCCCTCTCCCCACCCCCATCTACCCTTAGTTTGTTCTCAGTATTTAAGAGTCTCTTATGGTTTGCCTCCTTCCCTCTCTGTAACTTTTTTTTCCCCCCTTCCACTCCCCCATGGTCTTCTGTTAAAGTTTCTCAAGATCCATATATGAGTGAAAACATATGGTATCTGTCTTTCTCTGCCTGACTTACTCCACTTAGCATAATACTCTCCAGTTTCATCCACGTTGCTACAAATGGCCATATTTCATTCTTTCTCATTGCCAAGTAGTATTCCATTGTGTTTATAAACTATAATTTCTTTATCCATTCATCATTTGATGGACATTTAGGCTCTTTCCATAATTTGGCTATTGTTGAGAGTGCTGCTATAAACATTGGGGTACAAGTGCCCCTATGCATCAGCACTCCTGTATCCCTTGGGTAAATTCCTAGCAGTGCTATTGCTGGGTCATAGGGTAGATCTATTTTTAATTTTTTGAGGAACCTCCACACTGTTTTCCAGAGCGGCTGCACCAGTTTGCATTCCCACCAACAGTGCAAGAGGGTTCCCGTTTCTCCACATCCTCTCCAGCATCTATAGTCCCCTGATTTGTTCATTTTAGCCACTCTGACCAGCGTGAGGTGGTATCTCCATGTGGTTTTGATTTGTATTTCCCTGATGAAGAGTGACATTGAGCATCTTTTCATATGCCTGTTGGCCATCTGGCCCAAAATAATTTTTAAGAAAGGAATGATCAAAGGAAACGAAAGTGAGTACAGTTTAATCTTTTCATCTAATTACTATTTATTGATAAACTGTGTGTTTTATCATATATATATCCTCAAAATACTTTATCAGTATTTCAGAAATAGTTTGAAATGGCAACTATTTGACCCTTGACCCTTGAACAAGGGTGTGAACTGTGCAGGTATACCTGTACATGGACTTTTTCCAGTAAATACAATACAATGCTGTAAATGCATTTCTCTTTCTTATGATTTTCTTAATAATATTTTCTTTTCTCTACCTTACTTTATTGTAAGAACATAGTAGATAAAACATTATTTGTATATAATAACATACAAAATATTTGTGAATTGGCTTCTTATGCTTCTGGTCAACAGTAGGCTATTAAAAGTTATGTTTTCTGGGGAGTCAAAAGTTATTTATAGATTTTTGAGCGGAGGGCGGGGTTCAGTGCATTGTTTTAGAGTCAACTGTAGTATTCACTTCCAGAAATATAAAAACTTCAAAACCAGTTTAAGAAAAAATATTAACTGCCCCTTCTCCCTTCCTTTTCCCTCCCTCCCAAAATACCTCTCCCTGTGTCCCCTAGCTAGACACATCACAAGTCAGTCACACAGTTCATTCCTCCCTCATTCCCAAATCCATTCATTTGCCCTGTCTTGTCAATTCCACTTTCTAAATACCTATGAAATCTACCTACTGTCTGTTCTATTCCTATTCAATCTCTCCTCTCTAGTCTCCATACCCAGACTTAACCTGCACTCACCACCTATGCTAATTCCTGCTGAAATCTTTTAAAAATGCAAATGCAGGGGTGCCTGGGTGGCTCAGTCTGTTGAGTACCCAACTCTCAATTTTGGCTCAGGTCATAATCCCAGGGTCATGGGAGCAAGCCTTGCATCAGACTCTGCGTTGAGGTGAAGCCTGCCTGAGTTTCTCTCTCTCTCCCTCTACCCCTCTCTCCAGCTGCTCTTTCTCTAAAATAAAAAAAAATAATTTTTTTAAAAACTTAAAAAATGCAAGTCTAATCCTGCTTTAACTCTGACTGCCATCAGAATAAGGTTCACATTTTTCAACAGGCAAAGTGCTTTTCGCCCTAGCCTCTGATTATCTCATGCTTCAAATCACATTATGTTCCAGGCACATCAAAATTCTCTTGTTCTTAGAACACTTCTTGCTCTTTTTTTCTTTTGGGCCATTGTACATTGTTCCTTCTGGAGAGGAAATTCACACCTCCTCCCACTCCTCTACTTGGGCAAAAGTCCTACACTGTCTTTCACTACACAGTCATCAGTGTCTCTAGCAAATCTTCCCTAAGCTTCCAGGTCTGCATTAGGAACAGCATTCAAATTCTCTGACAGGACACTAGGCACTGTCACTCCCCAGTCCCCTTCACACTAGTGAGTAACCGAAGACTTCACCATCTGTTTGCCCTTCACCCCTTCCCCAGACTATAAATTTTGTAAAGAAAGGACCTGTTTTATTCTTCACTGTGTCTCTAGTCTTTAGCAAGATGCCCATTATATATTATCAGGTGCTAAATATATGTTCATTGGATGCTGACTATATCAACATCAGAACTGTTTTATAAATGTGGAGACTTACAATAATTGTCAGTTTTTAAACAGGTTAGGATGCAAGTCTACTTGTAATCATCTGTTCTGAAATTGAGAATACCTTCCTCTGTCCCCCAAAAGGAAATCATGTTATAAATGGAAATTATCAGCAAAATGTATGCCATAGTATACCCAGAATGCGATTTCTCCACTAGACTGTAAGCACCTTAAGGGATTTGGGATGAACTTTACGTTATGTACTGCGATAACTCTAGCATCTAGAACAGCCGTGGGCACAGATTAGACACTTACTAGTTACTTATTAAGTGAACACTGAATAAATACTAAAAGCATTTCCAGTAATCTCTGAGGTCAAACTAATGTCAAGGCTGAGACCTTCTGGTTAAGTGGCAACTGTGAAAGTACTGAGAAAGTCTTGCTACCAGAAAGAAAAAAACAAGGCAGGGGCTAGGAGAGACCCTACTCTAACAGCTGAAGAAGCTTTCAATGTACAGGCTTCTACTGACAAAAATGGTTAGGTCAGTAGGTCTATTTACAATGCAGAGGCCATCTTCACATACACAGACTTTTTCATTAGTTTGATGTCCCTAAATGAGGAATTGTTTTTAATGGTTCCTAAATATTTTAAGAGTCACGGATCCATTTGAGAATCTGATTAATACACACACACACACACACACACACACACACTAAACCCTTTCCCCAGAAAAGAAATACACTCATACATTACTGCATATAATTTCTGGAACATAGTCAAAAAGATCTTATTATAGAGTTGAAAAACTATATAGGCTAATTATTTTTACTCACCCAACAAAAATTTATCAAATGCCTTCTATACATAAGACCCAGCTCTCAGCAGGGATACAAATACAAAGATAGAAAACCATAGTTGACCGTGTGGTCACTGTCTGTCATTCTGTGCCAAATTTAATAACCACAATGTTCATTACATCCAGTAAGAGGCCACAAAAATCATTTACAACATTTACTCACAATGTTATATAAGGAAAGCACATGCAGCCATCAAGGCAAAGACTAGAAAAATAAACACTAAAATGTTAATGACTGTTTTCTTCTTTGTACTTACTATACTTTGCAAATTTTACAACGAACACTGCTAAAGAAATATTGTTGAAGTAAGTTTTAATAAGACTTGTCTGCTTTTAAAGAATTTTTTTTTCTTTTTTTACCTAGGAAGGGGTAATAAGACATTCAGTATGTGTTAAAAGATGCAGTAGGCTAGAGATACTGATTTGTGAATTGTAAGCCCAAAGATGAAGCATAAAAACCACAGAAACTGATGAGATAACTGAAGAAAAGCACAAAGGGGGCAAACAGTTTCAAGGAAGTAATGGCCAGTTGTACTCCGTGTACTGTGGGGCCTAAGGGTGTGAGTTGAGGTGGCATCACATTTGTCAACTTGGCCATATGTGACCCTTCAGAGACAGACCCCAAGCTCCTTCAAAATACAGCCTGATCTCCATCTTTCTATTCCCTCCAAACTATACCACTGGCAGTGAATCAGTGTATTTTAACAGGGAGAAGAAAGGATCATTAGATACACTGGTACAGTGACAAGTATCATAACCCATCAACTATACTTGAATCTGTGGTTATAACCATGATACAGACAAAGAATTTAAGACGAGAAAACATTTTTTTTAACATTTATTCATCTCTGAGAGTGAGAGAGACAGAGCACAAGCGGGGGAGGGGTAGAGAGAGAGAGACACAGAATCCGAAGCAGGCTGCAGGCTCTGAGCTGTCAGCACAGGGCCCGACGCGGGGCTCGAACTCACAAACTGCGAGATCATGACCTGAGCTGGAGTTAGACGCTTAACCGACTGAGCCACCCAGGCACCCCAGCTAACGCATACTTCTTTAAAATGGTTCCAATGAGAAGTGAGCCAGGGTGAGGGGTCAGGCCGTGCACTTTTAAATTTACTAAGTTATTCATTTCTATTTTGTTTGCATTTTACTCACAGTGCACATATATTTATTGCTTTTGTTTTCAAAAACATAATTTGTCAGGGGCACCTGGTGGCTCAGTCCGGTAAGCAGCCGACTTTGGCTCAGATTGTGATCTCACGGTTCATGACTCTGAGCCCCAGATCTGATTCTGAGCTGGCAGTGAAGCCGGCTTGGGATTCTCCCTCCCTCTCGCTCTCTCTCAAAATAAATAAACCAAAAAAACCCCAAAAAAACAAAAAAAACCCACACTATTAAAAAATATATTTAATTTTGTTAAATACAAAGGTAAATAAGACACATAGCAGAGCATAAGGGCCTCTTCCTACAGTTGCAGGGCTCAGCTTAATGGTTGCTTTATTACAGTGACTGATGAAGCTCTAATACAAACTTTTTCTATAAAATGCCAGGCAAGAAATATTTTAGGCTTTGTAGGCCATAGGGTCTCTACTGCAACTGGGCCATTTTAGCTTAAAAGTGAGCCACAACTAATATAAATATGAATGACCATGGCTGTAGTCCAATAACACTATTTAGACACTGAAATTTGAACTTCATGTAACTCTGACATGCACAAAATAGTCTTTTGATATTGCTTCCGATCATTTAAAAATGAAAAAACCTGGGGTGCCTGGGTGGTTTAGTTAGTTAAGCGTCTATTTTTAGTTTAGGTCATGATCTCATGGTTCCTGAGTTCAAGCCCTGTGTCAGGCTCCACACTAACAGGGCAGAGCCTGCTTGGGATTCTTTCTCTCCCTCAATCTATCTGCCCCTCCCGACCCTACCCCAACCCCCCTCCCCTGCGTGCAAGTTCTCTCTCTCTGTCTCTCTCTCTCCCCAAATAAATAAATAAACTTAAAGAAGATGAAAAAAACATTTTTGGTTTGTATACCATATAATATCAGACAGTGGACCTAGTCAGGGACCACAGTTTGCTGACCCCTGTTGTAGAGTCCTGGGATGATGTCTAATTCAACTATGTAGGACTGTGCCCAGAGCCTGACACGTGGGAAGTCCT
This sequence comes from Neofelis nebulosa, assembly GCF_028018385.1. Taxonomy (NCBI): domain Eukaryota; kingdom Metazoa; phylum Chordata; class Mammalia; order Carnivora; family Felidae; genus Neofelis; species Neofelis nebulosa. The sequence goes on from NC_080795.1 coordinate 37,870,785, forward strand.
CCATAATATTTATGTGATGCGCTACAGGGCAAGTGCTCTGAAACTAGAACCAAGAAATCTCTGAGAAATTCAGCTCTTCTTGGAACAACAATGGAATACTGGGTAAGTTCATGACTACCGTTTACGAACTGTATGCTCTTGGGTTACTTTGCCACTTTGTATCTCAGTTGCCTTAGTGGTAAGATGAGGTTTAGGGTTGATATGAGCATCAAACAAGTCACTATGTGCCTGTGAGAACAGTGCCTGGCAGTTAGTAAGTGCAATACAAATATTTCTGTTAAATTACAAAAGAAAAAAAACCTGAGTTTCAATGCCCTCCTTTTGGAATGCAGAGGATAGAGAGAAGGAAATGGTAAATAATGAGCAAACTATGTATTTAGTCACATCACGTAACAAGTATTATTAAACACACTTTACAACAGAAAGTATGGCTCAAAAGAGTAACTATAAGTATCTCAAGACGTCACACTGAATGTCAGGACCAAGTCTGATTTCAAGGGTGTGATATCTGTCCTCTATATCACTCCACCTTTTAGGCAAGGATAGCCCCTCAAAGGACTGCTGTAATGATTAAGGAAGATCATGTATGTAAATTTGTTCTGCAAACTGCAAAGTGGTATATAACATATGAATAAGAGAATCTTTCACGCTTTGCTTCATGTTTTTATTTTAGGTTTCAAAAATTAAATGATGATGGAAACAAAATTTCCCATGGGGAACTATGTAAGAAAAGGAACCTACCACACCTTTGACTTTTTAAGTTTTTCTATGACCAAAGTAAAAAAAGAGAATGACTTTTAGCATCTCCCTTCTGGCAGCTGCAAGTATCATTATGAATTCTGTTACTCATAACAACCAATTATCACATAATATTTTGGGGATTAAAATTGACATTTCACAGAAGGTAACTGCAAACTGTAGAAAAGTCCAGATGTCTCCAAGGGGGCATCTTAGAACAGAACTTACAAGACCATTCTAATGCTCATTAAATATAGGATGGGATGTTCTTCTTGTGAATGTTTTCAGTTTTCAACTTTACAGACAAGTTTCTCCTAGACGGCTTTACTCTTTTAGGATTCCAGCTCCTTCTACATCTCCACCAACCGTCCTTCTCTATTAAGAACTAGTGTGTTTTCCAGCAACTGATAAAAAGGAAAACTTGGAAGTTGCAAAGCTACAGGCAAGACTTGCTGTTTGAATCTGAAATATCATGTGTACCTCTTAGAATGCTTGGGATTCAAGAAGTTAACACATCAAAAGGCACTTAATAACCAAGGAATGGCAGGAGACAGGCTGCAGAGGTATGTATGCTGTGAGGGTTTGGAATTTATCCTGAGGGGAAAAGAAAACCCACTTGAGAGTTTCCTGCAGGGGAGTAACAAAATCAGATTTTTCTGGAGAGAGAAAAAACTGGAAATCCTTAGCCCAAAGGCAAGGAAACCAGGTAGGAGGCTTAGACGCCTGAACCAGACTGATGGCAGTGGGCCAAACCGAAGTGTCCAGGAGGCAGAATCCACAGGGTTTAGCCAAGATTAGTTGTGGGGGAGAGAGGAGGTAATCAAGTGACAGAGTCATGAAGACTGCTACCCAAACACCCCAGTTTTATCTCCTTCCTGGCACACGCATCGTTCTTTTGAAATCAGCGCTGGCCACGTAACTTGTTCAGGCAGTGAAAAGTGGGATTATATCCAGATGAAAGCTTTAAAACCCAGTAGGCAATCCACTGTGTCCCAGTAACCAAGTGAAAGAGGGTGGCTCTGTCAGCCTGGATCCCAGGGTAAAAGTGACATAAAGCAAAGATTCCCTGCCCCTTCCCCAAACCGAGCTGAATCTGGATCTGTCAACAGGTAAGCAAACCTTTAATTCTGAACCTACTGAGATGGAGGGGTTTTCACTACCGCACAATGTAGCCTGTCCCGACAGAAGCTGTAAGAAATGCTCATCCTAGGGGTGCCTGAGTGGCTCAGTCAGTTAAGCAGCTATTTCTTGATTTTGGCTCAGGTCAAGATCTCATGGTTCGGCTCCAGAGTTCAAGTCTTGCATGGGGCTCTGCACAGACAGCATGGAGCTTGCTTGGGATTCTCTATTACTCCCCCACGCTTGTGCGCTCAAGAAAGGAAGGAAGGAAGGAAGGAAGGAAGGAAGGAAGGAAGGAAGGAAGGAAGGAAGGAAGGAAGGAAGGAAGAGAAGAAAGAAAGAAAGAAAGAAAGAAAGAAAGAAAGAAAGAAAGAAAGAAAGAAAGAAAGAAAGAAAGAAAGAAATGCTCACCCTAGAGGTGTGTCCATAAAGAACAGTAGTTAGAAGCACACATAAACTATAAGTCTATATATCTCTCTTAATAGGCAGTAATAACTACAGATACAACATTAAAAATGGGGAGGGAGGAGCTTTAACTATTTCCCAGCAAAAACAATAGCTACATTTTTTAAAAAGGAAAAAATTTAAATATGTACTTGGGAAATTATATTTCTTATGATCTAAGAATTGATACTATAGAGTGTTATGTACTTTTTTCCTATTTCAACAGTTTCAAAAGTGGGGGGTCAGCTTGCATATCCCTTTTTAGCACAGACGGGAAGAGCAAAGAAGTATGGTTAATAACAGACACAAAGCAAGGGAAAACCCCTTTTGTTCTATATGTTAACCATTACGATCAACTTCTGCCTCTAAAATGTAAATACCACTTACCTCCACCACTAATAATAATAATTGCTAACAAAGACTGAGAATTGACTATGTGTCAGGCAAAGACCACCTTCACTGCACTAGCTTATTTAACCTTCAGAACTCATCATGGGCTAATCAAGGACTATTTCCAAAGCCTATGCCTCTCATGATCACTATATCTCACTTAAAGTAAGCTCAGATAAATTTCTTTAATCATGGACATTAAGAAAATGAGTTTTAAGTGGAATAGAGGAGAAAGAGGGGGGAGGAAGATCTTTAAAAAGACAGGAAGGGAAAAAGAAAAGAGAAATATGCCTGGGAAGCAGGCAGCTGTGGGCAGTCAGAGGTTTATGGGGATACAGAGGGTGGAAGTAGAATGATGTTATACAAAGCAGAAGAGAAAGTCAAACTATAGCAAAAATCAGTCTAACCTAAGCTTTCTTTTCATCCACATACCCTGGGTGAATTCAGTAAGCTTTTTGGTTGAAAGAACTACTAAAGCAGATAGTTAAGAATAACAGAAATGACCAAAGAGAAAGTAACAGACTATATCCACTGGCTCTACAACCCACCCTGCTTAGGGCTAGAAGTAAGAATTTTACAGTATAACGCACCTTATCAGCCCATCTTGGTTCCCAACCTCAGCTCCCCACCTGGTAGGTGAGTGACCCTGAACAAGTCACTGGAGGGCTGAGCCTCTGTCTCTTCCCCAGTAAAACTGTGCCAATAATATCTATTTCAAGAGAACATTTTTCTTTTTTTCCTTCTTTTCTCTTGAACCCACAGCACCAACTTGAGACTTGCCCCTTGTCAAGTGTGGTTTCAACTACATAATTACGTTCAATTATTTCCAAGCACAAACTATAACTTTTTATTCACAGATTTAAAAAGACATTATAAAAAAAAAAAAAACTGTCCTACCTTTAATTAATAAATATATAATGAATCCTCATTATATAACCAGGACTACACTACGTACTAAATATGCGATGCAGAAATAGAGCCATGGGTTGAGACCCTATCATCAAACCATAGTGCAGAGTTTTACTTTACCATTTATTTAGTACTTAGGTGCCCTCGGGTAATGAAATCGTAATGGTGACAAAAACCAACATGTGTTTGTTAAGCCAGGCTCTACTGCATGTATTTACCTTATGTAACGGTCTCAATACTCCTATGAAGTAGGTACCACTACTTCCCCCATTTTTCAAATAAGGAACTGACCACAGAGTGGATAAGCAACTTGACCAAGGTCACCAGACTGTATGCAGACGACAGGCCTCTAGAGCACCAGTCCTGTGCTCCAAACTATTAAACAAGAGTCTACACTATACGCATAAGCACATTCTCCAGGGCTGTTTTAAAGATTACAAATAATAGTTGTGAAGAGCTTAGGATAGTAAGCACACAGTAGGTGAACAAGAAAACACACAAGGATGCAAGCCATACTGGAGAACAAAGCAAACGTTAGAAGGAAATTATTCGGGTTCCTTAGTCCCAACCCTCTTCCAAAGTCTTAGGACACTTGATCTATTATTATCCAACATAAGGTCAAAGTTCCATGTTTATACTTCATACTACAGATTGTTGTAAAAGGGAAAAATTTAAGTCAAAAAACATATCAAACCACCATAAACACCAAACTTTCTCTTCACAGAAAACCCCTTAGCTATCTCCATGCCTCCGTGAGCTTCATTCTACAACCATTGCTGATGTTGGTCAGAATGAACATGAGATTTGCAAAAGACGTTTAAAAAAAGAAAAGAAAAAAAAATTCTTAATTTCATCACAAAAATGGGGTAGGTTGGTTAGAATTATTCTTTTTTTTTCTTTAGATAAACTGCGAGTTTATTCATGTTGCTTAACCTGATGGTTACAGCGTGTTAAAGTTATATATTGCTTTAAGAGCGATTGGTGGTGATAAAAAATTATTCACAAAAATGAATCAGAAGTCATTTGGGCTTTAAAAGGATACCACACTCCTAAAAATACCAAGTTTTATCTTTTAGGAATGGGTGGTTGGAATTATTCTTAATACAAAGCAAAATGAGAAAGTTTCGAGAGAATTTGTTTTTGAAGCAATACAATGTATCAGAATCACTAACAGAATATAAAATACATCTATCCCTATGGTTTTGAATGCTGTATCTCTTAACTTCCATACAGTTTTATTTAAGTCAAGCTGAAGGGCTGAGTTCCTAGAAATCTCTGTATGAACTCTTTGTAGTTTTGAATCATTGAATTTGGGGAACTCAGTAATCTAGTTCAACCCCTTCACTTTAGAAAAGAGGAAAGCAAGGGAAGAGAGAGTTAATCATTCGTTCCAAAGTCATGAAGTTTGTAAAGACTGGCTTCCTTTCTTCCAGTCGGATGATCTCCTCACTAGGAGTATTCCTATTCCTCAGTTGCACTGAGCTAGAGAAAGCTAAATTGGATAAGCAGAACATACGAGTATCAGACAAAAAAACAAAACAAAACAAAAAGGTAGGTGTGTATAAAGAAAAATATATGCTCACTAGGTAAAAGGTCATACGTCCTATTTTGTTTTATCCTCTACCTAGTGATTTCAAAATGAAGTTCCTCCAAAGAAAAATGAACTAGAGGATTTCTCCCTTTGCATTGTACCAAAGCAAACTATACTTTATGGAGAAAAGGCCTACTACAAATTTTAGGAAACTCTGTAATATGGAGTCTGAAGCTACGCCCTCCACTGTTTACCCAAACACTTCCTTTAGCCCCCGTGTCCTTAAAAACTTGAGTCAAAACCCGGGATGCATTTATGCAGGCAAGAGGGAAAGCTAGGAATGTGAAGCCGTCACTCCCTGACTGTTGCCAAAGCTGCTACAGAAATAAGATGGCAAATGTATAACATGGACATTTTCATTCATTTCTCCTTAAAGTTAAAAGGACTCTTCGTTTTTAATCAAACTTATACGCCAAAAAGAAGTAGTTCTTTCTCTACCAGATGTCCCTTTGAGGCCCCGACTTAAAATCGGTTTTATTTGCGTAAGATTCCTCAGCGTGCGACGCAAAGTGATCGGAACTCCTGTTTGTCAATGTCACTTCTCTGTTGGCATTTGTCTGATGGAGCGCCCTCCCAGGGCCGTCACAAGACCGCTGGAAAACAGCCCTGGAAACGGATGGGGGCAGCGGGATACCACTTACCGAGAACACTGCATTCTGAAGCCCAAAAGGTATGGGGGTCAGTCTGGCCAGCGCCACTACTTTCAGGCCGCTTCCTCCCTCCACCACGCGAATAACGGCGCTCAGCTTCTCGCTGCTCTGGATCCTGGCGGCCACCCAGGAGGTGAGGAGCCGCTTGCAGACCACATGGGCGATGAAGGTGCCGATGAGGACGCCCACCACCATAAGTCCCATGCCCAGCACGAAGCCGTACAGGTAGCCCGCGGCCACGTTGAGCACGATGTAGCCCCAGCCGCAGGGGAACGACACTACGATGAAGCCCACGACGAAGAGCAAGACCCCCAGCAGCGAGTCGAGGCTTTCCACCCAGAGCAGGAGGTGCTGCAGGTAGCGGCGGACCAGGGCCAGGGAAGCGAAGCACAGCGCGGCCAGCACGCACACCAGCACGAGGCTCCGGCACCAACAGGTGCTGCCGAGGCAGCAGCAGCGCCAGTTTCTCACCTCCGCCACGCCGACCACCACGCCGCCGCCGCTGCCGCTCCCGGGGCCGCCCGCCAAGGCCCCGCCCGGCGCCGGCAGCTCCGAGGCCGCAGGCGGACCGTGGCGCTCCAGATAGGCGCCGAGCAGGGCGCCGGAGGCAGCCGCCGCCGCCGCTGCCGCGCTCGCCCCGCCCCCGCGAGGGAGGCGATCCGCCGCGTCGTCCCCGCCCGCCGCCCGCGGCGTGGCCCAGCGGGCTGGCAGCTCGGCGCGGCCCAGGAGGGCGGCGTGCTGCAGGAGCCGGGGGAGTGCCTGGAGCAGGCTCCCGCCGGGGCTCCACATGCCTCGGCCGGCGCGGGCCCTCAGCCGGCCAGCCCCCCCGCCGCGGGGCCTGTCAGGCGGCGGCTCTTCATGGCGCCCCTCACGCCCTGCCTCGACTCCCTGCGTCCGCTCAGGGGGCAGGAGACGGCCCGGGGTGAGGGTAAGGACTCAGCGGCGGAGGGACGGGTCCGGCGGAGAGTGTGAAAACTCTGGACCCAGCACCGGCCGGGCCCGCCCCTTTTCGGCCAGAGGAGGCGGGGCCTCGACGCGGGGGCGGGGCCTAGCGCGAGCGGCGTTCTGGCACCGCCCCCCGTGACGCACAGTCCAGCCCACTACAAGGACCGGTTGGAGGGGGTCTGCGGCCGGGTGGTCCGGCCGGGGCTGGGGCTGCTGGGGGAGCCGTTTGGAGGAGAGAAGGATCCGAGGGGACGCGGGCACCGGAGAGGGGAGGAGGGGGCCGTCAAGTGGAGGGTGCGATGACGGGCTGGGGGCCCAGCGCGCTCCCGGCCTCCGCTGGCGGGCGCGCGCGTGCCTCGTATCCGGGCGCGCGCTCTTTGCCCCCGGACCCAGTCCCAGTCCGCAAGCTGCTTGGATCCTTGCCCATTGCTTATTGGGCGTTTCTGCAGTAACCTCTGATCCGACGGAGCGACTCTTGGGACGCTCACATCCACAGCTCCTTTGGCGACACTGGAGGGAGAAGAGTTCTTGATGTGCTCTGAGGAGAATTTGCTAATTGTTTCCTCCCCAGGTAGTGAAGTCCCCGTGCGAGTTTCACGTCATCGCTTGGTCCTTCAGGGGATGAAGAAATTAGGTAGAAAGGCCCACCCTTGACGGAATGCCCCTTCTGACCCCAAACGTCCATTACGGAATGCCAGGCACTTGGACTAGCGACTTCTCAAAAAGGTTCACAGAAAGACATTTGTTAAGGATTCGCACTATCCAATGGCTCCTCAAACTTTTTTTTTGCTGGTTTCCGCCCTTTAACTTTAATGATCCCCAGGTCCTCTTTCCTTCGTTCCTTCTCCCTTTTTAGAGTTGGTTGAGCCTTCTCATTCACGCCCATAACTTTGACCCCACCGTGTTTGCCATGTGTTGATGACCACCAAGCCAGTCCTTCCCTTGTGCCCCAGTCTGTGGACACATTCAGGCGGAGTTCATCATGGCTTCGCACAGACAGCAACTTGGGCTCCGATGCAAAACAGATAGATTTACTAAGTGTGTGTGTAGTCAAGTCATTAACCTCTGAATCCCAGTGTTTGCTTTTAAATTGTAAAATGAAGATCATAGTACAACTTTACTATGTAAAATTGTTGTGAGGATTAAATAAAATACAGCTGACCCTTGAACAACACGGGTCTGAACTGCATGGGTCCACTTATACTCAGATTTTTTTCAATAAACACAGTAGAGTACTGTAAATGTATCTTCCTTATGATTTTCATAATAACATCTTTTTTCTAGCTTTATTATAAAAATATATATATGTACACATATATATTACATATACAAAATGTGTGTTAACCAACTAATTATTGCTAAGGTTGCAGTCAACAGTAGGCTATTAGGAGTTAATCTGGGGGGAAAATCAGAATTTACACAGCGATTTTTGACTGTGTAGGGGTCAGATCCCCACATTTTTCCAGGGTCAGCTGTAATAAAGTAAGATGCTTGGCACTATGCCTGGAATCAGTGTTCAACTATGTGAAGTATCCATAATTAAAAGACCCACAGACCTGCTCTTCCTTTAGAGTTTCTTATCTCGATGAATGACTTTCCACCACTTGCCTGCTGGATAACCGACCAGGACGCTTTGGGCCCTTATCGATCAGGTTCCTGGCTGCTCCTTCATGGCGTTCTCAATCCACGTTGATTTTGCGGAATCAGGAAACGTACCTCAGTGATATCAGACACATGCTACTTCCTTCACTGCTTCCTTCACCTTTTCCAACTGCTGTGGTTCACATGGTAGAGCAGTTAGCTGCAGTTTTTCTTCTGCTCTAAAAGCTTCCAAAACTACCTTCCCATCACCACCACACTCAACGTGATGTTTCCTTTCCATTTCTACACGATTTGCTACATAATTATCATCACATTTGTCCACTATGTTGAAACTTTTGTTTGCATCACTGGCTTTGTCTTTAGACTGAATTTCAAGGTGGGCCCATTACTTACCTGAGCACTAAAAATCAGTAAGCACTCTATAAATACTTGTTGAATGAATAAATGATCACAGTTTATAGGAAAACCTATTAAGGCAGGAAAAACCAGTCAGGAGGCTAACAGAATTTTCTGGACAAGAACCCATGGAGGGCTGAACTAAAGGTCATGGAGTTAGTAGGATGAGAATAAATTAGAGGAAAACATCTTGGATGTTGGAAGAGAGGGAGGAGTCAAAGATAACATCAGGGTTTCTTATTTGATATAGTGGCTTCATAATGGGACCATTAACCAAGAGAAAGAACACAGAAAGTTTCTGGGGAAGATAAAGGGTACAGTCTTGGTACTTGATATTTGAAATGTCTATGATATAATCCAATTGTGGCATTCCAGTAGGTAGTTGAAAATATGGATAAGGAGTGAAAATGGGGCATCTCCTAGAAATGTTAACATTGGTATATAGGCAGCAATTAAAGCCGTGTTATAGACGAGTGAATGGTGGTGAGTGTATCAAATATTTTCTGTTCTCTTTCAGGTACAAGTAGGATTGCATTTCCTGGCTTCCTTGTAGCTGGGATGAGCCACGTGACACATTCTGCCATGAATTGTGAGCCTAGCATCTAATTGCTGATGCAAGACCTTCCGGAACTCTTTTTCCCTTTGCCATGGCAATCAACAATGTTCCAGAGAGTATATGCTCTGTAAGTCTTGGTCTTGGAGAGGATGATGCAAAAAGAGGCCCATTCACCTCATGATGGGTATTTAAAGTGAGTGAGAAGTAAACACTGGTTGTTTTAGGCAACTGAGATTTCAGGGGTTTGTTACCAGAGCAGATCTTTGTCACTTCTGACTAACGTGAAGAAGAAGAATGAATGAATCTTGAGGACATTAGTGCACTCATTAGACTATTGTGCATGCAAGAAGGAGAGACCCAGTGACCACCTTAACTGAAAGGATGAAAACAGGAACGTTTACATGGATATATGAGTAGTTATTAGGAACCAAGTCACCTCTAGAGAGAAGCTGTTCTCATTTATTTCCCATTGGATCTCCATTTTTCTCTGCCTCTTTGATCTGTCCTTACACTACCGACTACTAATTATCTTCTTATCCTCTAATCCACATCTCAGAGGATCACAGCCTAGTTGCAAGAGCCCTTATCTCTAAACCACATCGTGGGCTGCCAACCAGTCTATCGTTGGGCTACTCATGTGTCAGGCACGTGACATGACCCAAACAGTGCCACCCCTACACAAAACACCACCCAGCTCTCCTGAATGTGGGAACTCGAGTCAGGGCAATGCAGACTGTACCAGGATTCTTGTCCTGCCACAACTTATTTTTCACAATTGTGGAAGCATATTTTACGAATGGAAAGTAGGTATATCTTAACTTACAAACACTCTGACCTCCCACCTCCAGCCTAAAACCTTTCTGTTGCATTAGTGAACCTCCCCCACCAACTCCTTGCCTGGTCTACCAAGCCCTTTGTGATCTAGCCTCTGCCAACCACTCCTGCCTCATCCCCTGCCACCCTCCCTCCAGCCACACTGATCTCCTGTCTCTCCCTGGGACAAGCCAAACTGGTTTCCACTTCAGCATGTTTGTACTCTTCCCCTGCTAATCTCTCTTGTTTAAACACTCATCCCCTAGTGTCTAGAAAGATTATTATTCCTTCCTTCTTATTTAAGTTCTGTCATCTCAGAGATAGAGTCTACGTTAGAGTCATGGTAGTCCTTTTCTTCATTTGTATCTGTGATCTGAAGTTTGTATGGTTATTGCTTACTGCCTTCCCCAAGGAGAATGAAAGCATAATGATAGTGGCCATCTTTTCTGTCTTGCAATCCTCTGTATTCCCTAGAATAGTTGCTGGAACATTAAATATCTTTAAGTGAATAAGGGAGTGGTAGGGAGTGTGCTCATGCCCTGGCTGTTCCCTGTTGGTTCTCCATCTGGGTTCATTCTCTCCCCTTCTCTACCTTGCTGTGTGTCTCAGGAGGCTGAGCTCTAGAGTTTACATCACCCAGCCTCCTTTATGCTCTGGGTTTCCAGTTAGGTTTGACCAATGAAAGGCACCAGAAGAAGACTGGAGGTTAGTAGGAGTAGGAGATGGTCAGGGCATTTACCTCTTCCCAAACCAGCTTTACTGTGTTTTGGGCAGTGACTGAATTCTTCCATGACCATAGCTCCTTTATCAAGTTTCTAGCTCCATCCTGGCTCTAGTAATGGTTTCCTGTCGCATCACCATCCTTGTAATACTCCCTTGATTAGATTCTCTTTAGTATGGCTTCCGTTGCCCCCTGGGACCCAGACTGACAGCTGGAAAGGTCAAAGGCTGATTTGTTCAGTACAACTAACACCTGAGTTCACACAACTCACCCAAGGCTACAGAGAGAGTGACGGAACCAGGTTTTAAATTCAAAGTTCAGGGATTATTAAAGATAAGAAGAAATTGTTATACCAGAAACCCAAGGAAGAGAGAATGTTAAGGAAGGAAAGGTCAGCAGCGCTCAATGTTACAAAGGGTTCAATGTGAAAGAAGGACCCATAAGTGTTCCTTTGATAATCTGTTTTAAAAGTAGCCACTGGGGCATTAGGGAAAGTACTTTCAATGAGAGGCAAATTGCAGAGGTGTGAGAGTGAATGAAAGGGGAGTAGAACAGAGTTTAAACAGCTTTTTTGATGATCCTGAACAGAAAGGAAGGAAAAAAGGTAAAAAGGGGTGACAGCTAGAAGGTAATGCCAGTGAGGAAGATAGATTGGGTGATGTTGTAGTGTGTTTATAAGTTGAGATAAAGAAGCCTGGGGAGAGAAAAGGTCTGAGAAACAAAAGAAGTGATGAAACTAGGTTCTGAACAAGATGAGGGAGGGATGGAATTAAGATCTGGGGAAAGGATTAGATGGAGGAAGGCAGTGCTGTCTCTGAGGTTTAAAGGAATGATGTAGAAATGAATGCAAAGTTGCCAGTGCTGATTTAGAATTGTAATAGAGTCTGTCATTGGGGGTTTATTTGGAGAGATGCAGATAGTTTTTCTCCCCGCTTTGATAGGTAACGGCATGATTTCCATGAATTTCCCTTATCACAAATAATTCCCCTGATTTATCTTCTCAGCTCTTCAGGTGTCAGTCATACAGTGGGTAGAATTTTCCAGCCTCCTTATTATGAACTTTCCATTGTGTTTTTCGTTTGGATTCCTTATTTTATTAGTATTGGTGAGGAGAGGGAAGAAGGTAGAAGAGGGATTCCATTGTTAATTAATCATATTTGAATGCAAAATGGTAATATGCTATTAAAAACTAATTCAGTGATAAATTACTCTGCAAACACTAAATTATTTTATAATTATAGGTGTCATAATATTTCACAATTTTATCTTCACTTAAATTTAAGTACATCCTTAATGATAAATGCATTGTGATATGTGGATATTGAAATTAATAGTTAAAATTAATTTGCTGAGATTTATTGTTATTCATGCAAATTGTTTCTCATGCACAATTAGGAGTCTTTGCACAATTGTGATGACTTTACCTTTCTGTGTCTCATAGTTACATCTTGGATTGGTATGTTTTGGGGAAGAGTATAAGGTTCTGGGATTGAAATTAGAATCTGGCTTATTTGTGTGTTTTTTAACTTCGTTCGTTTATTTATTGTGAGAGAGACAGAGACAGCATGAGCAGGGGAGGCGTAGTGTGAGAGGGAGAGAGAGCATCCCAAGCAGGCTCCGCATCACCAGCCCAGAGCCCGACGTGGGACCCGAACCCATCAACCGTAAGATCATGACCTGAGCTGAAACTGAGAGTTGGACGCTTAACTGACTGAGCCACCCAGGCATCCGAATCTGGCTTATTTTGGAATAGACTTCCAGAAGCCTTGAATTCTTCATGAAACTCTGTGCCAAATGAACACACATGCCAAGCATCCTTCAGTGATTCCTCCTGAAGTCAAGGGAAATCCAAGTGTCAGTAATGCATCAAATGGCAGTATCAGAACAGTGCTGTGCTTAAGCTCTCCAGCTAGCAAGGCAAATACTTTGAACACCATTTGGAGCACATCACAGAAGACAGGTGCCTTCTCTTTTCAGTCTTGCTTAAGATATATAATTTAAATGTGTATCTGGACCCTGGCTATTTCAGTGTTAGCAACTAATTCTTTCTGAATGATGTGCATTGAACTTATTGGTTCAACAAGAGGATATTGGGGATATATACTTTGCTACCTGCCTTCAGAATATAAAGATGAACTAAAGACATTTCTTGCCTTTAGGAAGTACAGTCTAATTGTAAAGAAGAGGACATTAACTCGATTACAGAGCATGGGTAATGGGTGCATCAAAGTGATGTCAAGAAGTTTGGATGGCAGGGCAAGGTAGATGATTCCTGACAGCTGGCCACATTTAACATGTGTTCTTCATTCTGGTCCTGGCTTGTATTTAACTAGACACTTGAAAGTGACAGTTTTCTTAATTCCATGAGCAAATTATGAATATAACCAGTCTTTTTTTTTTAATATGAAATTTATTGTCAAATTGGTTTCCATACAACACTCAGTGCTCATCCCAACAGGTGCCCTCCTCAATACCCATCACCCACCCATCTCTCCCTCCCACCCCCCATAAACCCTCAGTTTGTTCTCAGTTTTTAGGAGTCTCTTATGTTTTGACTCCTTCCCTCTCTAACCGTTTTTTTTTTCCTTCCCCTCCCCCATGGTCTTCCGCTAAGTTTCTCAGGATCCACATAGGAATGAAAACATATGGAATCTGTCCTTCTCTGTATGACTTATTTCACTTAGCATAACACTTTCCAGTTCCATCCACGTTGCTACAAAGGGCCATATTTCATTCTTTCTCATTGCCACGTAGTACTCCATTGTGTATATAAACCACAACTTCTTTATCCATTCGTCAGTTGATGGACATTTAGGCTCTTTCCATAATTTGTCTATTGTTGAAAGTGCTGCTATTAACATTGGGGTACAAGTGCCCCTATGCATCAGCACTCCTGTATCCCTTGGGTAAATTCCTAGCAGTGCTACTGCTGGGTCATAGGGTAGGTCTATTTTTAATTTTTTTAAGGAACCTCCACACTGTTTCCCAGAGTGGCTGCAGCAGTTTGCATTCCCACCAACAGTGTAAGAGGGTTCCCGTTTCTCCACATCCTCGCCAGCATCTATAGTCTCCTAATTTGTTCATTTTAGCCACTCTGACTGGCACGAGGTGATATCTGAGTGTGGTTTTGACTTGTATTTCCCTGATGAGGAGCGACATTGACCATCTTTTTATGTGCCTGTTGGCCATCTGAATGTCTTCTTTAGAGAAGTGTCTATTCATGTCTTCTGCCCAATTCTTCACTGGATTATTTGTTTTTTGGGTGTGGAGATTGGTGAGCTCTTTATAGATTTTGGATACTAGCCCATTGTCCGATATGTCAATTTCAAATATCTTTTCCCATTCTGTTGGTTGCCTTTTAGTTTTGTTGATTGTTTCCTTTGCAGTGCAGAAGCTTTTTATCTTCATGAGGTCCCAATAGTTCATTTTTGCTTTTAATTTCCTTGCCTTTGGGGATGTGTCAAGTAAGAAATTGCTGCAGCTGAGGTCAGAGAGGTCTTTTCCTGCTTTCTCCTCTAGGGTTTTGATGGTTTCCTGTCTCACATTCAGGTCCTTTATCCATTTTGAGTTTGTTTTTGTGAATGGTGTAAGAAAGTGGTCTAGTTTCATCCCTCTGCATGTTGCTGTCCAGTTCTCCCAGCACCATTGTTAAAGAGACTGTCTTTTTCCATTGGATAGTCTTTTCTGCTTTGTCAAAGGTTAGTTGGCCCTACATATGTGGGTCTAGTTCTGGGGTTTCTATTCTATTCCATTGGTCTATGTGTCTGTTTTTGTGCCAACACCATTCTGTCTTGATGATTACAACTTTGTAGTAGAGGCTAAAGTCTGGGATTGTGATGCTTCCCGCTTTGGTCTTCTTCTTCAAAATTACTTTGGCTACTCAGGGTCTTTTGTGGTTCCATATGAATTTTAGGATTGCTTGTTCTAGCTTTGAGAAAAATGCAATTTTTCATTTTTGCAATTTTGATTGGGATTGCATTGAATGTGTAGATTGCTTTGGGTAGTATTGACATTTTAACAATATTTATTCTTCCAATCCATGAGCATGGAATGTTTTTCCATTTCTTTTTATCTTCTTCAATTTCCTTCATAAGTTTCTATAGTTTTCAGCATATGGATCTTTTACATCTTTGGTTAGGTTGATTCCTAGGTATTTTATGCTTCTTGGTGCAGTTGTGAATGGGATCCGTTTCTTTGTCTTTCTGTTGCTTCATTATTAGTGTATAAGAATACAACTGATTTCTATACATTGATTTTGTATCCTGCAACTTTGCTGAATTCATGTATCAGTTCTCGCAGACTTTGGGTGGAATCTGTAGGGTTTTCCATGTATAATATCACGTCATCTGCAAAAAGTGAAAGCTTAATTTCATCTTTGCCAATTTCGATGCCTTTGATTTCCTTTTGTTGTCTGATTGCTGATGCTAGAACTTCCAACCCTATGTTAAACAACAGCGGTGAGAGTGGACATCCCTGTCATTTTCCTGATCTCAGGGAGAAAGCTCTCAGTTTTTCCCCATTGAGGATGATATTAGCTGTGGGCTTTTCATAAATGGCTTTTATGATCTTTAAGTATGTTCCTTCTATCCTGACTTTCTCAAGGGTTTTTATTAAGAAAGAATGTTGAATTTTGTCAAATGCTTTTTCTGCATCGATTGACAGGATCATATGGTTCTTATCTTTTCTTTTATTAATGTGATGTATCACATTGATTGATTTGTGACTGTTGAACCAGCCCTGCAGCCCAGGAATGAATCCCACTTGATCATGGTGAATAATGCTTTTTATATGCTGTTGAATTCGATTTGCTAGTATCTTGTTGAGAATTTTTGCATCCATATTCATCAGGGATATTGGCCTGTAGTTCTCTTTTTTTACTGGGTCCCTGTCTGGTTTAGGAATCAAAGTAATGCTGGCTTCATAGAATGAGTCTGGAAGTTTTCCTTTCTTTTCTTTTTTTGGAATAGCTTGAGAAGGTTAGGCATTATCTCTGCTTTAAATGTCTGGTAGAATTCCCCAGGGAATCCATCTGGTCCTGGACTCTTATTTGTTGGGAGATTTTTGATAACTCATTCCATTTCTTTGCTGGTTATGGGTCTGTTCAAGCTTTCTATGTCTTCCTGTTTGAGTTTTGGAAGTGTGTGGGTGTTTAGGAATTTGTCCATTTCTTCCAGGTTGTCCAGTTTGTTGGCATATAATTTTTCATAGTATTCCCTGATAATTGCTTGTATTTCTGAGGGATTGGTTGTAATAATTCCATTTTCATTCATGATTTTATCTATTTGGGTCATCTCCCTTTTGTTTTTGAGAAGCATGGCTAGAGGTTTATCAATTCTGTTTATTTTTTCAAAAAACCAACTCTTGGTTTCATTGATCTGCTCTACAGTTTTTTTAGATTCTACTTTTTTTTTCTGCTCTGATATTTATTATTTCTCTTCTTCTGTTGGGTTTGGGGTGTCTTTGCTGTTCTGCTTCTAGTTCCTTTAGGTATGCTGTTAGATTTTGTATTTGGGATTTTTCTTGTTTCTTGAGATAGGCCTGGATTGCAATGTATTTTCCTCTCAGGACTGCCTTCACCACATCCCAAAGCGTTTGGATTGTTGTATTTTCATTTTCATTTGTTTCCATATATTTTTTAGTTTCTTCTCTAATTGCCTGGTTGACCCATTCATTCTTTGGTAGGGTGTTCTTTAACCTCCATGCTTTGGGAGATTTTCCAGACTTTTTCTTGTGGTTGATATCAAGCTTCATCGCATTTTGGTCTGAAAGTGTGCATAGTATGATCTCAATTCTTGTATACTTATGAAGGGCTGTTTTGTGACCCAGTATGTGATCTATCTTGGAGAAGGTTCCATGTGCACTCGAGAAGAAAGTATATTCTGTTGCTTTGGGATGCAGAGTTCTAAATATGTCTGTCAAGTCCATCTGATCCAATGTATCATTCAGGGCCCTTGTTTCTTTATTGACCGTGTGTCTAGATGATCTATCCATTTCTGTAAGTGGGGTGTTAAAGTCCCCTGCAATTACTACATTCTTATCAATAAGGTTGCTTATGTTTGTGAGTAATTGTTTTATATATTTGGGGGCTCCTGTATTCGGCGCATAGACATTTATAATTGTTAGCTCTTCCTGATGGATAGACCCTGTAATTATTATATAATGCCTTTCTTCATCTCTTGTTACAGCCTTTAATTTAAAGTCTAGTTTGTCTGATATCAGTATGGCTACTCCAGCTTTCTTTTGACTTCCAGTAGCATGATAGATCGTTCTCCATCCCCTCACTTTCAATCTGAAGATGTCCTCAGGTCTAAAATGAGTCTCTTGTAGACAGCAAATAGATGGGTCTTGTTTTTTATCCATTCTGATACCCTATGTCTTTTAGTTGGAACATTTACTTCATTTACATTCAGTGTTATTATAAAAAGATATGGGTTTAGAGTCATTGTGATGTCTGTAGGTTTCATGCTTGTAGTGATGTCTCTGGTACTTTGTCTCACAGGATCCCCCTTAGGATCTCTTGTAGGGCTGGTTTAGTGGTGACTAATTCCTTCAGTTTTTGTTTGTTTGGGAAGACCTTTACCTCTCCTTCTATTCTAAATGACAGACTTGCTGGATAAAGGATTCTTGGCTGCATATTTTTTCTATTCATCACATTGAAGATATCCTGCCATTCATTTCTGGCCTGCCAGGTTTCATTAGACAGATCCGTCATGAGTCTTATCGGTCTCCCTTTATATGTTAGAGCATGTTTATCCCTAGCTGCTTTCAGAATCCTCTCTTTATCGTTGCATTTTGCCAGTTTCAGTATGATATGTCGTGCAGAAGATCGATTCAAGTCACATCTGAAGGGAGTTCTCTGTGCCTCTTGGATTTCAATGCCTTTTTCCTTCCCCAATTCAGGGAAGTTCTCAGCTATGATTTCTTCAAGTACACCTTCAGCACCTTTCCCTCTCTCTTCCTCCTCTGGAATCCCAATTATGTGTATATTATTTCGTTTAAATTGTGTCACTTAGTTCTCTAAGTCTCCCCTCATACTCCTGGATTTTTTTATCTCTCTTTTTCTCAGCTTCTTCTTTTTCCATAATTTTATCTTCTAATTCACCTATTCTCTCCTCTGCCTCTTCAATCCGAGCTGTGGTCACCTACATTTTATTTTGCAGCTCATTTATAGCATTTTTTAGCTCCTCCTGTCTGTTTCTTAGTCCCTTGATCTCTGTAGTAATAGATTCTCTGCTGTCCTCTATACTTTTTTCAAGCCCAGCAATTAATTTTATGACTATTATTGTAAATTCATTTTCTGTTACGTTGCTTAAATCGTTTTTGATCAGTTCGTTAGCTGTCGCTACTTCCTGGAGTTTCTTTTGAGGAGAATTCCTCCATTTCGTCATTTTGGATAGTCCCTCGGGTGGCGCGGAACTGCAAGGCTCTTCCCCTGTGCTGTCTGAGTAACTTGCATTGGGGCCACAGTCAGACCTGATGTCTGTCCCCAGCCCACTGCTGGGGCCACAGTCAGACTGGTGTGTACCTTCTCTTCCCCTCTCCTGGGGGCAGGAGTCACTGTGGAGTGGTGTGGCCTCTGTCTGGGCTGCTTGCACACTGCCAGGCTTGTGGTGCTGCTTTGATGGGATCTGGCACATTAGCCGGGGTGGGTCCACAAGGTGCACAGGGGCGGGAGGGGCAGGTTCAGCTCGCTCTGTCTTTGGTGGTCTGCTTCAGGAGGGGCCCTGTGGAACCGGGAGGAAGGCAGACCCGTTGGAGGGGTGGATCCGCAGAAGCACAGCATTGGGTGTTCGCGTGGTGCAAGCAAGTTCATGATGGGAACTGGTTCCCTTTGGGATTTTGGCTGGGGGGATGGGTGAGGGAGATGGCGCTTCCCAGCACCTTTGTTCACTGCCAAGCTGAGCTCTGTCCTCAGGGGCTCAACAACTCTCCCTCCTGTTGTCCTTTAGCCCTCCCGCTCTCTGAGCAGAGCTGTTGACTTATAACATTCCAGATGTTAAGTCCTGCTGGCTGTCAGAGCACACTCCGGCCAGCCCCTCTGCTTTTGCAAGCCAGACCCGGGGACTCTGCTTTGCCTGGTGGGCTGGCTGCCTCTCCACCCACCTGGCTCCCTCCCGCCAGTCCATGTATCACACATTGCCTCTCCGCCCTTCCTACCGTCTTCCATGGGCCTCTCGACTACGCTTGGCTCTGGAGAGTCCATTCTGCTAGTCTTCTGGCGGTTTTCTGGGTAAATTAGGCAGATGTGGGTGGAATCTAAGCGATCAGCAGGACACGGTGAGCCCAGTGTCCTCCCACTCCGCCATCTTCCTCCGACTCCCTCCTAACCAGTCTTCTTCTATAACTCCCTCTGTCCATCACTACAGTTGTGATGGGAAATGCTATAATCTTACCCTTGATCTGCCGTCATTTTGTTCACGTACCTGTCCATCCTTTACGAAGCCCATCTCCTCCCAAAGAGTGTATCTCCAACCTCCCTCTCCTCTTATACTGCTCTTCAGTGTATATTTGACCCAGAAGAAGTGAGTCTTGATGGACGTGACAGGTAAAAATTGGTGGAAAAGGGGGGAGGTACCCACTCATATCAGCTGAGTAATTGTTTAGCTACTTACCACTCACAGTAAGAAAATGGAAAATTATAGGCTGATGCTACAGATTTAACTTCTAGTCCAGAATAGTCAGAAGATTTGGTGTTTCTAATTTCAAGTATTTTCAATTCTCTGAAAACAGTATATCAAGGTTCTATTAGAAAACTGTGGTTCATTCACGATAGTGGATGAAAATGCCAACCTTTGCAGTTGTTATAAATCTGTTACTATATAAGTAGATGTGCACCCCAAGGATTGCTCAGTCTAGCCAGTACATTAATTAGTGCCATATAATATATTAGGGAGAAAATGAGTATAAAATATTATGTTTAAAGTTTTGTTTACAAAGGAAGAAAAAAATAAAATGAGAATATCTTACTGACAATGAGCCTTGTTTCCCGGTGTAGAAAATATGATCAAAGACTGGTATTGAGTATTTATATGCGCTAAATCCATTATTTTTAGGCCCACCGTACACATAATTATATTTTCTAACATTTATCAAATATTTATGGCTTTTCAACTATTGTATTAAATCAAGCTGTATGGAGAAAATTTGATTAGAGAATATTTTTAAAATTTGGATTTGTATCAGGACTATTTGTTTCATTTCTCAAGTATGAGTTCAGGAGGAAAGGCATACTCTGCTCACCTCCAGGCATAAAGTGAACCATCAGGCTGATATTCTTTTGCCTCATCTCTTCATGTCATCCCCTCTCAAATCTATGCTCCCATTTGAAGTGGAAGAAGAGAGCAATCTTCCTTGGAAGAGGAGGATTCATCTTCAGTTAAAAGAAAGGAATTGAAAAAAAAAAAAACGGAGTAGACAGGCTTGCTTGTTACACCACCAAATAAGGTCTTATTTTAGTAATTACTTATTGAGAATGTCTATGATTTCAGCGTTTTAAAGGACACATGAGGGTGAGACTCCACCCTCACAGATCCCTCTTGCAGTGAGAGGCATAAACACCTATAGCGTGGAATGTTAGGTACAAGGCAGCACAGAGGAAGGATTGGCTAAATCTGGGAATCAGAGAACATTTTGCAGCAAAGGCGATATTTGACCTGGGTGTTGAAGGATGAGTATACACTTATTTATATTCTGCTCATTCCAAAAGGATTTAAGGTGCCTTGGAGGAGTTGACCAGACAGTGGAGGAGTAAAATAGCATTTCAGACACAGGAAGTGCCAAAGCATAGAAGTGCAAAAGGGCATGATATGCTTGGGAAGCCATGGGAAGATCTGAGGGAAGATGCACAGAGTACACATGTGAGCCTGGGGGAAGTGAGGCGGATAGCAGAACCATTGTGCCAACCTCTGGCAGCGGTTTGCAAACTTGAGCATGCCTCAGAATCCCCTGGAGGCTTTTAAAGGCACAGATCACTGGGTCTCATCCCCAAAGATTTTGGTTCTGCAGATTTAGGGTGGGAGAGGGCAAGAATTTGCATTTTGTTAAAAAAAAATTTTTTTAATGTTTATTTACTTTTGAGAGAGAGAGAGAAACAGAGTGCGAGTGGGGGAGGGGCAGAGAGAGAGCGAGACACAGAATCCAAACCAGGCTCCAGGCTCTGAGCTGTCAGCACAGAGCCTCACACGGGGCTCGAACTCACAAACCATGAGATGATGAGCTGAGCCAAAGCCGGATGCTTAACTGACTGAGCCACCCAGCACCCCTGCATTTTTTTTTTTTTTTTTTTTTTTTTTTTTACAAATTCCCTGGTGATGTTGATGCAGCTGGTCTTGGGACCACACTTTCAGAACCAATTCTTTAGAGTCTGGATTTTGTCCAGTAGTCAGTTGGGAGTACCTAGAATGTGTGTAGCTTGAGAAAGAAAGAATCAGTTTTGGATTTAGAAAATTTCCTGGCAGCTGTGAGGAGAATTAGAGAGGGAAAACTCTTGGTAGATTATTTCACATGTCCAAGAGTCAAAGTAAATGGGCCTCATCGCATTTATAGAAAGATTAACTACTCTTGAGAAGATCTAGAGACATAGTCAAGATTCCTTGGAATGATGGGGCACCCAGGTGGCTTAGTCAGTTAAGCATCCAACTTCAGCTCAGGTCATGATCTCATGGTACATAGTTCAAGTCCCATGTCGGGTTCCACACTGACAATGCAGACCCTGCTTGGGATTCTCTCTCTGTCCCTCCTCCTCTCTCTCTGTCTTCCTCTCTCTCTCTCTCTCTCTCTCTCTCTCTCTCTCTCTTTCTCTCTCTCTCAAAATAAACTTAAAAAAATTACTTGGTGTGATTCAATATGTGGAATGAGAGAAAAGGAAGAATCTCAGAATGTTAAAATCATGTTCCATAATGTAAATCAAATGCTATAATATTTATGTATTCAAAGAATCCCATGCTACCAAAATCTTTAAAATGAGGCCTAAGAAATCGCACAAAACTTCAGATGACTTTCTTGCCAGCGCCATGTGTGATGCCTTTATAGCTAAGGAGAGAGATGGCTTGGCCATGGTCATTCAGCAGCCCCTCAAAATGTGTGACGTGAAGCCCACTCTGATACGGTCAGGCCTTTCTAAGGCAGCACTCTCTAGGGGTGCTGTTTACTCACTGTGCCCACCCTGAACATCAGAACTTTGGCTGCAAGTATCAGGTGTCGTCTTTCCCGCCTCAATATACTCTTAATAACTGTAGGAGTTTCCCCCACTACATAGGACTTTGTAGATAAAATATGAAGGGTAAATTGCAAGCGGCTGAAACCACAAAATAGAACAAGAAGTATGTATGAGAAACTTGATCCTAAATTGAACCCATAATAACATTCAGTGAAGTTTTGATCTTAGCTTCCAGTTTCTCTTAGCCAAGTGTGCCTACAGAACCTCCTCTGTTCTGTTCTGTCTTTGTTGTTCTTAAGATGCCAGGGTCTGTTGACCCTTTTCTTGTGTTTTGTGCCATTCTTTCCTTTTGCAGGGCTGTTGATATGGTCGCTTCCTTGTACATGCCCCTTTTTAAATCTTTTTGCAATCTTTGAATTTTTCCATCAGTATAGTCTCTGCCAATGGGATTTCTAAAGGAGGCTGCTGTGTTCAATTCTCATTGCTAAATACTTACAACCCATTAGCTGCTCTTTGTTTTTGTAGCCCATGAACCCTCTGTGTGCTGCCCCTTGGTAGTAATGAGGTGGAGGGGGGTGGGAGGAAGGTATGGAGTGGGGTGCCAGTCAGGTGTTATATTTTGCCCCTTTTGACTAGCTTCACTTTCAGATTGGGTATAAACTGAAAACACATCTCTCCTTTGGACGGAAATGTTACCCTTTCTTTAACAACATTAAACATAATCTTTGGCTGTAGCCTCTCAGGAACTTTTCTGATTCACTATTTTATGCTCACAAATTATGTGGGACACAAAAAAGCTTCATAATACATTTGGCCGTTGTTGAGGTTAGAAGGGTTTGTATGTTCCTCTTTCTCCTCCCCACCTAAATTCTGAACTGATTGAGAGAGACACATGAGTCAGGAAAAGGAAGATCAAAACTTTAACTCTATTACTGATAGGGTTGATGAGGAATATGTCTTTGGAGGAAAGACAAGTAACGACAACCTACTGATACCTAGTCCTTTGAACAGCTCGACAGAGAGGAAGTCTGAATCCTTAGTGCAGACACATTAACCCAAGCCATTGGCTGTCCCCCTCCTCCCAGGTAATTCCTTCCACCACCACGTTGAAGAATAAAGGGGTGGCGGGTGAAAAGTCCAGATAAACACTCTTTCGTGGAGACCAGGCAATGAATTATTCAAGACAGATATGTTTTCTAATGATGTTTTAACAGTAGTTCTAAGAAAATAACAATGACTGACCATAACAGTGTCTAACAACTGACTTCTGAACGGTGGAAAATTAATTTCTTCCTTTAAGATAATGTCAAACACAGTAGGAATTTTTAAAAATCAGGAAAGTTAAAGTTTATTCCCCAGTCTATGAACGAACATGATGAACGTTGTAATTAGATGCAAACTTGTGATAATTCCACTAATGATCTATTCAATTTAGAAATATATGATTCAGAGAGTTGAATTTTTTTTTTTTTTAAGTTGTCACATGCTGTTAGTTATCCCCGCCTTTCCTCCACCGCATTCCTCCACCTTCCAATAGTGGTACAGTTATATCCGGCTACACAGCCACCCCATGAAAGAAACCCTTACCCAGTCTTTCTTACAGTGAGAGGTAACCATGTAAATATGTTCTCAGCAATACAATGGCAGAGTATAAGTGATCCCTGCAATTCCAACCTCATTTGCTTAAAGGAAATGCCTTGCTCTCCACTTTCTTTCCTTTCCTTGGGCTGAGATACTAAGATGATAGAGACCAGTGGCATCAGGGACCCTTAATAAACTAATGGACCAGAGCCTTTCTACCAGCTTAGACTGGCTGGACTTTAAGATGAGAGAGAAACACACTTCTGTCTTTTTTAGGCCACTGTGTTTTTTGAGTCTCTTTTTAATGTCAGCCTAACATTTGTAGCAACTAGACAAATATTTACACCTATTTTTAAAAGTGTTAAAATATTCAATAGGAAGAAATCTGTACAATGAACTATTGTAGTGGGTTGAACATGAGCTTACTTGGAAAAAGAAGAATTATGTTAAGGATCTCGAGGTGAGATCATCCTGCATTAATTGAGTGAACCCTAAAGCAAATGACACACGTCCTTATAAGGGACAGAAGAAGAACATAGAGGATAGGGAGACCATGTGAAGATAGGGAGGGATTCAAGGAATGCATCTACAAGCCAAAGAAATCCTAGAGCTGCCACAAGCTGGAAAAGGCAAAGGAGGATTCTCCACCTTCAGAGGGATCACGACCCAGCCTGTACCTTGAATTCAGACTTCTGGTATCCAAAACTGTGAAAGAGTAAATTTATGTTGTTTTTAAGCCACCCAGTTTGTGGTGATTTGTTACAGCAGCCCTAGCTATCTAATAAAATTTGATAATGATTTTTTTAAAAATCACTCATAAATCCAACACCCAAAGGAGAGCATTTTGGTGTATTTCCTACCACAGCTATCTAATAAAATTTGATAATGAAGTTGGAGAAATTAAAAAATCCTTTTTTGTTTTGTTATGCAATACCGAAAGGAGCATAGAGCACTAATATGAAAGTGGTTCGTTCATTCCTTTGTGAGACACCTTCTGATTACCTGACGTATATCAGCCACTGAAAGGTACAGAGTATGTAAAGATCAGAGAGACATGGTCCCAACCTTTAAGATGTTCATAGTCTCCTTGGAAAGGAGATATGTACATGGACAACACTGTTTGATTCGTTTAAAAAAAAAAAAAAAACTAAAAGGAAAAAAACTCTTTGTCACAATTATAGGCTACTCAGCAATGAGAAAATCAACCACGGAGTTTTGGGGCAAATATGTTTGACCAACTAAGAAAGTCAGATATTCAGTTCATTCCAGAGCAATCATTCCGTCTGGGGAATATGACAAGAACTGTATTAATAATGGTCCTTGTATTTGTAAAGCTTTCACTTTATAAATTGGGATTATTATGGATCTGGATTCCTGTTTTTTGTATCTTTATTAACTTAAAAGTAAGTTTATGAAATACCATTCTGTTCTAACTAGTGGATGTCTCCAATTTAGAGTAAGTTTTAAAAATCTATTTCGGGGTGCCTGGGTGGGTCAGTCGGTTATGCATCTGACTCTTGATATCACCTCGGGATGCAATCTCGTGGTCATGAGATTGAGCCCCATCGTTGGACTCCAGCTCCGTGCTGGAGCACGGAGTCTGCTTGGGATTCCCTCTCTCCCTCTCTCTCTGCCCGTCACCCAACCAGTAAATAAATAAATAGATACATAAATAAGTGAACTTTAAAAAAATCTACTTAATGCAGAGAATTTTTCTAGAGTAAAGAGAATTGTTCATAATTCCTTCTCACATCCCCAGTTTATGAAATTCACTTTTTATACCTGGCAACCCCATAAATCAGGATCTATTTCAAAATTATGTTCAAAACAACAAAAATTTCCCTTATGATCACGTAGAAAGAATGCATTGAGTATTATTTCTTGGACTGCATTTAGACTTTGGTATGAATGATGCAAGGTTCTCCCCTGTGTAAGTAAACTATTAAACAATATGGAATCTATTGTCTAAGTTACCTCTAAATTTTATTATGGAACCAAAGATCCTTACTAGATTCTTTTTTTTTTATTGTTGTTTATTACTTTTGAGAGAGAGAGACAGAGACAGAGACAGAGACAGAGACAGCAAGCAGGGAAGGGGCAGAGAGAGAGGGAGACACAGAATCCGAAGCAGGCTCCAGGCTCTGAGCTCTCAGGACAGAGCCCGATGTGGGGCTCGAACTCACCGTGAGATCATGACCTGAGCTGTAGTCAGCCGCCCAACCAACTGAGCCACTCAGGCGTCCCCCTTATTAGATTCTTTTTTTGGGAAGGACATCTTCCTTAATAACTCCCACTGTCTTCAACGTGATGTAGGTAATGTGAAAATCTGATTCTACCCTCTCTCCTAGTACTTTAATGTTTCATATCATTTTTTTTTATTTTTTATTTTTATAAGTTTATTTTTGAGAGAGAGAGAGAGGGCACAGGTGGGGGAGAGGCAGAGAGCAAGGGAGAGAGAGAGAGAGAGAGAAAATCGCAAGCAGGCTCTTCACTGTCAGTGCAGAGCCAGACATGGGACTCAAACTCATGAACTATGAGATCATGACCTGAGCAGAAACCAAGAGTTGGAGGCTTAATCGACTGAACCACTCAGGCACCCCTCATTTTTTATTTTGACTCACTTCCTATTTTTCACTCAGTGCCTAACTTGTGTGATATCTCCTTTTATACTAGGCAGACTTATCTTGGACACACAAAATGTATATTTACTGTGTAGGAAGCATATACTGAAAATAAGTATGCATAAAAGTACTGGAAGGAAATACACCAAAATGCTCTCCTTTGATTGTTGGATTTACAAATGATTTTTTAAAAAAATCTCCTCCGTGATTTCTGTCCTAACCTTCTATAATAAAAATGTAATTGATTTTGATGTTTGTTTGTTTGCAATTTAAGGTATCAACTTCCATTCTCCAAATGGTATCCATTCTACAAATGGAAATAGGAGAGTTCAGTGTGGTCTCTGTCGCTCATGCTCAGTGAACACAGCTGGGTCCAAAGGTGTCTTTCCGGGATTAGATGGCGAAGCTGGAGTATCCCTTGTGAGGAATTCCTACTAAGGAATCTCTGCCTAGGCGGCTTGCAGGGCAAGAGTAGGTGCTGAGTTGCTCTCCTCACCAGTGCACGAGGCATGCAGGTAAAAATAAACAACATTCTCAACAGTTTACTCAGTCCAAATTCATTTTAAGTAAAATATTTACGACATTGAGAAACTATAGTCCCAACAGAAAACAAAAAACAAAAACAAACGGCATCACTGACGTACTCAAATTTAGCTTAAGTTCTGACAAAGGTAACGAAATGACATTTTTATTTAAATACCTAGGTATTTGCTATAATCTTAGAATGCCATATGGTGGTTACTAGTTTATTAGGTAGAAACATCGAGCGTATTTGTATATATTTGTAGGTGCATAGCATTTTTTTTTTAACGTTTATTTATTTTTGAGACAGAGAGAGACAGAGCATGAATGGGGGAGGGGCAGAGAGAGAGAGGGAGACACAGAACCAGAAGCAGGCTCCAGGCTCTGAGCCACCAGCTGAGAGTCCAACACGGGGCTCAAACTCCCGGACTGTGAGATCGTGACCTGAGCTGAAGTCGGACGCTTAACCGACTGAGCCACCCAGGCGCCCCTATGCATAGCATTTTAATGAATTGTCTTTTTTTTTTTTTTTTTTACTACTAAAATTCTGTATACAGCTCATCTCAGTACTATTGGTTTTGATAATATAATGTTTGATAAACTGATATAACCTTTGGGAAAGGGTAACATGAGATGTCTTGTTCTTTTAAAGAATTTTTTTTTAATGTTTATTTTTGAGAGAGAGAGAGACAAAGCATGAGAGAGAGACACACACAGAATCCGAAGTAGGCTTTAGGCCCTGAGATGTCAGCACAGAGCCCATTGTGGGGCTTGAACCCACGAACCGTGAGACCATGACCTGAGCCAAAGTTGAACGCTTAACTGACTGAACCACCCAGGCGCCCCAGGAGATCCCTTGTTCTATGAAATTAAAGCAGCCAGGAGCACCTTGGTATTTTAAACACCTACTCAGGTAACAGCCAACAACAAAATCAGTTTTGTGCTGATGTTGCTGTTTCTTCGCTCTGAGTAAGATTGTTGTTTGACTCAAAGCCATTTTGCTTCTTGGAGTGAATCTTCTTTCATATTTTTCATCCAGGTTTTCATATGGATGTTTTCAAATAAAATATATAAGTAGAAAAATATGAAACCAGCCAGGGGTTCAGTTTCAACCTCAAAACACAAAAGAGAAAAAATCAAACGTGGCAAAGAATAAAGTTGTCCTGTGGTTTTAAGACTTACAACATTCACTTATAAAAACACTCATATTCTCAGACAAACAGAAAAATATTGCCCCTAGGGAAACAGTGTTTGCTATTATATGAAATACAGTCAAGTGAAACGAGAAATAAGGGCAAGCACAGACAGATACTAAAGAGAAACGTCATTGTGTAAATGTCCTCAGAAATGAACCTGGAAAAACATACCTCCCTGGGTATAAATATTTCAGCTGAGTTTATGCAAAGGTGTAATCTATTGAAGTCAGCAGAAATCATGCCTCATACAGTTCTGGCTAGAATATGGTTTTTTAATGATCACTAACATCTCATAGAAAGGTCTATATAAATTTTTTGTCTTAATTACTTGAAGCAGGAGCTCCTGTTTCCATGGTGAGCTTTTCCATGAATTAATATTTTGAAATACCCATTTCCTAAAAATGAGGGGATGATCATTATTTCAGTTGTAAACAATTAGTTGCATTATTTTCTTTTGCAACCCTGCCTTGCAAATATTGTTTGAGCATGTTAGCATAACACCAGGTAACCTCATGTTATGTTTTAGTAATGTCTGTGTAGATATTTCATTTATGGAAGATATTTCATCTGTCCATCATGGGTCAACCTATTGGTAAACTGTGCTTATTTGAAATGTTCTGTTTAAAAAAAAATGTTTTTAAATTTTAATTTAGAGAGAGTGCATGCAGGGATGAGGGGCATGGGGTGGGGAGGGGGTGAGAGAGAGAGAGAGAGAGAGAGAGAGAGAGAGAGAGAGAGAGAGAGAGAGAGAGTCAAGCAGGCTCCATGCTCAGTGATGAGCCTGACAGGAAGCTAGATCCCATGACCCTGGGATCATGACCTGAGCCAAAATGGAGAGTAGGCCACTCAACCAATGGAGCCACCCAGGTGCCTCTGAAGTCTTCTGTTTTTAGCCTAATGATTTATCTAACTGACTTTTGGAGTCTGTAAAAGAACAAAAACGGTTTGGGATTAAACACAGTCCCTATCATCACAAAGAGAGAAAATGCGTTATAAAGAATAAACTAAAGCAGTTTTAGCACATCAGCTTGATGAAGGCCATCTGCTTTTGTTGCCTGCATAAATTGCCTTCTTTAACTTACTTATCTGCAGCTGCTGCCACGGAGTCTCAGCTCTATGCAAGACCAGCCCTAATCATGCCTTAAAACAGTTTGAATCAAGCTGGCATTTTCCCCCGCAAAAGTTCAGCAAGCATTAGAATATACCAGTCAGAACACAGAAGAGAAATACAACCTGGAGACGCAAAATTCAGAAGGCACCAGCATTTTAATTGTTAGTAAAGCCATGGCAATGGGTGGGATCATCTAGCAAAGGGAGTAGAAAACTCTTTATCAGCTGTCTACAATTCATGTGCTTTCTGAATAAACACAACGCCTTTACATCATAACTGAGAATCCTAGCAATGTCCACATTATTCCAGCTTTAGTTTTTGTGGTCTATATTATGAAACTAATATTTTTGCTTCTTTTTCAAAACACTGTAAAATTTGGGGCACCTGGGTGGCTCAGTCGGTTAAGTGTCCGACTTCAGCTCAGGTCACGATGTCGCAGTCTGTGAGTTCGAGCCCCGCGACGGGCTCTGTGCTGACAGATCATAGCCTGGAGCCTGCTTCGGATTCTGTGTCTCCCTCTCTCTCTCTGCCCCTCCCGTGCTCATGCTCTGTCTCTCTCTGTCTCAAAAATAAATAAAAACATTACAAAATTTTTTTTTAAAAAAACCACTGTGAAATTTAATGTGCATTTCCAGATTATATGTGCAAACTCCCTGATGAATAAGGAGAGCAGCTAGTAACTCAACTAAGGGAATATCCATGGCTCCTGTCCACCTCCCAGGCTTTCTAGAAACAGCAGATGAAACCATCTGGGCAGAGATCTTTGAGACTCAGTACACAAAAGTCAGAATTTACAGGATGCTCTTGCAAGCAGCAGGTAATATCCGTTTCTAAACATATGTGCAATAGGAAGTCTTGAGCATTGGTTTTTGGAAACCGGTGTGGCAATTGGTAGTTCCGTTCATCACCCAATTTCAATGTGGCCGCAGTGTGACTCACAGTAGACCTGATTTTATTACCGGTATTCAAATAATTTGTGTTTCTCTTAACATTTGATAGCTCTCGAATTCGAAACCCCAGAAAACAGATGAACAGGTGTGTGTACTAGCATGGGCACCCTTTGTTCAGTGTGGGCGGTCTTGGGTTCACCGTCAAGATTTGTTGAACTCCATGGTCTGGTTTGTAAATGTTTTATTGGTCTGTATACCCTCTTATCAGGGCCTTTACTGACACCAACACCGGTAAACTGTATTCTGCAAACAAAAATAGCATTTTTACTTCTAATCAGTTTTTCCTGCTTACGTTGTCTAGAAATTCGAGTGAGTCAGGGTACTATTTAATGATGTTTTGCCGGACGGTACCAAGGATGTCCCTGAAATTGCCTCGAGTAATTATATCCTCCCCAATACTTCTGAGAGGTATATTCTCATAAAGCAAAATCAAGGGCAAAAATAACCAAACAACAACAGTGAAAAATTTTATTAGTTGGGAACTTGGCTTCAAGCCACAGTACAAAGCTCTAGTAAACTGGGCTGAACACATGAAAGGCTTCTTTTTCTTAAGCTTGTTTGGCCTAAATAGCCTCAGGCGAAAGCAGGCTCCTAGGATTGCTCTCTCTTCCTTTCAAGCTTCAAAGGCAGCCAGCCCTAAGACTTCAGTGAGCACTAATGGAAATGGAGCGAAAGCCAAAGAGGACCCTGTTAGCTCCCCTGTGTGTTGCTGAAGTAAACTTTGTTGGGCCCCAAACTTAGGGAGAGGATAACCTTTCTGTGCCCCGCCCCCCCATCCTGCCAGCAACAGAGAGGCTTGCAGTGACCTATAGCCTCTTCGAAAACTGTGCCCTTGAAAAAAGCAGCTTAATTAGTATTCTATGATCTGCCAGTGCAATCAACCCTCCTCCCTCCTCTATCCTTAAAGTGGGATAAAGAATGTGAATGTGGAATGGTGTTTTATGCCTAAGGAACAACAAAACTATTTCAAGTAATTGAGTACATTTCTTAAAAGAAAGCAACGTAGGGGCGCCTGGGTGGCGCAGTCGGTTGAGCGTCCGACTTCAGCCAGGTCACGATCTCGCGGTCCGTGAGTTCGAGCCCCGCGTCGGGCTCTGGGCTGATGGCTCGGAGCCTGGAGCCTGTTTCCGATTCTGTGTCTCCCTCTCTCTCTGCCCCTCCCCCGTTCATGCTCTGTCTCTCTCTGTCCCAAAAATAAATAAAAAAAAAAAAAAAAAGAAAGCAACGTATTGTTGCCTTCTTGTCTTCTGTTAGAGCTTTGATAAAAAGAGGCTCTTTTGGGACCCCCCAAGTCTGTGAAAAAATAAATCAGCCATCTTCTGATTCCTTGGGGACCAGTGGAAAAGTGTAAGCATACACACACGCACATTCTTTACAATAAGTCTCTGGCATTAACCCAGAGCCCTAGTGAGCAAGGCTGAGTCATAGATTTCTACAAGGACTCCTTTTGTGCTGTTGGCCTAAAGCCTAGATAAAAAGAAAGCAAAGAGGTCTCTTTGACTTCTCTGGCCTAGGCCTACACTCGAATTTTTGCTTTAAGAGTCTTGCTGCTTTGTTAATAGTAAGAAGGGAGGAAAGAAAAGTTTAATTAAAAGAGCACCAAGGGTAAAAGAATCTTTTTCTCTTTCACTTAGAGATGATCTTACCTGAGTTACCAAGTCCTAGGCCATTCAACACCGGGGAGGGTATACGTGTTGGGGGGCATTTTAAGAAAAAATCAGGTGAAAGGATACACTGTTTGAGGCAGAGCAGTGAAATTGTGATTCTCACAGAACCCTGAAGATGCCAAAGTCAGAGCTATTTACTTATCTTCAAATCTCTCTGAAGTCTTCTGCTACTGGCTGACTGGCTTTACTTCTTCATTATAACTTCCCTCAGCTTCTCCTCTTGAGACACTCGTCAAGTTTTGTTGTTCTTCCACAGCCATCTTTTCTTAGATTGGAAGCTTCCTAAGGGCTGAGACATGTTTGTCTTATTCTCTAGCACTTAGTAGGCACTGAGTAGACTTTTTTCCCCTATTGAATAACATTTACATTGTGCCCTTGACTATAACTTTTATTCAGAGCAGCATTGAGAAGGGTATTTCAGGTGAGTGTTTCTTCACCTCCTCCAAAGAGTAGTGTTTGGCCAACATTAACTCAAGAGATATTATCATGTGCATAAATGATGAGGTTGGGGAAATTAAATCTCGTACGTATGTTTTATTCATTGCTGACCCCTCAGACTGGGATTTATGTGTCCTTAACCCCATGGCCATCCTCCTTTCATAGACCTCTAATAATTTCTTCGTAAAAATTTGCATTTCAACTGGACTGTAAACTCCAGGAGTTGCAAGAGACTACTCTGCTTTGCTCACTACTGAATTCCTAGCACCCATCACCTGGCCTAGCCTGTATTTAACAAGCATCTGTTAAATGAATGGATAAAACATTCAGGAATTTTTTTCCAGACACTGATCATTAACTGTAAAGCTATTTTACCCACTGGATCGCCTCCATGTTTTTAGTCACAGACCATTAGAAGACTAACGTGTATGCTATCTATTGGAGTGACTATAGCCATTGATGTTCAAGATGATTTTAGGCTTATGCTTCAGCAGTTCTTATATTTCATTAGAAAGACAAAGGAAAAAAGAAATATCACTATAGCTGAAATACATTGTAAAAGATATCTGAAACTCAGCTCTAAAACACACACCTCTAACTTGTGACATAAAGTAGCACGTAGATCTGTATCCAATCTGGCAGTATAATAGCTTTTACTGCATAAAAGTTTGTATATATGTTAATGATGGTAGAACCCATTTTTGAATTTACATGTGGTCCACAAGTAACTCTTGGTTCAAAGTGGTGTTTCTATTTCAGATAATTTTCATGAAGTCCACTTACTTAAGGTACCTTATATAAAGCACTTTTTAGTGTTTAAGTATAGATACCAAAATGACTATTAATTTCTTGAGTTACTGAATTTTCAGCAAATTATACCTTATGTATAATCAAGAAGTAGAACTTAAAAAGTCCATTTCTGTTTCTGCCTCATACATATTATTCTATTTCTTTAAGGAGGAAAATGAAGAGAGTAGGAGACAGTGATAATATCTTATTAATACACTATGTGCTTTCAAAAAATATACTTACCGTATTTCATATTAAGTACCTCTTAATGAACATTGTCAAAATAATAAAGACCTAAGAAGTCAAAGCAATCTAGACAGACTCGTTCTGAGAAAAAGTTGTTAATGAAACACAATATTTAGTCCAGGAAAACTCAAGTTTATTCAATAAACATCTAAATGTAATTTATTTCCATAAGGAACAGCTGTATGGAGGAGGGATAAAAGCAGGAGAGAGGAAAAAGGAAAATACAAACCAAAAAAATAATAAATTTCACACAGAAATGAAGGAACAGAGGGTGAACACCTGAGAGGAGTAAAGTACTGTTGTGACACCTTGCCAGTCACTTGGGCTGTAAAATTCAGCATGTGACACAATTTCCCATGCCTTTTGAAGTACTAATTACATGATTAAGTACTCTTAACCTTGACCCTGGAAGCTCCAGGAGCTTTCATTCATTACTCATTAATGGGGTTTAAGACTGTTCTACTCTGGAGATACAAAGACTGTGCCTTCCAGGAATATGCAGTTGATTAGAGGAGACAGAAAGGTAATGAGGGGATGCTAATCTGGTTTAATATGTACTATAATACTGGAAATGCTATTTTCTTGTGTGTGGCAAAAGCATACTAGGAAAATGCTCCAAAAACTCTTTGTCAGGTTTTTTATTTTTTTTTTTTATTTTTTTTTTTAAATTTTTTTTCAACGTTTTTTATTTATTTTTGGGACAGAGAGAGACAGAACATGAACGGGGGAGGGGCAGAGAGAGAGGGAGACACAGAATCGGAAACAGGCTCCAGGCTCCGAGCCATCAGCCCAGAGCCTGACGCGGGGCTCGAACTCACGGACCGCGAGATCGTGACCTGGCTGAAGTCGGACGCTTAACCGACTGCGCCACCCAGGCGCCCCATGTCAGGTTTTTTATATGTCAGATCCTAAAATGGCATTTCAGGACTTTTTTTTTTTTTTTTTAACTGGTGTTGGTTGCACTTAAAATATGTATCCTATAGCAATGATACTTAAAATTATTTTATAGCCTCCTATATAATAAAATTAATAGTTTTAGTCAGATTTTGTTTCAAGTCACTGTAAAATTTTTATCTTCTCCCAGAACTAACACAGGACCAGCCTTCTTCACACCTCACATCACAGAGTAAGTGGAGAAGAAAACTGAGAAACAATGAATTTAGCATTTATTATCTTGCTTTAGAATAGAATTATGGTGGGGTGCTTGGCTGGCTCAGTCGGTGGAGTATGCAACTCTTGGTCTCAGAGTCATGAGTTTAAGCCCTGAATAGAGCTTACGTACAAAGTAAAAATAGGGGAGCTTGTATGGCCCAGTTGGTTAAGTGTCTGACTCTTGGTTTTTGGCTTCAGGCATGATCTCGAGGCTCAGGTCATGATCTCACAGTCGTGAGATGGAGCCCCAAGTCAGGCTCAGCATAGAGTGTGGAACCTGCTTGGGAATCTTTCTCTCTGCCCTTCCCCTCCTCATGGCCATGTGCTCTCTCTCTAAAAATAAACTTAAAAAAAAATAGAATAGAGTTATGGTTAAAATATGTTTAAATGATAACTCCTTTGAAGCTGCCCCAGCTTTTTCTGAGTCTAGGGTGTTGGGTATGTATGTAGTTCTGTGGGGGTTGGGCAGTGTTGCTATAGGGAACTCTATGTAGCACTGAACACCATTTTGTTACTTTTGTTTATGTGATAGATCATGGTGATCACTTTGATCTAAAATTAGGTAAAGTTCTGGAAGCTTCAAAAGTGTCATTCCATTATCTAATCTGGGCTGAGCAAATAGTCTATGCAGAGGCTATTCCAAGTAGTTTCTTGTGGAGGATGTGGTTTGGTAGGTTGCAGGTGGGGAATACCTAGGGATAGCCAGAGACAAGCAGGAGCAGAGTCATGAAGGACCTTATATATTATGTGAGGAAACTTAGACTTTATTGTGAAGTTAAGTTATTTTCCAGCCTGATGGTATTTCACAATCTAGTAGAGATTTAGACAGGGTCCTGCTGCCTAATTTATCTTAAGTATATGTTAGCATTAACTGCTCTAAAACAAAAATCTCAGTTGGGTTGATGTTCTCTCCCCTCCTCTGATGGAGGTCATGTTACCTGTCAGAGGTGAGGTAAGTGGTGATTATGTCAGGATTCTGAGGAAAGTATTAATGATTCCCAGTGGATGTTATGGGGAAACAGTGATGAGGGAACAAAAAACAATTGCTGAACAGAGCCCATAAATTTGTAAGGAAGTCAATTTGTTCATTGCATTATTTTTTCTCTAGGAGTCTTCAGCCTCATAGAAGCATAGAAGGCAAAGTTTTGGAAGATTGGGAGTTTGGTGCAAGGGTGCAGCTGGAATTATTAGAAACAAAAGATATTGTCAAGAGCAGTTACTTTATAATTGTTGACTAATATTTAGGATTTAAATCATGGTTTAGAACAATCGCTCCGGCAGTGGTATGAAGGATGGTTATCCCTGCCAGAACAGAAAGCCCAGGCGCTGAAGCAGTAGGTACAGATGAATATGGATGAGGTCTGGACCTACATGAGGTAATGATAACAAAGGAAGAAGGGGTTGGTTTGAGTGTAATTTTTATGTAGAATTAAATGAGATTTTTAAAGAAGTGGGTGAAATGGGAGATGATTCGCAGGTTCCTGACCAGGGTGACTGGAGAATGTTAATGTCCAGGTCGAGGTAGAAGCTAATGAATTTAGCTTGGACATGCTGAATTGAGGGGCATCCCTGGAAAGATATCTAGTAATTGGGTATTTGGTATGATGCTTAGGAGAGAGAGCTAGGCTAGTGGTGTAATTTGGGAATCATTGTGTATTGGTGATTAGTATATTGGTGATTTAGACGCTTACCCAAGGAGTGTGTGTGTAATGAGGGAAGAGAAGATCAAAGACGAATTCCAGGGGAATACCAACATTTACAGAGTGGAGAGAATGAAGACACTTCTTAAGGAAATAAAAAGAAACAGAAATGATTGTCATGGAAACCTTGAGGGGGCGAAGACTTTCAAAAAATAGAGTGGTCAAGGATATTAATCTGTGAGGGGTCAAGTAAGATAAAGACTGGCTAACATCCATTTAATTTGGAAATTAGTAAGAACAATTTCAGTTAGTGGTGGTAGCAGAAATCAGATTCCTGTGGGTTGAGGAATGAACAGAAAACGAAGAATTGAATTCAGAGTACTCTTTCAAGAGGCTTATTTATGAAGGTAAGAGCAGACATTAAACTACAGCTAGAAGAGAATCCAAGGTTGAAAGAAGTTTTTCTTTAAGATGGGAAAGATATGGGTTCATTTGCTTGTGGAGGGGAAGTCAGTGGGAAAAAAATCTTAGAGAAAAGCAAGAGGGAAAAATCTATGCCACAGAAGTTAGTATGAGCAGAGATACAGCATGGAGCTTTGAAGGGGGGATTGGCTTTAGACACAAGACTTTAGACTGATGGGTGGTAGAGAACTGGGGATTTTAGAAATGCATTGATATCTAGTTTAGTTTAATTGCACTCAGATGTGTGATTTCCTCCTTGGAGAGAATGCATGCCAGGCTGTCTCCACTCCTTCACTCACACCACCTCAGGAGAGGTGGAACTAATAACATACTTAGTAAATTTGATTAGAACAACTGAGCATTAGAATACTTGGCTGAGGGGCGCCTGGATGGCTCAGTCGGTTAAGTGTCCAACTTCGGCTCAGGTCATGATCTTGCGGTCCATGAGATCAAACCCCGTGTCGGGCTCTGTGCTGACAGCTCAGAGCCTCGAGCCTGTTTCAGATTCTGTGTCTCCCTCTCTCTCTCTGACCCTCCCCCATTCATCCTCTGTCTCTCTCTGTCTCAAAAATAAATAAACATTAAAAAAAACTAAGAATTACTTGGCTGAATTCCAGCCACCCTTCCTTTTGGGAGCAATCTGCCTACAGAGAGAATATGTTCTCCTGCTCCTTCAAGGGCACACTCTTCCCCACCACAAGGAAGAGTTGCCTTGGTTCAGTGCTGCCTTAAACTTGATGATGTGTGTCTCCTCCTGCAATTCAGCATTGTAAAGCTCCTGTGGTTAACATACACAAAGCCATATCCTCCACCCTGGACTTTGTAAGTAATAAAGATAATATTTTGGTCTCTGTTATTTCTTTCTTGCATTTATCTAGTAGATCAGTGCTGGATGAGAGAGAAGAGTATAATCTTTGTGTCAATTAATCGTTTACTCATCAAAGGTAGCACTGCCTACATGAGTATGGAAGACAGCTAGTTGCCCCCCCACAGTCTGTTCCTCCATTGTTATTTGGATTTGGTTGCCCAGGTAGAGTCTATGTTTCCCAGCCCCCTTGCATCTAGGTGTGGCCAGAGGACTTTAGTGCTTCTGTGGAAAGTGATCAGCAGTAATGATTAATTACTTGATTAAAAGGAAATTACTTTCCCTCTTTTTTTGTCTGGGACCTTAGATATGGCTAAGGTCTTACACCTTAGATATGGCTATGAGCCAATTTGACTTCGTAGGGGAGGCATGAGCCCTAAGGATCAGCAGAACATTTAATATGGAGGGAATCTGCATTGTTGAATACCCTTATAGAGAAGAATTGGCCCACTAGGCTACATTGGACTATTACAGGACAGAGAAATAAACATTTACCTCATTTAAGTCATTGTATATTTGGGGCTTTTTCTGATAGCAGCTTAGCCTTTACCTTAAAAGCCAGGATTGAGCTGTTAGAGCCTTAACCAACTGAGCCATCCAGGCACCCCTCCATCTACCTCTCTGGATCTTAAAATAGTATTTAAGCGTCCCACTTCAGCTGAGGTCATGATCTCGTGGTTCACAAGTTTGAGCCCCACATCAGGCTCTGTGCTGACAGCTCAGAGCCTGGAGTCTGCTTCGGATTCCGTGTCTCCCCTTCTCTCTGCCCCTCCCCCACTTAACACTCTATTTCTCTCTCTTTCAAAAAGAAAAAAATTTTTAAAGATCCAGAGTGGTAGTTGGAATTTAACCTATTAAAGTCTTTAGCTATGAACTAGACCACTGGCATATAGATACTATATGCCAGTTTCTTACATAAATGAATAGCATAATTTCTTTTGTTTTATTTATTTACTTTTAGAGAGAGAGGGAGAGAGAAAGAATCCCAGGTGGACTCCACACTGTCGACACAGAGCCCAATGCAGGGCTCGAATTCACACACCATGCGATCGTGACCTGAGCCGAAGTCAGACACTTAACTGACTGAGCCACACAGGTGCCCCAGAAGAGCATAATTTCTAGTATTAAAAAAATGTGACAACCATGGATATAATGTTAATATGTTCCAAGAATGGTAGGTGAGACAGAAAGCTCTGTTTGTGCTTGTATGTCCCAGAAAGCAGGCTAAATAAACTTACACTCGTTCAAATTCTGTTTATTTGTACCAATTCGTTTTCAACGACATTAGGAAAGTTTACCTGAGAAAATTATTCTGGGCATTCCAGGCAGAGGGCATAAATAGCAAGCATAAAGTTCCGAAGCCACCCATGGACTCAGCATGCTCAGGGTTAGGAAGAACAGTGTGCCTGGTACACTAGTGAGGAAGAATCATGGGAAGTGAGCTTAGGCAGATTGGCTGGTCCTTGTAAGTCAGGAGAAGAAACATGGGTTTTATTTGAGGCATGATGGAAACCATGAGAAAAGTTTAGGCAGTCCAATGGCATGAACAGATCTGCCTTTTAAAAATACCACTCCAGAAAATGGGTGCAAGGGAGGAAGCAGGAAAACTGACTAGAAGATACTGCAGTAATCCCGGCAAGTATCTGTCGGAGAGTGGTTCAGATCTTTTGGACATTTTGGGGACTTTGAGCACAGCAAGCCCCTTCTTTAGCAGCAAAAGAATAAATGTATTTAGTTGAACTGAAGAACTCAATACATATCAAAGATGTTTGTCTGGCACTCGTTAGCCAGAACATTCCTTCACTCCCAAGCTCTGATAGGCTGCTCCCAGCGTGCCTTTGTTGTCAAGGAGGGAATGTCTTGGCTCAGCTCGGAAACCCTGAACAGGGGCCCTTGACCACAGCTGCTTGCTTCTGGGAACATGGTCAGTAAAATGAATGTCTAGATTTTCAGTTAATCAAATGAAACACCAGCTAGCCTTTTGGTTCAGTACTTCCCAAGTAAGTTCCTGCCAAATCCAGTCAATGTTGTGAGCTGCTAAATAGGCTTCGACAGATGCCTGGCCTGGGAGACACTTGTGATGGTAAAGCTATTGACGGCTCACAGATGGGAGAGCTTTCAATATTAGCTGATCAAATGTGCCAGAAGAAAGAAAACAGCAAAATTGTCAAGAAATGGGTGCCTTCTGATTGGCACGGAAATGAGGCACCAGGGAATTGGAGCAGATGAATCTCACCCAAAGGCACATCTTAAAATGGATTGCAGATTGTTTCATTTTCCTTGCAGAACTAGTTCTCTTGATCTAATCTTAACCTATGATGCAGGCTTGACTGACTCCTTTAGATGCAGGAGCTCTTCCTACTGTGGGTGTTCCAGGAGCACCAGCCGTAGGCAGGGAGCAACCTAGAGACCTTTCCACCATGATTCTGAAACAGATCCTGCCCACCACCAATAAACTGACTTAGAGAATCTCGATCTGAGGAAAAACGGCCTTATATCTGTGTTCAGGCATACATTCTCTCAAATGACAAATTTCTACTTTAACTAGAAATGTCAATTTGTTGGTCCAGTGTGTGTTGAGAACAAGGTTGGCAGAGGCATGTCAGGGACATTGAAAGGAAGAGTAGATGAGATGAAATGCTGCTGTGAAGAATTGGAGAGGAAACTCACTGAGGTGTGTAAAAGGATTGTTTACTGGGTAAGGTGGGAGAACACACACAGAAG
Organism: Neofelis nebulosa; assembly: GCF_028018385.1. Classification (NCBI taxonomy): domain Eukaryota; kingdom Metazoa; phylum Chordata; class Mammalia; order Carnivora; family Felidae; genus Neofelis; species Neofelis nebulosa. Next base: position 37,910,781 of record NC_080795.1, read on the forward strand.
CCCAGTCTGCCCTATTGTTGGTTTCTCCAACAGCACTCTGCAGCTTTGCAGTAAAGGGAGTGGCAGATGTCGTACAGAGCATGAGTACAAGTTTGGCAGGATAGCAGGGGAGAAAGACCCAAGTTCACGGTATTGACGGGCGACCATGTGCTTGGAGCAGTGAAGAAAGCAGCATAGGCTGGGGTAGGAATGGATGTGAGATCAGGAAACAGCACATAGAATGTGATTTCTTTCACAGAATTCCTGGAAGCAGAGAGTGAGCGGAGTGAGAATAAGAGGGAGGGAACCCAAAAGAGAAACAGTAGCCTTTTGACAAAGATGCATTCTCATTCAATCGGACACCATTATCTAAACTCTAACCTCTGAAAGGGTGATTCTCCTCCTTTTAGTCATTGAACAATCAGAAAGTTGAAATCCTGCCCCCACCAGAGGGGTGATGCTATGTGTCTTATAGTCAGTTTGGGCGAGATAACAAATCAATGCAATAGATTGAGTGGCTTATAAACAACAGAAACTTATTTCTCACAATTCTGAAAGGCTGGGTAGTCTGAGATCATGGTGCTGGCAGATTTGTTGTCAGTGAGAGCCCATTTGCTGTGCCCTCACATGGCAGAAGAAGGGCTAGGACACTCTCTGGGGTCCCTTTCATAAGGGAACTAATCTCATTCATAGGTTCTTCCAAAGATCCCAAAGATCCTACCTCCTAATACCATTATATTGGGGCTTACAGTCTTAACATATGAGTTTTGGGAGGACACAAACATTCAGCCCATGCCACCATGCCAACATTTATTGAAAGCTTACTCTTTGGCTGTGGCCATGCTAAGAGGCTTTCACAAGCGTTCACAACTCAGTGGTGTGGGTTTTTTTTAAGGGGGACTTTACATACCTTGCACAGTCACATATTACTGAGTGACAGTCACATTACTGAGAGCTGGGATTCACACTTGGGCAGAACACTGGCCAACCCCTTGTTCCCATGCTTAGCCATTATGCAGTACCATAATGGTACTGGATGGAACAACTGGATATTGTTAACAAAAATCGTGATTTGAAAATTACTGTTGAACATGGGATGATTCATAGATAATTTATAAGCTTGGGAATATGGAAATCACATTAGTTGATTTATTCTTTTTCTTAACAACCTTTTGTTAAGCACCTACAATACAAAGCCCAGACCCTAACACAGTATAAAGTATGAATTAATGTTACCATCATCATGTGAAATACTGTATATTCAGCAGTTAGGAAAGAAATGTATTAGAATGTTACATATAAATATTTCAGAGTATTCTGTGTAACTCTGGACCTTACAACTGAGTTGGGATATAAAAGTTTGAGTAATTATTCAGAAAGAGCCAAGGATATATACAACTTATTGACATACAGATATTGAAATAAAATTAAAATTTGCGTCCTAAGTTTAATAAAAGAAGAAACCAAGTAGTAGTCTCCATGCAATCTAAAGGATCTTTTTTTTTTTTCTTTTTTGATGATTAGTGAGCAACCTGCTACAGTGGACCACAACAAATTCCTGAAGGAGGAAATGAGCAGTTATCTATATCCATGAAAGTCACGTTGAGAGAACATATTCATGGGGACAGATTTAGGATAAATGCAAAGTATTTCTTGCCTTTGGAAATTGTCAGAGATTAGAATGCCAGGGGATTGTGTGGGATCATCCCCTTGAGTAATAAAGAGGAGACAGAAGACAGGCAGTTACCTCCTGAATACCTTTCATTCTTAAGGTGTGGGTCATCTGTGTCAGATGGATTCTAAATGCCATCATCACCTGGACAATTTGGGTGATGAGCAGGTTTTGCCATTACCCAAATAACCACTGTCTGATGGAAGTGGGAGCTCCATGGTTGTCCCTAAGTAGAAGAGGTAAAATACAGAGAGAGGAAAGTAGCTTTGAATAGAAAGCAAGAATGACAAAGTTCTTGCCATCCTCAAGATGGACACTCATTTAAAGAAGTCTCCTATACTTGTATTTCAGTATCTATCTTTTAAATACAGATTTCCTTGGGTTTATCATGGAGTTACATTCCTATAAACCCATAAATTGAAAATATCATAAGTCAAAAACACATTTAATACATCTAACCTACTGGACATCATAGCTTAACCTAGCCTACCTTAAATGTGCTCAGAACACTTACATTAGCCTACCATTGGGCAAAGTAGTCTAACACAAAGTCTATTTTATTATAAAGTGTTACATATCTCGTGTAATTTATTGCATACTGAACTGAAACTGAAAAAAGTTCAGTATGGGTACAGAATCATTGTAGGTGTTATTGGTTGTTTACCCTTGTGACCACCTGGCTGACTGAAAACTGCAGCCTGACTTGCTGATTCAAAATTCGAAGTGCAGTTTCTACTTAACGCATATTGCTTTTCCACCATGATAATGTCAAAAAATCATTAAGCCGAAAGGTTGTGAGTTGGGGACTGTCTGTAATAATATGTTTAAGTAAGAATGACATGGTAGTGAAAACATCAGGTAAAGTATACTTTAGTCTGAAGCTTAAAGAACAGCTCACATTTTTTTATATAAGTTTTATATGTCGTGTGATAGGAACACAGTTGAGAGTTGGGTAATTATCATTATTTAGGAGCTCTTCTGCTTGACACATCTCATTAACTCTGCTAGTAAAGTATCACTTCAAATGAGAACATGTTTATGTTGAATATTTTTAAATGGACAGTGTAGGGTGGCGGTTGCATTTGGTGAAGTGGAAAAATTAAAAGTTAAGGGTCATATTTTGAGGATGAAAATAATTTTTGTTTCTGATGTTGTTATGATGTTGTTCTGATGATGTTCTTCCTTTTTAGGAAGAAAAGGGTTTTGATCAAATTGAAATAAAATTTTAGAACTCTGAATGTTTGGAGGCAGTAATCTCAACAAATAATGTTTGTACTTTCAGTGGACTATCTTATTATAAGATTGCATAAGTCACATATATAGCAAAATGAATAAACCACAAGTCATTTTATTCTAAATAGTTGTAACAATACTTTTCTGATAGGGGTGCCTGGGTGGCTGGATTGGCTAAGTGTCCTACTCTTGATTTCATCTCAGGTCATGATCTCATGGTTCATAAGTTTGAGCCCCTCATTGGGCTCTGTGCTGACAGCATGGAGCCTGCTTAGGACTCTCTCTCTCGCTCTCGCTCTCGCTCTCGCTCTCGCTCTTGCTCTCTCTACCCCTACCCGACTTGTGTGAGCATGCATGCACTCTCTCTTTCTCAAAACAAATAAATAAACTTACACAAAAAAAAATAAGGAATACTTTCCTGGTAGATACCTAGCCATTGTTATCTAAGAAATGAACACTTATGAATTCTTCCAAAATGTACTCAACAGTTTTGAATCTATGCCATACCTCTAGTCACACTCCATGCCTTCCTTTTATGTAATATTTCTTGATGTTTCCCCTAGTTGTTATTTCCAGATCTTTCTGTTATTGTTCTTTGCTGCACTCTTAGTAAAGAACATTCTGGAATATTACAACCATTTAGGAAAAATAGACTCCTAATGGAGAACATAAAAACAAACCAAACAAAAAGAAATCCCACATAATTCCAGATGACAAACCAGGGAAGTTTTCTGATAATAAAAGATGGAGACTTGACTTTACCTCACAGACCTTCATTTTATGCTTGGAACCCACTCCTCACCCTGACACCTTTAGTTACATGAATATGTGGTGAAAACACCTTTCTAAATTAGAAAAATTCAAGATTTGAGGACTTCACAGGATAAATTACTCTGGAAAAGTTAAAACTTGTTTTTTTAATGGAAGATGAAATTGAAATTTTGCAAATTATATTTTCTTGAAGAAAATAGTTGCTTTCCCCTCCACCAAATCTACCTTCTTATACACCTAGAGTCTTACGAAAAAATACAAATTATGGGGGCACCTGGCTGGCTCAGTAGTTCGAGTGTCGGGCTTCAGCTCAGTCATGATCTCATGGTTTTTGAGTTTGAGCCCTGCATCAGGTTCTCTGCTGTCAGTACAGAGCCGGCTTTGGATCTTCTGGCCTCCTCTCTCTCTGCCCCTTCCCTGCTTGCTTGTACTATCCCTCTCGCTCTCTCTCTCTTTCTCTCAAAAATAAATAAAACATTAAAAAAAATACAAATTATGAAATCATTTAAGCCCTACTGGATCAGAATTGGAGCGGGGGGAGAAGGAGTGTTGTCGCCAATCAGTATTTTTTAATTCAAGTATAATTGACATACAGGGTTATATTAGTTTCACTTGTATAATATCATTCAACAGTTCCATACATGACTCACTGTTCATCATGATAAGTGTACTATGAATCCCCCTGGGAACCGCTAGCATGTCCTCTATATTTAAAAGTCCTATTCTGTTGGTCTCTTTTTTTCTTTTCTTTACTTTTTTTTTAATTCTACGCATGAGTAAAATCACATGGTATTTGTCTTTCTTTGACTAACTTATTTCATCACCATTATACCCTCTAGATCCATCCATGTTGTTGTAAATGGCAAGGTTTCATTCTTTTCTTGCAGCTGAAAAATATTCCATCATATATATATATATATATATATATATATATATACACACACACACACACACACACACCCCACCACCACCACCACCTTCTTTACCCATTCATCTATGCACGGACACTTGGGCTACTTCCGTATCTTGGCTATTGTAAACATAGGGATATATATATATATATATATTTGAATTAGCATTTTCATTTTCTTTGGGTAAATGCCCCACAGTGGTGTTACTAGAGCCTATGGTAATTCTGTTTTTAATTTTTTGAGGAACCTCCATACTGTGTTCCACAGTAGCTACACTAGTTTGCATTCTCACCAACAGTGCATGAGGCTTCCTTTTTTTCCCACACCCTTGCCAACACACTTATTTCTTGTGTTGTTGATTTTAGCCATTCTGATGGGTGCGAGGTGATATCTCATTGTTTTAATTTGCATTTCCATAATGATGACTGGTGTTGGCCAGAGTGTCTTTTGGCCATCTGTATGTCTTCACTGAAAAAATATCTGTTGATGTCCTCTGCCCATTTTGAATTGGACGGTGATGAGGAGGATGAAGATGATGATGATGATTTTGGTGTTGAGTTGATTAAGTTGTATATTTTGGATATTCATTCCTTATCTAATGTATCATTTGCAAATATCTTCTCCCATTCAGTAGGTTGCCTTTTTATTTTGCTGGTTTCCTTCACTGTGCAAAAGCTTTTTATTTGGGTGTCATCTTGATAGTTCAATTTTGCTTTTATTTCCCTTGCCAGAGGAGACATATTTAGAAAAATGTTTCTCTGGCCCATGTCAAAGAAACTATTATGTTTCCTTCTAGTAATTTGATGGTTTCAGATCTCATATTTAGGTCTTTAATCCATTTTGGGTTTATTCGTTTTTTAATTTTTTTAATTTTTTATTTTTTTTATTTTTGAAACAAAGAGAGACAGAGCATGAGCAGGGGAGGGGCAGAGAGAGAGGGAGACACAGAATCCGAAGCAGGCTCCAGGCTCTGAGCTGTCAGCACAGAGCCTGACGTGGGGCTCGAACTCAAACTGTGAGATCATGACCTGAGCTGAAGTCAGACGCTTAATCGACTGAGCCACCCAGGTGCCCCATTTTGAGTTTGTTTTTGTGTACGGTGTAAGACAGTGGTCCAGTTTCATTCTTCTGCATGCAGTTGTCCAGTTTTCCTAACATCGTTTGTTGAGGAGAAGGTCTTTTTCTCATTATATATTTTTGCCTGCTTTGTTAAAGAATAATTGACCATATAATCATGGGTTTATTTCTGGGCTCTCTGTCTGTTCCACTGATCTATGTGTCTGACGTAGTGCTGGTACCATACTGTTTTGATTAGTATAGCTTTGTAGTGTATCTTAAATTCTGGAATTGTGATACCTCCAGTTTTGTTCCTCTTTTTCAAGATTTCTGTGGCTATTTGGTTTGTGTGTGTGTGTGTGTGCATGTGTGGTTCCATACAAATTTTAGGATTATTTGTTCTAGTTTTGTGAAAAATACTGTTGGTATTTTGATAGGGGTAACATTAAATCTGTAGATTGCTTTGGGTAGTATGCGATTTTAACAATATTGGTTCTCTCAACCCATGAGCATGGAATATCTTTCTGTTTGCTTGTGTCATCTTCAATTTCTTTCATCAGTGTTTTATAGTTTTCACACTACAGGTCTTTCCTTGGTTAAGTTTATTCCTGGGCATTTTATTTGTTTTGGTATAATCGTAAATTGGATTGTTTTCTTATTTTTTTTCCTGGCACTTCATTATTAGTGTAGAAATTCAACAGATTTCTGTATATTGATTTTGTATTCTGCAACTTTACTGAATTCCTATCAATTCTAGCAGGGTTTTTTTTTTGGTGGAATTTTAGAATTTTCTAAATACAGTGTCATGTCATCTGCAAATAGTGAAAGTTTTACTTCTTTCTTACCAATTTGTATACCTCTTATTTCTTTTCTTGTCTAATTTCTGAGGTCAGGACTTCCAGTACTATGATAAATGAAAGTAGTGAGAGTGGACGTCCCTATCTTCCTCCTGATCTTAGGAGAAAAGCTTTGATTTTCACTCTTGAGTATGATGTTAGTTGTGGGCTTTTCATATATGGCCTTTATTATGCTGAAGTTACTCCCTTCTAAACCTACTTTTTTGAGGGTAATTATCATGAATGGATGTAGCACTTTGTCACATTCTTTTTCTGCATCTATTGAAATGATTATATGGTTTTTATGCTCTTGTTAATGTGATGTGTTACACTGATTAATTTGCAAATATCAAACCACTTCTGCATCCTTGGAGTAAATCTCACTTGATACGATAAATGATTTTTTTAATGCATTGTTGGATTTGGTTTGCTAATATTTTGCTGAGGATTTTTACATCTATATTCATTAGAGATATTGTCCTGTAGTTTTCTTTTTCTGTAATGTTTTTGTCTGGTTTAATATTAGGGTAATGCTGGCTTCATAGAGTGAATTTGGAAACTCTCCCCTTTTATTTTTTGGAATAGTTTGAAAAGAATAGATATTAACTCGTCTTTAAATGCTTATAGAATTCACCTGTGAAGCCATCTGGTCAGGACTTTTGTTTGTTTCGAGTTTTTTGATTACTGACTCAATTTCATTGCTAGTAGTTGATCTGTTCAAATTTTCTAGTTCCTCCTGATTCAGTTTTGGAAGGTTATATATTTCTGGGAATTTATCCATTTTCTCTAGGTTGTCCAGTTTGTCATTGGCATATAATTTTTCATAACATTTTCTTGTAATGGTTTGTATTTCTGTGATGCTGGTTGTTAATTCTCCTCTTTCATTTCTGACTTTGTTTATTTAAGTCCTCTCTCTCACTCTCCTCTCTCTCCTTTTTTTTTTTTTTATGAATCTGGCTAAAGGTTTATTATTTTTGTTGATCTTTTCAAAGAACCACCTCCTGATTTCATTGATCTGTTCTACTGGTTTTTTATACTCTATTTCATTTATTTCTACTTTAATCTTTATTATTTCCTTCCTTCTACTGGCTTTTGGCTGTATTTGTTCATTTTCTTCTAGCTCCTTTAGATGTAACCATAGGTTATTTGAGATTTTTTATTTTTGTCCCTTGAAGGAGACTTGTATTGCTGTAATCTTCACTCTTAGAACAGCCTTTGCTGCATCCCAAAGATTTTAGACCATTGTACTTCATTTTCATTTGTCTCCATGTATTTTTTTTAATTTCCTCTTTAATTTTTTGGTTTATGCATTCATTGTTTAGTAGTATGTTATTTAACCTCCATGTATTTGTGTTCTTTTCAGATTTTTTTCTTGTGACTGATTTCTAGTTTCAAACTTTTATGATTAGAAAAGATATGTTATATGACTGCAGTCTTTTTTTTTTATAAATTTTTTTTCAATCTTTACTTTTGAGAGAGAGACAGAAACAGTGTGAGTGGGGGAGGAGCAGAGAGGGAGACACAGAATCCGAAGCAGGTTCCAGGCTCTGAACTGTCAGCACAGAGCCCGACGCGGGGCTTGAACTCACGAACTGCGAGATCATGACCTGAGACAAAGTCGGACACTTAACCAACTGAGCTACCCAGGTGCCCAGACTGCAGTCGTTTTTTAATTTATTGAGGCTTGTTTTGTGGCCTAGCATGTGATCTATTCTGGAGAATGCTCCATGTGCCCATGAAAAGAATATGAATTCTGCTGTTTGGGATTGCATGTTCTGAATATATGTGTTAGATTCATCTGATCCAGTGTGTCATTCAGAGCCACTGTTTCCTTATTGATTTTCTGTCTGAATGATCAATCCATTGATGTGAGCAGGGTTTTAAAGTTCCCCACTCTTATATTACTATTGATTATTTCGTTAATAATTTTCTGTCTGTTAATAGTTGCTTTACATAGTTGGGTGCTTTCCTGTTGGGTTCATAAATATTGATTTACATTGTTATATCTTCTTGTTGAATCATTCCCTTTATCATTATATAGTGCCCTTCTTGCTCCAGTCTTTGTGTTAAAGGTTATTTTGTCCAACAAAGTAATACTCCAAAGTTGTAACCCCGACTTTATTTTCACTTCCATTTGCATGATAAATGTTTTTCCATTCCTTCATTTTCAATCTGCATGTTTCTTTAAATCTGAAATGGGTCTCTTGTAGGCAACATGTAGATGAATCTTTATTTTTTTATCCATTCAGTCACCCTAACTCTTTTGGTTGGAGCATTTAGTCCATTTACATTCATTTGCTCTTAGCCAAAAGGCCGAGAAGCGATTAGTCCATTTACATTCAATGTGATTATTGATAGGTATATACTTAATGCCATTTTGTTACTTGTTTTATGGTTGTTTTTGCAGTTCTTCTGTGTTCCCTTCTTCCCTTGTTCTTTTCCCTTGTGATTTGATTGCTTTCTTTAGTGATATGCTTAGATTCTGTTCTCTTTATTTTTTGCATATCTGTGTAACTTTTTGATTTGTGGTTACCATAAGGTTGATATCTAACACCCTATGCATATAGCAGGGTATATTAACGTTATGGTCACTGGAGTCTAAACCCATTCCAAAAGCACTAAATTTTAGTTACCCTCTCCCACATTTTATGTATATGATGTCACTTTACATCCTTCGGTTTTGTGAATCCTTTGACTGATTTTTATAGATATAGATATTTATAGATATAACTGATGTTACTGCTTGTGTACTTTATGGTTTATTTTTTTTTAATGTTTTATTTATTTTTGAGACAGAGAGAGACAGAGCATGAATGGGGGAGGGTCAGAGAGAGAGGGAGACACAGAATCCGAAACAGGCTCCAGGCTCTGAGCGGTCAGCACAGAGCCTGACGCGGGGCTCGAACTCATGGACCGTGAGATCATGACCTGAGCTGAAGGCCGCTTAACTGACTGAGCCACCCAGATGCCCCACTGCTTGTGTACTTTAATCTCCATACGGTTTTAAAAGTGATTAATTTACTGCTTTTAACATGTTTTTATTTACCTGTGAAATTTTTTCCTTTCTCTAGTTTCCTTACTCTTGGTTGTGGCCTTTTCTTTCCATTCTAAGAATTCCCTTTAATTTATGAGGCTGGTTTAGCGGTGATGAACTCCTTTGACTTTTGCTTTTCTGGGAAACTATCTCTTCTTCTTTTCTGAATGATAGTTTTACTGGATAAAATATTCTTGGTTGCAGATTTTTTTCCCTTTAGCACTTTGAAAGTATCTTGCCACTCCCTTCTGGCCTGCAAAATTTCTGCTGACAAATCAACTCATGGCCTTATGGGCCTTCTTTTTTATGTAACTGTTTTCTTTTCTCTTGTTGTTTTTATTTTTTTAGTCTTTTGATTTTATTTATTTATTTATTTATTTACAGAGAGAGAGAGAGAGAGAGAGAGAGAGAGAGCGAGAGCACACACATGAGCAGAGGAAGGGCAGAAGAAGAGAGAGAATCTCAAACAGACTCCACACTCAGCATGGAGTCTGATGTGGGGCTTGCATTCATAAATGTGAGATCATTGCCTGAGCTAAAATCAAGTGTTGCATGCTTACTTGACTGAGCTACCCAGGCACCCCTCTTGCTACTTTTAAATTTTCTTTGTCATTACTTTTTGCCATTTAATTACTATGTATGTTGGTGTGGATGTCCCTGGGGTGATTTTTTGGGGGGCTCTCTGTGTCTTTTGGATGGGATGTCTATTTCATTCCTCAGATTAGGGAAGCTTTCAGCCATTATTTCTCCTTATTTGTGCCTTTTTTCTCTCTTCTCCTTCTGGGGTCCCTATAATTCATATGTTATTATACTTGATGAAGTTGCTGAGTTCTCTTAACCTACTCTTTTTAAAAAAATTTTTTAAATTTTTATTTATTTTTGACAGAGAGAGACAGAGCATGAGTGGGGGAGGGGCAGAGAGAGAGAGGGAGACACAGAATCCGAAGCAGGCTCCAGGCTCTGAGATGTCAGCATAGAGCCCGAGGCAGGGCTCAAACTCACAGCCACAAGATCATGACCTGAGCCCAAGTCAGATGCTCAACCGACTGAGCCACCCAGGCGCCCCTTAACCTATTCTTTTTTATTTTATTATTCCTTTTTTCTTTTTGCTGTTCATCTGATTGTTTTCCATTACTTTGTCTTCCAGCTCGCTGATCCATTCTTCTGCCTCCTCTAATCTATTGATTCCCTCTATTGTATTTAGTTATTGGGCTCTTCATCTCTACTAGGTTCTTTTTTATGTGTTCTATCTCCTTGTTGAAATTCTCTAGTTTTTTTCTCAAGTCCAGTCAGTATCTTTAAGACTATTACTTTGAATTCTCGACCAGGCACATTTCTTCTCTCCATTTCATTTAGCTTTCTTGCTGTGATTTTTCCTGTTCTTTCATTTGGGACATATTCCTCCATCTCCTCATTTTGTCTAACTCTCCATGTTGGTTTCTGTGTATTAGGAAATCAGCTACATCTTCTGATCTTAAAAGTAGTGTTCTTGTGAAGAAGAGGTCCTATAGTTTCCTGTAGTGAAATGTTCCTTGTTCTCTAAAACCGGGCACTTTTGGCATGTCCCCTGTGCATTGTATGTACCCTACTGTTGTGTCTGAGCCACATTTGCCTTCATTCCAGTTAGCTACAAGGCCCGCTTTATCTGTTGTGGACACGGTTTGGTCCCTGTGCTGTAAAGGGGCCAGCCAGGGGCTGCATTGCACTTGTAGTTGATTCAGACCAGATGCTTACTGGGGCTGATGTTTCCTGGGCTGCAATCACACCAAACTACAGGGCTCTCTCCTTGTGTTGCCTTCTCTGAGGTTTTTGTTGGTGCATGGGACCAGCAGTTAGATCAGATATCTGCCCCCAGTCCACTGCCAGGGCTCCAGTCAAATTGATGTGTAGAGTTATCTTCCCCTCTCCCTGGGGCAGGAGTCACTTTGGAGGGACACTAGTCACTGTCAGGGCTGCTTGCAGAATGATACGTATCAGGAGCCACTCTGGAGTTACTCCTGCCAAGTGGGGTGTGTTGGATAGGGTGAGTCTACGAAGATGGAGGCAGGAAACAGATGTTAGCAAGCAAGGTGGAAAGTGTTCTTGCTGGTTCTGCAAGTATCCTGCTTTCCAGGCTGGGGAGGGGTTGATGGCATCTTTCAGTTCTTTTGTTCTTGGAGAAGTCTTCTAAAGATCCCTGCCCTTCCAGGGAGCATGGCTCTCAGATTAGTAAATAAATCTCCTTCCTGTGTACCCCAGGCACGTTTCAAACTGCTACTTCTATGCTGTATCTTGGATGGGTTTGTTTGTTATGCTGTCTTTTTAAGAGCATGGACCCAGTTTTCTAACATCCTCCTAACTCTCCCAGGGCTAAGCCCACTGTTTTTTAAAGTGCCCAGAGTTAAGCTCTGCTGGTTGTACATACTCATGAAGTTAAGCCCCACTGATTTTCAAAGCCAAATGTCTTGGGGACTTGTCTTCCCAGTGCAGGTCCCCCAGGTCTAGGGGACCTGGTGTGGGATTTCTTCCTTTCCCTTCTCTGTGCTTGTGGTGTCCTTCCTGTTTGTGGTTAGTCTCACTGAGAGTTTGTTTCCCAACTGCATCTTCACCCCTCCTACCCTTTTTGATGTGGTTTATTCTTTACAATTAACAGTGGAGAGGCTGTTCTGCCAGTCTTTGGATTGTTATCTGGGTTAGTTGCACTGATGTGGCTATTGTCTAAGGTGTATCTGTGGGACAAGGTGAGCTTAGGATCCTCCTACTCTACCACCTCCCCAGGCTTCCAAAAATAATTGTTCTTTCACTTTTTGTAATGTTGATGTAGACTGTTCTTTTGGGTTGTGGTTTGAGGGAATACTCATTTGGGGGAGAAAGATTTATATGTCTTATTTAAGCCCTTTCATCCCAGAAATGAAGAGAACTAAAGCTTGAAAGGAAGATTATGGAGGTATATTTAAGGGTAATATTTTGAAATATTTAATTTGTTTCCTTTTTTATACTGAATCCCCCTTGCCATTAAAACTAATATCAAAATATTCATGACTTATTACCCCAAAGAAGAGAGACCAAGGAACACAGAGAGGCAAAGGAATCCATTAAGTTTATAAATGGATTTTGAAATAGCTCAGCATAAATAATAGTTTTGAAAGCCTTATTCTCAAGACCCAGTTGTTTACATTTTTTGAATTTCAGAACTTTGTTTTTAATATCAGGGATTTAGGACATGGAATTTGATGTCTGTGTTTATTTAATGAGAGTAGATTGACTATAAGATTGTAAATTTACAACTGTGCAGAAGTGGAAGCTTTTGAGTGAAGTTCAGTTATAGCCCAAAAAGAAAAAAAGGTACATTTCTGCATAGTAATGCTAGTGACTGAATTTTGACCTGCACATATCAAAATTATAAAGGAAAGAACAGCATGGAGCAATGTGGCCTCCCCCTCCACTTGATGTCACTTAATGCAGTGGAGGACAGTGATCCCCAAACTAATAGCAAAATAAATGGAGTAGAGAGCAAAATTAATTCTGGAACTAAATGACATGAGAGATGGATATGGACGACAGCTCCCTTCCTGTCTTCCCTAAACCCCCTCTTCCAAGTCATCTAAACTGAGGAACAGGAACCTTGAAAATAGGAAGAAAGGCAGGAGTCCTGCTAGTCTAGGGATTGGAACTGATAGGTCAACACATTCAGATTTAGAAGGAATGGACAAGAATGACATGCTTATTTGTTTTTTAACTTAACGAATTCATTGAGGGTTTTAACACACACAAAAAAGGTTAATTGCTCTGCCATAGCATCATTGGTTTTTACTAAAGATAATCTTGACATTTCAATGAATATGTCAACATATCTCACTCTTCCAAGATACACAACTTGCACAATATACACACACTTTACCTTACATTTTTGCATTTAGTTGAATATAAACTCTCATATATTTTGCTATTCCCACCAATCACTACATAATTAAGAATTCTCAATTCTTACATTCTTTTATTTCAAAATGGTATATATTATTCTGTTTATGTGCCGTAATTTGTTAGAATCAGTACTTAATAACAGACATATTGTTTTTCTTTTTTGCTGGAGAACAGAAGTGGAATCCATTGCAGAGCTAGTATATATAATCTTTTGCTCTTATTTAATTATTTCCTTTAAGTTTGTTTTTCTTGGAACTTGAACTGACTGCGGCTGCAGGTGGTTGGCTTGCTTCCATTCTCAACATTCAGTTGACTATGAAAGAACGGCTGACTTTTTAAAATGAAAACAAAACTTTGATTCTCAATTTGGACGACAACAGAATTCTCTTTAGCCAATAAACAAACAAAAAGAACCAAATTTGAGAATAGGGCTGCAAGAATATATTTTTGTTGTTTGTTTAAACAAATTTAATGTCAGGATACTTTCAGATTTATTCTAAAAATCGTATGAATAGTACAACAAAATTCCCGTATGCCCTACATCCACTTTCCCCTGTTGTTAACAGCTTATGTTAGTATGACATTTACAACTAATGATGACACATTGTTATTAACTAAAGTCCATACTTCACTTACATTTCTTTCCTTTTAGGGTATTTGTTTGAACTGTCGTTCAGCTTGCTTTATGCAATGCGTATTTTAATTGTATGAAAAATTGGTTTAAAAAAATTCATACTGCTACAAATGGATGCTCTGAATTACCTTAGAAGTCTAGGGAGAAAAGAGCTTATTAAAAATCCTTTGTACCTCACCACACAAGTATAATTAGGCAGGAAACTTGTGGCTAGAAAAGAGGAAAGCTCTAATTCTTCACTCTCACCCTTTTTTTTTTTTTTAATTTTTTTTTCAACGTTTTTTATTTATTTTTGGGACAGAGAGAGACAGAGCATGAACGGGGGAGGGGCAGAGAGAGAGGGAGACACAGAATCGGAAACAGGCTCCAGGCTCCGAGCCATCAGCCCAGAGCCTGACGCGGGGCTCAAACTCACGGACCGCGAGATCGTGACCTGGCTGAAGTCGGACGCTTAACCGACTGCGCCACCCAGGCGCCCCTACTCTCACCCCTTTTTTTTCCCACTGGTCCTAGGGCCGGACATTGCAGCAGATGAGTAATTTCTGTTGGCACACTGTGGTGGGCAAGGGTAGCCATAGTCATGACAGTTTTTAAATGCTGGAAAGTCCCTTGAATTTCCACTTTGTGCCTGAAGGGTAGAGTTGGATCTTAATTCATCACTGGTAAAAGCAAGCTCTGCATACATGAGAGGCTTCTGATGACTTGGAAGATCCTCTCGGATCTTATAGATCTCCCTTATCTCACCTTGACCCCAAGCATTAGGCATGGGGTTCTTTCTATCAGAACAGGGTCTGCTTCTTAGGATATGCTTCTGTTGTGTTTGAAGTATGGCCATATTTCCTATTGGCTTCATTACTCCTAAGACTCAGTCAGAGAAGCAGATGGGGCCCAGCCGTTTTCCCTTACTTTAATAGATGAAACTAATCCTGAGCATAAAAATAAAGCCAGTATAATGACCAATCCATGCTAACCAATGTAATGTAATCTCTAGATCATTACCAATAGCTGGCACGGGCCCATCATGTGCTAAAGCATATTTACGTAGATTATCTTATGTAATCCTCACAACAACTCTTGGGAACTATTATTATGCCCATTTTACAGATGAGGAAACTGACACATAGAATGTTAAATAGCTTTTAAAAAAAAAAAAAGGACTATTAAATAACTTACCACAGTCAGTCACATATCTAGTAAATGGCAGAGTTAGGATTTAAACCCTAAGCCTACAGTTTTAATCACATTGCTATAAATTTTACCCCTAGTTTTGGGGGCATAGACAGTCAACAGATATTGCATAAATGAGTTAGTGAATGAATAATGAATGAAGGGAACATTTCCCAGGTGGTGAATCCTTGAGTGAGGTATGTGTTATATGAGTTGAGCTTAGTTTCCTGAAGAAATACAAATATATTTTGGTGTGCTTTTGAGTTTTGAATGGAAATAAGAAGACTGCCTTCAAAGATATAAAAGAGGAAATGATTCTGTATATAAGGGGCAACATGAAAAAGTCATAGTGAAGGAAATAAAAAGGGAATAAAACAGCTACACATTCCTTTGACTGAATTCAGAGCATCACATGCAAAGAGACTGGGGACCTATGGTTTGAGTAGTTAATGTAACTGTATGCAAAAAGTAGTAGGGAATCATCTGAAGTCAGTGAGAGGGGGTGATTCAGTAATTGTTTTTCTTATTCAGTTACAAACTTTTGTACTGATCGGGATGCAGAGGGACCAAAGGCAGGAAATGGGAAACAGAGGAGGCTTCATTCATCTGCAGCCTGGATACATGATTGGCCATAGACACAAGGTGGAAAGAAACGTTTGAGGAGCTACTGGGGGGAGGCCGGAGGGAGAAGACATCCTCCTTATTAGGCCATTTCGAATGGGAAAAGAATGTAGTGTAATTCATTTCTCTTCCCAGCTTCTGAGATTCTCCTTTTTATTTTTCTTTTCTTCTTTTCATTGTAAGTCAGAATTCAATATTAATTTTTCCCCGATGAGCATGTGGCCTAATAAATTTTAAACATGATTATTGTTAAGACTCAACTATGCCCTCTAAGGAACAGTAACACAGAAAGTCCAAAACCGTGCTTGTTTTTAACTTTAAAATTGCATTCAGTGCTTTGGAATGCATGAGGACACACTTTTTTCTCATTTCATTTTGCTAAGATTATAGTGAAGAAGGTTTACATTGTCACAAAATGCAAAACAGACTATCAAGAGATAGTCTGAGGAGGAGTTTCAGAAATACAGAGATTTCAGGGGAAAATGAAGTAAGATTTAAAACCTTCCCTGAAAAAATAAACCTAAGTGCTCTCACTTAGACCTCATCTTGTAGCCTGCGTTTCTCACACACAAATGCAACTCTGGAATTCTCTGTGAGGAATGCCAGCAGAGGGGAGAGTTCAATCACATAGCACATAGCAAAACTTGTATAAAATTCTCTTTGAATATCTTTTTTTGCTCCAGGATTCCATTCTTTGTGGAGGCTATCATATATCTCTTTTCTCTGTTCCAGAAAAATCCTTTCAGCTTTTCCAGTAAAATGCTACTCTCTTCCTTTCTTTCCTGTATAAAGTTCCAAATGTGCTTGCATATTACAATTAGCTAGACAAAAGCAAAACAAAACAGCACCAAGCCAAATCCACAGCTATCTACTAGCCTTTTAAGTGTATCACTGAGGAAGCTCAATTTATCACATTATATAATATGTAAGTAATAAACTAGCCAAAAGTAAGGTTCTTTTTCAAATGCAAGGGGCAAAATAAACACATTCCCCTTCTTCATCCCATTCCTATACTATAACTGTTTTTTCTTTCCTAGTGATATTCATTTCATTGTTGTGATTCACCCTTATACAGAAGGTCACATACCGGTCCATCTGTAATACTTCTTCAAACAGAAAATATTAAGCCACCAGAGGAGCCATTGACAGAAGAAGCATTTTTAACAGGTGCTATGAAAAACAATGAGACCCTAAATTTATAGAGTTCTAAGTACTAGTCTAAGAGATGATGTGTGCACATGCCAGCCTTTTTAAAAATTATCATTATTTCAAATGTTTACTTAGCTGAGGGTAAGGAGATTATCCAACAACAGCTGTCAATAGAGTTAAAGGGCTTGTTTTGGAGAAAGCAGTGGTGAGTGGAGGTTTTGGAAATGAGAGGAAAGGGAGCCATCAGAGGTGTAAAAAAAATCATCAAATCCTGTCACATGCAAAATAAAGAATTCAAATATGATTAGTGGATATGTTAACATAGGAAGATTTTGGATTTTTTTTTTTTTGCTTCTATGAAGACAAATGGATTGATAAAGCAATGTAGTGTACCGTACTTAGAAGTTATTATAGATGCTTTCTTGCCCTAGTGGTTTAAGATTTGGTTCCTGTGATGAGACCCAATTCCCACTAGACTGTAAATGCAATGAGGACAGAAACTAATTTGCCATTTTTACTGCAGTGTCTCTGATGCCTGGCATGCAACAGGGGCCATAATAAATATTTGTTGAATAAATAATGATATGAGGGTACATCATAGATATAGATAATCTCTGATCTGAAGGACCTGATGATGATGATTACAAGTAATAGTTATGATTTATTGTATTCCTTCTTTGTGCCAAAGACTGCACTATAAATTTATACGTGGTACTTCACATTTCACTTAATCCTAAGGAGTATGTAGTATCATATTTTACAAATGAGAAAATCGAATTACAGACTTAGGACGACACCCCACCCACATCAGTCTGACATCAAGCCTGATCCTTTTACTGACTATCTTTGGACAAACATGTTCTATACACACACTGTGAACATAGAACTGAGTTAGGAACAACAGACTGAAGGTAGTATGTACTCTTGCCTCTTAAGGAGACAGTTAAAGGTAAATAACAATACTGGAGGGAGATGTTGCAAGGCCAGTTTGACAGATAATTGGTACAGAAAGTCAGTGCTGCAGTTTCAAAGGGGAAAGAATTTGCTGTGTCCTGAAGAGCTCAGAAAAATGTTCATGGGGCAAGGAAGCTTGAACTGAATGTTGAAACATGAGGAGAATTTCAATAGGGAGAAAGTGAGGGGAAGGATATGAACCAAGTTGAGCAGCAGGAATGCACACCATGTGTTCAGAAAGGAAGGAGGAGACACGGTGGCTGGCGCAGGCTTTGGGGGACAGTGTTCATTTAAAGAAGTTGTTGGTAGACACCCAGTGCTGGGTAGCTCAGATGCTCCGCTAAGTTTGAAATGGGTCCCCTGACAACCCAAAATGTTTGAGATAGTATACGATTGAAAATAATTATTTTGCTTTCCATTTTAAAATGTTCTGTCTCGAACATTTTGCTTGTCTTCTTGCTGGTTTTATTTTCACGGATGTCTCTCACAAGGGGGGATCATTTTCTGCGAAGGGAAATGAAATGAGATGGAATACATCCAAGTTACAATTGAGTCCACATCCTGGTCCTAGAAATGTCTCCTGCCACTGCACCAAGAGGCAGGGTCCACGCACTGGTGTTACACGGGTTCACACGTCCACTGCCCACATGGTTCCGAGTCGTGTGCTTTTGCAAATGCCCTACAATCAGGGTTTACATGGTGGGTTCTCAGAACTGCTGGGTCCCTGAGTCATGTCTCATGGCTGCTGCAGACAAGAGGTGAGACTGCTCAGGGAGGCTTGGAGTCAGTCCGCTGCCCTTGTAAGCTCTGCCACTCCTCCACTGAATGTTTACTACATTGGAGTAATGCCTACACTTTTATTTGAAACATGAATTCTCCCGAAGAAATACATTCAAAAAGTTCTTCTCCTTCACAAGCTAGACCCAGTCCAATCATTGCAGCCTTTAGAGATAAAAGAATACCATTTTTATGACAAAGGCTTTCAGTTTATCATTTGCCTTATAACTTTGTTATTCTTTTTGGCATTTCTTTCAGTATATAGTCAAATCTGATTTTTCCTTTGTGATTTCTCTCATAATTTTTGTTTGGAGAAGATTCTTCTTACCAGACAAGAGAAAATCTGCCTAGATTCTCCCCTACTTTTCTATTTCTTCTTTTTTCTTCTAATTTTAACTCTTTAATCCATCTGGAAAATTTTTGTAATATGATGTGAAGATGTATTTAGTTGTTTTATAAACAACCATTTTACCAGTTCTATTTCTTGGTTAATTTCTTCCATCCCTGTTAATGTGAGTAATTTGTAGACAAGGGTTTATTTTTATATGGTACCAATTATGTTTTATTCATCTCTTTGTCACTGTTTATTTTACTCAGGGTGGGGGAGTATTAGCAATATTTGGCCGTGTGCCTGACTCACAGAAAAGAGCTAGCTGTTCCAATTTATCTTTTTTTCCCCCCAGATGAATTGGAGTCATTTCTTTTTTATTGAAGTACAACTGATATACAATGTCCTATTCACTTCAGGAATATCTCTTAGTGATTTAATATTTTTATACATTGCAAAATGATCCCCATGACAAGTCTAGTTACCATCTGTCACCATGAAAAGTTATTGCAGTATCATTCGCCATATTCTCTATGCTGTACATCACATCCCTATGACTTTTTGTTTTATAACTTGCCTCTTAATCCCCTTCACCTATTTAGCCAGCCTCCAACCCCTCCCCCCCTCTGATAGCCAACAGTTTGTTTCCAGTTCCTAGGTCATCTCTTCACCCCCACCCCCACTCATATTCCCCACCTTGTGTTTTGGAGTGATGGTGAGTAGTTTTGGCGATTTCAGATAGGTGTGATCTCATGAGGAAAGGCTAGAGCTGTATTTCAGTGTTCCTTGGGCCACTTTATCAGAATTACTACATCAGCACCTTTGGGGGTGGGACCCAGCTTTTTGGTGTTGAGAGCACCTGGTATGGAAACAGAGGTACACATGAAAAGGATTCTGCGCAGATGAGGCGTGAAGGCAACAGGGTCTAAATAAAGATGGTGGTAGGGATAAAGAACCAGACAGGTATAATCTATTTCAAGGTAAGACTTGATAGCATTTTTTGAGCATTTATTCTATTGAGTTTGAATTCAGGAGATTGTTAGACGATCTGCCGCTGATAGAAATAGTGGACTGAGGGGGTGCCTGGGTGGCTCAGTTGTTAAGGTTGGACTTCAGCTCAGGTCATGGTCTCATAGTGTGTGAATTTGAACCTCGCATCGGGCTCTGTGCTGACAGCTCGGAGCCTGGAACCTGCCTCTGTGTCTCCCTCTCTCTCTGCCCCTCCCCTACTTGCACTCCGTCTCTCTCTCAAAAATAAGATGAAAACATTAAAAAATTGGAAAAAGTGGGGATTGAGGAAGGATTTTTTTCCTTCTGGGGGAAAACCATTCATTTATAAATATGTCAAATTTGACATGATGTGAAGATTTCTAATCATTAAATATCTTTTAAAAAGCAGATGGACACATGAACTTTGGCTCAGGTGAGAGAGGGCTCCGAGCAAAAGATGCACAGGGGTTAAAGCATTAGCTTTAGAAGTGATTTTATGTCCACCATTGGCCACTCAAGTCTCCGTGATCTTGAGCGGATTATCTCGTTTCTCTAATCATGAATTTTGACACATGCTTGTAAATGAGAGGTAGGGAGATGTGATGCTTATCTACAGAGAGAAGGCAACTGCGAAGCCATCCAGACTAGATTACTCTGCCAATGGGGAGGGGGTGCCAATGGAAAGCAGAGGACAAAGGACTGAGACCGAGAAGCCACCACATTTAAAGGATGGTAGAACGAAGAGCTAGTAAACCAGCATAGAAGTTGGAGAAAGTACGGTTAGATAGAAACATTTCTAGCTCACTGGTGTCCCATATTTTTCAGTCCCCTGTCACACTCAGTTGGACAGTGATTTCCATTATGTTTTTGTTAGCCACAAGACTCCTACTTCAAATGGCATCTGTGGCCAAAGTCTGGTGTGTAAAGCAGGCAAGGGGAGATACTCTGGCTGAAGTGGGGATGCCGGCAGGAACCCCAGGCACTTGTCTCCTCCCTTGGCCTCTGAAAGCTGAGCTCCCAGACATCTATCTCCCTAGAAGCTCTGGCTTAAACAGCAAGGTATGGGATAGTTGTAGCGGGGAGGACCACATTCCCTCTGTCTATGCAACAGCAAGGTAAACTAGCAGGCCCCAAAATACAGGGAGAGAGCCTGATCCTTGGTTTGTAAAAGAACGATTGACTGAGTACTGACCTGGCTTGAAGAAGACAAGGTTTGAAGTCACAGCTTTGTCTATGCATGAAAGGGATGCTGTTACAATACTACCCCCACTTTACTGTGATCCTCTGGCATTCCAGAAATGTATCCTACTTAGGACATTTGTATCTTTCTTGTCCCAAACTACTGTGGATATTTGTGTTGTTTAAGTAAAAATGTTTATTATACTTAGTTCTCCAGAAATGTGATATTAAAGTCCCAGGAAAGAAATAAATATAAGGAGAGCAGGTGATTAAAGAGAGGCATGCAGGAAGTTCATGGACATTTACCTTTTATGATCCATTATATTTTGTTCCCTTTATCTACTATCTTAAAAGTAAATTTAGAATCTGCCTAATGTTTTTTAAAAATATCTATTATAAAGATTAACCTTGATTGTTATTTTGCCTCTGTCAGTCTACTAGTATTCTAAATTCCACTTAATAAGCACTTCACCCTCTGTTGAGAAAGATAACAATGCAAGCAATTAATTTCCTCTTTTAAGACTGATTCTGGCTTTTATATTCTAGTCTTTGGGGAACTAAAATTAGACCACAAATTACTTTAATGAAGAACACAAAATTCTGCTAGGCAATAGCAACTTCCTGTAATTTGCTGAGATTTAAGGATCATGTTCCAGAGTTGATACAGAAATTCAAATCTTTCCTGGAAAAGTGGATCCATTTATAACTTATAACAACTTGGGGAGTAATTTGTAAATCACTGAGTTGTAGTTCTTAAATTTTTGTGTGGATGGCAACCACCCGGATTGCTAGTTAAATCCTGAATTTCCAGCTCCCACCTTCTGTACTTTGATTTCAGGAGGTCTGGGGTAGGGCTCTGCCTCTTAATGAACCACTCTAGGTAATTCTGATACAGGTGGTCCACAGGTCATAGTCTGAGAAACGCTGGGAGTACAGACTAAGCTAACATTTGAGAAAGCTTTTGAGGAAAGCACTTGATAGGTTTCCCTGGAGTGGCTAAACCATGGAGAATTTTCACCTTGCCCGGAAGCCCTGTGTTTTTATGTCAGCGGAGAGCTGCTGGGTGGTGAGCAGGTGCAGGTGAGATCTATTTAAGGGTGGAGATGAGGAAGTAAATAATCAGCAATATTATGGTTCTACCATAGTTATTTGGGCTGTGCTCTTGTTTCTGTTTTGGAAACTCCACAGTTTCTTCTGATGGTATCTTAAGTAATTTTCATACTTGCTGGTCCTTGGGTTCTATAAGCTTTTAAAATATATATATGAATAACAGCTATGCAAGTCCAACTGTTAAGAAATTACCTTAACAACCGTGTTTCACATTTTTATAGAAGTTTATTTTCATTATCCATTCTTCCCTCAATATTTCATCATGTATTAGAATTTCCCTTCCAAAGACACTGAAAAAAAATGTAATCAAGTGGTTTGAAATTAAGGCAGTTTTCTGAATTACGAAAGAATTGCCCTTGTAATACACCCACAACTACAGATCCATTCACGGATAAGTTTCCTTTAAAGGGGATTGTGCAAAGAGAATACTGTCATCCCAGGGGCCTCAATGATAACTGGGCAAGAGGCAAGGTTTACCTTCTCTTCTGCTGATCTTCAGCTGGGGGTAGCTCTACATGGTCATTGTTTAGAGAGGCAGCAGAGTATTGCTGCAAGAGCGCCGGATGGTGTTACAAGGAGCAGCCTTGAGATTTGGCTTCAGTAGTTCCAGCCATTAGACCTTAGTAACTGAAGTTTGCCACTTTCTGCTCCCTGCCCCCATATTTTACATCTATTATCTCTTTCCCATTTATTTTTTTCAGTCACTCAGTACATTTTCTTTGACACCTACAGGGTGCCATATTTCTCGGTATGTGCTGGGGACATGCTGATAGCACTCCGGAAGGGTGATGATGGTGGTGAAGATGGAGAGAAGTTGATGGACTCACTGTGCAGTTTTAAGTTTAAATGAGATAATGCAAGGAAACAGTGTTTAAAGATATAAAGTGCTATGCAAATGTAAATTATTAATATTTTGTTTCTTATAACCTATCCCTATCTGCCCATTTAATTGAAGTGCCCCAAGGTCTCTATTTGAAGAGCCTTGCAAATACATATCTTCATTGAATACTATATGAAATGTTTAAAGATTAGAAATAACCTAAATATCTATCTAGATAAGTAATCGATTACATAAATTATATTTATTTAATACCATATACCTGTACAGTATTAATACCTATTCACAGGAATATGTTAACAACAAATAATGACAATAAGTAACCTATTTGAGAACTTAATGGGTGCCAGGGATAACTATAAGGTGCTTACTTATTATAACACCCCTATAAGGGAACTGAAGAAGAGAGAGGTTAAGTAATTTTCCCAAAGCCTCAAACTAATAAGTGATGGCTTTGGAATTTGGAAGCAGGTGGTTTGGTCCTTAGTCTCCACACGTAATACTCGCATTTTGATAGGCAGAATGAATAAAGCGGCTCTATATGTAGTGGGAAGGAAGCTCTCGAAAACATATTATGAAGTGCACAAGGGGTACCATCCCCCCCAAAGAGAGAAGGCAGAAAGGAAGGAAAAGAAGCAAAGGAGATCTGATTAGAAACATACATGCATCTGTAGAGAATATCTCTGGGGGGAGACACACAAAAAATGATAACTGTGGTTGCTTTCGGAGAGGGCCTGTAAATAGCTGAGAACAAGGATGGAAGAATCATCTTCACTATAACCCTCCCTTGCGACCTCTGATTTTTGTGCTGTATGAATACATAACCAATTTTAAAAGTAAATAGGTTTTTAAAATCGTAAGCCCTCATAATGAATCCATCTGAAGCAAATAATAGCCTTGTAATACATATCTTACATCCCAGTTGGGATGGCCTACAGTCACAAGTTCATGTTCGGCATGCCAAGAGGACCTCACTGGAGGATAATGACTTCAGGCTATTTCTCCATACGTGGCTAGGAAGCGGGCAACACTCCCGAGGAATGTCAGTCTGGCTGCTCACTGACAGACTTTCCCCCAGCAGCCCAACCCAGCCTAGTCCAGAATGTTCTCTGTGGTGCCTGTCAGCCTAGGCCAGCATATTAAGGCTTAAGAAATCTGGATGAGCAAAGAGGAAGGGAATACCCAATGAATGGCACATAAAAGTTGTCTAATAAATAATTCCTGATGGGTAAGCCAAAAAGAGCAAAGGAGGAAAAAAGATCAAAAAAGTAGTTATATAAATGTATGTGCCCCACATCTACAAAACAGTGAGGTTGATTTTTTCACCCAAATCTGATAAACTGGCTCTGAATCCATCCTGAAAAAAAGTTCCTGGAATGATCTCAGCAAGAGCCATTAGCTTAAAAGTCATCAGTGATACAAAAAGTTCTATTTAAACTTACCTTTTCCCCCAGAGGTTGGCAGGTGGATGTGGGTATGAGAACAGGATTTTAACTTTATCATCATATCATGTACCATTTATCCAGACCATAAAAACCTTTGAAGCTTATAAAAGCAAAACACAGTGTTCTACTTAGAATTGCAGTTTTACGGGGCGCCTGGGTGGCCCAGTCGGTTAAGCGTCCGACTTCAGCCAGGTCACGATCTCGCGGTCCGTGAGTTCGAGCCCCGCGTCAGGATCTGGGCTGATGGCTCGGAGCCTGGAGCCTGTTTCCGATTCTGTGTCTCCCTCTCTCTCTGCCCCTCCCCCGTTCATGCTCTCTCTCTGTCCCCAAAAATAAATAAATTAAAAAAAAAACGTTGGAAAAAAAAATTAAAAAAAAAAAAAAAAGAATTGCAGTTTTACATGGAGACTTGTTAAGACTTGAAATTGAGACAGACAAATATTTGAGGCTGTGGCTTCAGAAACAGTTTGGCTACCAGGCAAGACAGGGCTCTAAGGCTCTTTAACCCCTCAGAGGATGGCGGATACAGCGTAGATCCAGATTGGATTCACGCATTTACTTTTTTTTTTTTTTTTTTTTTTTTTTTTTTTTTTATTATTTTTTTTTTCGACTTTTATTTTTTTATTATTTTTTTTCTTTTTTTTTTTTCTTTTTATTTTTTTAATATATGAAATTTACTGTCAAATTGGTTTCCATACAACACCCAGTGCTCATCCCAAAAGGTGCCCTCCTCAATACCCATCACCCACCCTGCCCTCCCTCCCACCCCCCATCAACCCTCAGTTTGTTCTCAGTTTTTAACAGTCTCTTATGCTTTGGCTCTCTCCCACTCTAACCTCTTTTTTTTTTTTTTCCCTTCCCCTCCCCCATGGGTTTCTGTTACGTTTCTCAGGATCCACATAAGAGTGAAACCATATGGTATCTGTCTTTCTCTGTATGGCTTATTTCACTTAGCATCAAACTCTCCAGTTCCATCCACGTTGCTACAAAAGGCCATATTTCATTCTTTCTCATTGCCACGTAGTATTCCATTGTGTATATAAACCACAATTTCTTTATCCATTCATCAGTTGATGGACATTTAGGCTCTTTCCATAATTTGGCGATTGTTGAGAGTGCTGCTATAAACATTGGGGTACAAGTGCCCCTATGCATCAGTACTCCTGTATCCCTTGGGTAAATTCCTAGCAGTGCTATTGCTGGGTCATAGGGTAGGTCTATTTTTAATTTTCTGAGGAACCTCCACACTGCTTTCCAGAGCGGCTGCACCAATTTGCATTCCCACCAACAGTGCAAGAGGGTTCCCATCTCTCCACATCCTCTCCAGCATCTATAGTCTCCTGATTTCTTCATTTTGGCCACTCTGACTGGCGTGAGGTGGTATCTGAGTGTGGTTTTGATTTGTATTTCCCTGATGAGGAGCGACGTTGAACATCTTTTCATGTACCTGTTGGCCATCCGGATGTCTTCTTTAGAGAAGTGTCTATTCATGTTTTCTGCCCATTTCTTCACTGGGTTATTTGTTTTTCGGGTGTGGAGTTTGATGAGCTCTTTATAGATTTTGGATACTAGCCCTTTGTCCGATGTGTCATTTGCAAATATCTTTTCCCATTCCGTTGGTTGCCTTTTAGTTTTGTTGGTTGTTTCCTTTGCTGTGCAGAAGCTTTTTATCTTCATAAGGTCCCAGTAATTCACTTTTGCTTTTAATTCCCTTGCCTTTGGGGATGTGCCGAGTAAGAGATTGCTACGGCTGAGGTCAGAGAGGTCTTTTCCTGCTTTCTCCTCTAAGGTTTTGATGGTTTCCTGTCTCACATTCAGGTCCTTTATCCATTTTGAGTTTATTTTTGTGAATGGTGTGAGAAAGTGGTCTAGTTTCAACCTTCTGCATGTTGCTGTCCAGTTCTCCCAGCACCATTTGTTAAAGAGACTGTCTTTTTTCCATTGGATGTTCTTTCCTGCTTTGTCAAAAATGAGTTGGCCATACGTTTGTGGGTCTAGTTCTGGGGTTTCTATTCGATTCCATTGGTCTATGTGTCTGTTTTTATGCCAATACCATGCTGTCTTGATGATGACAGCTTTGTAGTAGAGGCTAAAGTCTGGGATTGTGATGCCTCCTGCTTTGGTCTTCTTCTTCAAAATTACTTTGGCTATTCGGGGCCTTTTGTGGTTCCATATGAATTTTAGGATTGCTTGTTCTAGTTTCGAGAAGAATGCTGGTGCAATTTTGATTGGGATTGCATTGAATGTGTAGATAGCTTTGGGTAGTATTGACATTTTGACAATATTTATTCTTCCAATCCATGAGCAGGGAATGTCTTTCCATTTCTTTATATCTTCTTCAATTACCTGCATAAGCTTTCTATAGTTTTCAGCATACAAATCTTTTACATCTTTGGTTAGATTTATTCCTAGGTATTTTATGCTTCTTGGTGCAATTGTGAATGGGATCAGTTTCTTTATTTGTCTTTCTGTGGCTTCATTGTTCATGTATAAGAATGCAACTGATTTCTGTACATTGATTTTGTATCCGGCAACTTTGCTGAATTCATGTATCAGTTCTAGCAGACTTTTGGTGGAGTCTATCG
Source organism: Neofelis nebulosa (assembly GCF_028018385.1). Taxonomy (NCBI): domain Eukaryota; kingdom Metazoa; phylum Chordata; class Mammalia; order Carnivora; family Felidae; genus Neofelis; species Neofelis nebulosa. The sequence goes on from NC_080795.1 coordinate 37,937,953, forward strand.
GATTTTCCATGTATAATATCATGTCATCTGCAAAAAGCGAAAGCTTGACTTCATCTTTGCCAATTTGGATGCCTTTGATTTCCTTTTGTTGTCTGATTGCTGATGCTAGAACTTCCAGCACTATATTAAACAGCAGCGGTGAGAGTGGGCATCCCTGTCGTGTTCCTGATCTCAGGGAAAAAGCTCTCAGTTTTTCCCCATTGAGGATGATGTTAGCTGTGGGCTTTTCATAAATGGCTTTTATGATCTTTAAGTATGTTCCTTCTATCCCGACTTTCTCAAGGGTTTTTATTAAGAAAGGGTGCTGGATTTTGTCAAAGGCCTTTTCTGCATCGATTGACAGGATCATATGGTTCTTCTCTTTTTTTTTGTTAATGTGATGTATCACGTTGATCGATTTGCGAATGTTGAACCAGCCCTGCATCCCAGGAATGAATCCCACTTGATCATGGTGAATAATTCTTTTTATATGCTGTTGAATTCGATTTGCTAGTATCTTATTGAGAATTTTTGCATCCATATTCATCAGGGATATTGGCCTGTAGTTCTCTTTTTTTACTGGGTCTCTGTCTGGTTTAGGAATCAAAGTAATACTGGCTTCATAGAATGAGTCTGGAAGTTTTCCTTCCCTTTCTATTTCTTGGAATAGCTTGAGAAGGATAGGTATTATCTCTGCTTTAAACGTCTGGTAGAACTCCCCTGGGAAGCCATCTGGTCCTGGACTCTTATTTGTTGGGAGATTTTTGATAACCGATTCAATTTCTTCGCTGGTTATGGGTCTGTTCAAGCTTTCTATTTCCTCCTGATTGAGTTTTGGAAGAGTGTGGGTGTTTAGGAATTTGTCCATTTCTTCCAGGTTGTCCAATTTGTTGGCATATAATTTTTCATAGTATTCCCTGATAATTGTTTGTATCTCTGAGGGATTGGTTGTAATAATTCCATTTTCATTCATGATTTTATCTATTTGGGTCATCTCCCTTTTCTTTTTGAGAAGCCTGGCTAGAGGTTTGTCAATTTTGTTTATTTTTTCAAAAAACCAACTCTTGGTTTCGTTGATCTGCTCTACAGTTTTTTTAGATTCTATATTGTTTATTTCTGCTCTGATCTTTATGATTTCTCTTCTTCTGCTGGGTTTAGGCTGCCTTTGCTGTTCTGCTTCTATTTCCTTTAGGTGTGCTGTTAGATTTTGTATTTGGGATTTTTCTTGTTTCTTGAGATAGGCCTGGATTGCAATGTATTTTCCTCTCAGGACTGCCTTCGCTGCGTCCCAAAGCGTTTGGATTGTTGTATTTTCATTTTCGTTTGTTTCCATATATTTTTTAATTTCTTCTCTAATTGCCTGGTTGACCCACTCATTCGTTAGTAGGGTGTTCTTTAACCTCCACGCTTTTGGAGGTTTTCCAGACTTTTTCCTGTGGTTGATTTCAAGCTTCATAGCATTGTGGTCTGAAAGTATGCATGGTATAATTTCAATTCTTGTAAACTTATGAAGGGCTGTTTTGTGACCCAGTATATGATCTATCTTGGAGAATGTTCCATGTGCACTCGAGAAGAAAGTATATTCTGTTGCTTTGGGATGCAGAGTTCTAAATATATCTGTCAAGTCCATCTGATCCAATGTATCATTCAGGGCCCTTGTTTCTTTATTGACTGTGTGTCTAGATGATCTATCCATTTCTGTAAGTGGTGTGTTAAAGTCCCCTGCAATGACCACATTCTTATCAATAAGGTTGCTTATGTTTATGAGTAACTGTTTTATATATCTGGGGGCTCCGGTATTTGGCGCATAGACATTTATAATTGTTAGCTCTTCCTGATGGATAGACCCTGTAATTATTATATAATGCCCTTCTTCATCTCTTGTTACAGCCTTTAATTTAAAGTCTAGTTTGTCTGATATAAGTATGGCTACTCCAGCTTTCTTTTGGCTTCCAGTAGCATGATAAATAGTTCTCCATCCCCTCACTCTCAATCTAAAGGTGTCCTCAGATCTAAAATGAGTCTCTTGTAGACAGCAAATAGTTGGGTCTTGTTTTTTTATCCATTCTGATACCCTATGTCTTTTGGTTGGCGCATTTAATCCATTTACATTCAGTGTTATTATAGAAAGATACGGGTTTAGAGTCATTGTGATGTCTGTATGTTTTATGCTTGTAGTGATGTCTCTGGTACTTTGTCTCACAGGATCCCCCTTAGGATCTCTTGTAGGGCTGGTTTCGTGGTGACAAATTCCTTCAGTTTTTGTTTGTTTGGGAAGACCTTTATCTCTCCTTCTATTCTAAATGACAGACTTGCTGGATAAAGGATTCTCGGCTGCATATTTTTTCTGTTTAGCACACTGAAGATATCGTGCCAAGCCTTTCTGGCCTGCCAAGTTTCAAAGGAGAGATCAGTCACGAGTCTTATAGGTCTCCCTTTATATGTGAGGGCACGTTTATCCCTTGCTGCTTTCAGAATTTTCTCTTTATCCTTGTATTTTGCCAGTTTCACTATGATATGTCGTGCAGAAGATCGATTCAAGTTACGTCTGAAGGGAGTTCTCTGTGCCTCTTGGATTTCAATGCCTTTTTCCTTCCCCAGTTCAGGGAAGTTCTCAGCTATAATTTCTTCAAGTACCCCTTCAGCACCTTTCCCTCTCTCTTCCTCCTCTGGGATACCAATTATGCGTATATTATTTCTTTTTAGTGTATCACTTAGTTCTCTAATTTTCCCCTCATACTCCTGGATTTTTTTATCTCTCTTTCTTTCAGCTTCCTCTTTCTCCATAACTTTATCTTCTAGTTCACCTATTCTCTCCTCTGCCTCTTCAATCCGAGCCGTCGTGGTTTCCATTTTGTTTTGCATTTCGTTTAAAGCGTTTTTCAGCTCCTCGTGACTGTTCCTTAGTCCCTTGATCTCTGTAGCAAGAGATTCTCTGCTGTCCTGTATACTGTTTTCAAGCCCAGCGATTAATTTTATGACTATTATTCTAAATTCACTTTCTGTTATATTATTTAAATCCTTTTTGATCAGTTCATTAGCTGTTGTTATTTCCTGGAGATTCTTCTGAGGGGAATTCTTCTGTTTGGTCATTTTGGATAGTCCCTGGAGCGGTGAGGACCTGTAGGGCACTTCCCCCGTGCTGTGGTGTATAACTGGAGTTGGTGGGTGGGGCCGCAGTCCGACCTGATGTCTGCCCCCAGCCCACCGCTGGGGCCACAGTCAGACTGGTGTGTGCCTTCTCTTCCCCTCTCCTAGGGGCGGGATTCACTGTGGGGTGGTGTGGCCCGTCTGGTCTACTTGCACACTGCCAGGCTTGTGGTGCTGGGGAGCTGGCGTATTAGCTGGGGTGGGTAGGCAAGGTGCACGGGGGCGGGAGGGGCAGGCTTAGCTCGCTTCTCCTTAGGTGATCCACTTCAGGAGGGGCCCTGTGGCAGCGGGAGGGAGTCAGATCCGCTGCCGGAGGTTTGGCTCCGCAGAAGCACAGAGTTGGGTGTTTGCGCGGAGCGAGCAAGTTCCCTGGCAGGAACTGGTTCTCTTTGGGATTTTGGCTGGGGGATGGGCGGGGGAAATGGCGCTGGCGAGCGCCTTTGTTCCCCGCCAAGCTGAGCTCTGCCGTCCGGGGGCTCAGCAGCTCTCCCTCCCTTTGTCCTCCAGCCTTCCCGCTTTCTGAGCAGAGCTGTTAACTTCTGACCTCCCAGACGCTAAGTCGCGCTTGCTGTCGGAACACAGTCCGTCCGGCCCCTCCGCTTTTGCCAGCCCGACTCGGGGGCTCTGCTTGGCCGGCGAGCCGCCCCTCCGCCCCGGCTCCCTCCCGCCAGTCCGTGGAGCGCGCACCGCCTCGCCGCCCTTCCTACCCTCTTCCGTGGGCCTCTCGTCTGCGCTTGGCTCCGGAGACTCCGTTCTGCTAATCCTCTGGCGGTTTTCTGGGTTCTTTAGGCAGGTGTAGGTGGAATCTAAGTGATCAGCAGGACGCGCGGTGAGCCCAGCGTCCTCCTACGCCGCCATCTTCCGGAACTCGGATTCACGCATTTAAATGGATGAGAGGCCAAATTAAGTTCCCAGTCCTGACGAGGTGACACTTTACAAAATCAGAAATACATCCCACTTCTAAAAACATAAGGAATATGTCATTGGGGCAGCTGGGCGGTTCAGTCCATTAAGCATCCACCTTTGGCTCAGGTCATGATCTGGTGGTGCGTGAGTCTGAGCCCTGCATTGGAATTTCCTCTGTCAGTGCAGAGCCTCCTTTGGATCCTCTGTCCCCCTCTCTGTTTGCCCCTCCCACACTCGTGTGCATGCACTCTTTCTCTCAAAAATAAACATTTAAAAAATTTTAAAAATAATAAAATACATTTAAAAACTAGGTCATTAATTGTATTTTCACTCCCAATTTTTCTTGGTCTTCCCTGTAACAAGATTGTAATTCTGTGCCTTGCCATGGAACTTGAAGTAGGCTTTCTCTATGAGGAATATATTTCTCCATTCGATTTTTATCAGGCTTGAGGATGTGACTGGTTTTGGTCAGTGGAATAAGAGTGGAACAAACATACGGGACGTCTGAGCAGAGGTTTTAAGAGCTATCACAAAGTTGTGCCATTGTTCCCACTCTGTGCCTAGAATGGTCTGTAGCAAAGGGCCCCTGCTCCTTCAATCCTGGATTCTGGAATAAAGAAGACATTTGGAGCAATCTCTGAGACAATCCCTAGCTAATTTGTAACATAAACGAGAAGTAAATCTTTGTTGTTGTAAACACTAAGATTTGGGAGGTTTTTTTTTACTGCAGTATAACCTAGGGAAACCTGACCAATACAGAATAACAACTTGAATAGCCATGCTTGCTGCAGGAAATTTTAAAGGAAAAAAAAAAAAATAAAGGCAGTAAAACCTAAATTTGTAAGCCAGCCTTCTCACTGCCTCGGGCTGGGTGAATGATGGGCCTGGCAGGGGGGTCGGCTCCTGGTGTAGCATGCCTAGGTTAAGGTGGGTGGTAACCTGGGCATCTCAGCCGCAGGTGGGACCACTTTCTGCCCTTGGCCTCTGGGCTTGTATGGATGAATATTTGGGGCTCCGAGAATGTGTTTGGCCACACACATCTGTGGTATGCAGTCATCCAGGCTGCTATGAGAAAATATTCTAATCCTGTAAACTCTTTGTAGGAGAAGTAGATAATTTAAAGCAGAATGTCGGTGGTCTTGGTAAGCTTCACAGGCACTTGGATGTCTTTTCAGTATCAACCAGGAATTGCCCGCTCTTGTGAAAGTGGAAATGATATTTGAGGAACCAATAGATTTTGTTTGACATACATCAAAGAACATGTGTAAAGAGCCAGATAATAAATAATTTAGGCTTGGCAAGTCATACCAGCTCTGTTCCAAGTACTCAATATCTAATAAATAATTGTGGCTCTGTTCCAATGAAACCGTATTTACAAAAACAGGTGGCTGGCCAACTTTGACCTGGTAGGCCATACATTGCTGACCCTTGATCTAGTGGAAAAGAAAATGGAACTTAGTTCCACCAATATCACACTACAAAATCTGGTGTCTGTTAAAGAGGGTTTGTTGTGCACACTTAATCCAGAGAAATTTGAAATAACCTGTTCGCCCAAGAAGCCACTAAAACCATAAAACCAAAAACCAGAAGCTATTTGGAAAGTTTAATGACAAACACTGCATCAATCAAATACAATGAGAAGTCCAGATGCCTTAATGGGGTGATCTGCAGACATATCACAGAATTTGGGGATCTAGAAGCACCATCTATGGGAGAGCATGAAATATATAGTAGCAGCCAAAAATACAGGTTCTGAGAGCATAGACAGTATTCAAGTTGAGAAGCAAGTGTCAACAGGGATTTATTAATTCACTCTGTATCATTGGGAAAGGTGTGCACTCATTCTACATTTGTTTTGGCAAAAAGGACAATGGCTCGTGGTACGTGTCAGGAGAGTAATTTTGAGTTGATTTAGGAAAGGAACAGTAGAACACGAGTGATTTGCTGGATCTTAACCTTTTTTGTTACTTTGCTTGGGAGAAGAAATATTTCATGTTCCAAGAAAGGATTTTTTGTTTGTTTGTTTGCTAAACAGGAAATACATTTAAATATTCGATATCCTTTCCCCAAAGTCCAAAACATTGAAATATAAGTTTCTTGGGAGTTTTGTTAAGTTTGTTGTGATTATTGAAAGAACATTCTCCTTGGCTTTTTCAGAAAGAATGTTATTCTTAGAGGATCAGGGCAGTGTTCTTAAACTTAGAGACCTAAGGATATCCTGGGTAGCTTTTAGCTTTCTACAATTACAGATTTATAGGCTTGAAAGATGCTTAGTTCTGGGGTGTGGTTCCTTATTGCTGTTTCACCAGCAATGCACATGACATTGATATGGGTGGTTTTTCAAACAAGCAGTGAAAACACAGGCACACCAATTCCTTTGGACTGAATCCTGTTGAGCTCTGGGACAAAATTTATCTGCCAGGGCTCAAGTTTGGGTTCTACAAATGCCACAACCACATTCATATACCCCTCATCTGTTTAGTGGATTATATTACCTCCCACTGACCCGAGGCCTTGCAGGCCTCCTTTAATTTAGAAGATGTGCTTTTAGTTTTATGAATAAAACAAGTAACACAGCACATAACTGTATCATTTTCATTTCTTAATATAAATCAGATATATTTTTCCTAACACATGTTGTAACCAAACCAACATTTTTGTTGTTTCAGAGGACATGGTGTGGGATACCTCAAAAGAAAAAAATTGTTTGCTAATGTCAAGGTTTTGCCTGAGGTTTTATGCGAAAAGTAATTTTGCCAGAGGGTTCCTGGGTGGCTCAGTAGGTTAAGTGTCCGACTTCAGCTCAGGTCATGATCTCACAGCTCTTGAGTTTGAGACCCGCATCGGACTCTGTGCTGACAGCTTAGACCCTGGAGCCTGCTTTGGGTCCTGTGTCTCCTTCTCTCTCGGCCCCTCCCCTGTTCATGCTCGGTCTCTGTCTCCCTCCCTCAAAAATAAATAAACATTAAAAAAAAAATTTAAATAAAAAATATTTTTAAAAAAGTAATTTTGCCAGAAGCATAGAAATAAAGCCTGAATTTTGAACTTCTTATACTGTTAATTTCTAATGCTACATCTTTTTTAATGTAGTCTTTAAGTAGAGTAAAAATAAAGGCTTTGTATAATGGGATATAATACAATAAACTTATATATATTAAGAAAAGATACGGCCTGGGGTCATGTATAATTCAAATAACATCATTAAAATTAACAGTGGATAGGGGCGCCTGGGTGGCGCAGTCGGTTAAGCGTCCGACTTCAGCCAGGTCACGATCTCGCGGTCTGTGAGTTCGAGCCCCGCGTCAGGCTCTGGGCTGATGGCTCGGAGCCTGGAGCCTGTTTCCGATTCTGTGTCTCCCTCTCTCTCTGCCCCTCCCCCATTCATGCTCTGTCTCTCTCTGTCCCAAAAATAAAATAAAAAAAAAAAAATTAACAGTGGATTTTATATAAATAAAAGAACTTTATTTGATATCTATACTGATATCTAATGTACCGTTCACTAGAGATGTTTTAGGCTATTTATATAAAAGTTTTATCTCTTCCTCAAGAATGTAAAGTCAAATTACAACAGTATTCCAAGGAGAAAATCAGTTATAGGTGAAGGCATAACAAAACTATCAGGAGGCTTGGAATCAGATAGATACAGGTCTGCCTATTGGTTTTGCCATTCACCATCTGGGTAACCTTTTTCCCTCAGGTTGACTGGTTTCTCTGACCTTCATTCTCCTCCTCTGAAAGTAGGAAAAAACATATCCACTTCATTAGAGTTGTTATAATAATTAAGTGAGGCAATGCTTATAAAATACTGAACTCACAATGCACACTGAGAAAATGTCAATTTCAGTCTCTCTATACATTTGACAGTATGCCTGAACCCTGAACAGAAATGTTTTTTTTTAATTTCCTGTATTTAAGTATTCTATATTCCTTTTTACGTTACTTCCCTCTATACACCATGCTTTTGTTTTGTTATACTAACTTGTCATAGTATCAAAAAATGTATGGATAAAGAAGAAAAGTCATATTCATTAAAATTTCATTTCTGATTCAAGCCCTAACATCGTAATGCTAACGAGCATTGTATTTGGTTCATCAAGTATTTAACCCAAATTAGTTTGTGTTTTTACTTTATTTTAAAGGTTAACTTTTGCTATTAGTTTTATGAATTTAGTTTTATCAATCTTGGAAACAAAATGTGTATGTCATCTTCAGTCCTACAGCATAAGCACAATCCAAGCACATTACTGTCTTTTTTTAACTTTACTTTTTTACTACATACATACTGTGGGTTCATTGTAAAAGGATTAGAAAATCTAGATTTTCAAAAGTAAAAAACCTGTCCATAAATTTATGAATCAGAGATAACCACTGATTACATTTTGGTATGGACTCTTTGAGATATTATATATTAATAATTCTACAACCCTTTGGAACTCTAAAATAAATAATGGCTATCTCTCTCAAATATACTTTTATAATATAATAATAATTATTAATTTATTTTATATAATATATACAGCATCATGCTTAGTTGTTTGCGTACGTTACGATTTTTGGTAACAAATTTCTATTTTTGAGTAGATTATTCATTTACTTTTGTTATTATAAAAGTGCTTCCAGTCAGTATCTATCTTTATAAAATTACTTCCTTAGTTTAAATTCGTATGTGTAGAACTCAGACACATTTAAAATCCATCATAAAGTTTCCTGTGGAACCTCATATATAATTTGCCTGCTGGAAGCTTGTTTCTCTGCTTATAAAAACTCACCTCTATAGATGTTAATTCAGAGTAGGTAGCATTGTAGACGTGAAGTCCATAAACTCTTTTTCTTACTGTTAATGTTTCATAGCACTCAGCCTCTAATTAGTTCTACCAAGATTCTTTTTTTAATTAATAATTATAGCTGTCTCAAAATTTTATTTATCATTCATTTTTTTATTTATTCATATGTAGTTGAGATTCAATTAGAATAAGACACTGTTGAAAATTAAAAAAAGGAATTTAGGCACTCTCCACCGTGGTCATGATTATATGATTAGAATATGATTAGAACATTGGTAGTGTTCGCTCCTTTAAATATCACTCTAGCCTCTAAATTAAATCCCCAGCATGGTGCTTCTGGTTAGTTCTCTGCCTGCTTGATGTTGGACATCGTGTTTTTTTGTTGTTGTTATTGCTGTTTTAATGTTCATTTATTCTTGGGAGAGGGAGCACAAGCAGGAGAGGCACAGAGAGAGAAGGGGACAGAGGACCTGAAAGTGGACTCTGCACTGTCAGCACAGAGCCCGATGTGGGGCTCAAACCCACACACCACAAGATCATGACCTGAGCCTAAGTCGGATGCTCAACTGACTGAGCCACCCAGGTGCCCCCATAATATTTATACTCTAAAGACCTTTTCCTACTCACTGTGCCAACAGCACGTATATCCACCATATGGTGTCAAATGTCATGGATAGAAGCATCCACGGCCAACAAAGGACAGGGATTCAGGTGGAAAGTCTCTTCTGAATTGGAGACATCAAAGGACCATCTGATGAGGAGACAGCATTTGAAGTTGACCTGGAGTCAGTAGGGTTTTTGTAGGTAAAGTAAGAAAGAAAGTTCTCATTATTCCTCTGATGAGTACTAGTGAAGAAAACAGAATGAGACCATATGTTCTAACTCTGCCTCTGCCACTTTTGAGCCATAGGTCCTCTTGGCCCAGGTTTGTCACTTATAGATTGGGTGAGTAAAACTGCTCTGATGTTTCACCAGAGAGTTGTGAGGTCAGAGTGAGATAATGCAACAGAATATTTTAAAACTCTACAGCAATATATGAGTATAAAGAATATGTAAATAGTCCATGTTAGCGTGTTTGGGGTCAAGATATTAATTCACGGTTTACGGTCCTACCTGGAATGCATCTAAAGAGAGATCATAAGAAAACATAAAATGGTCTCAGTATAAATTCAGCTATTATTTTGAAGGCAAGTAACTTTCAAGTTAGAATGTTTGGGGTTTCATAGAGTTATTTCACAGATTATATCCCTAATCGAAATAACTGTTATTAATGTATCAAATACTATGTTAGGTACCTCACATGTATGTAGGCTTTGTGCCTGGGTCTTAATTTATAAAGGTGACTGAGTGATGGCACCAAGAGATCTATGCTATTTAAAGAGAAGTTTAATGTCATTCACAATTCCCCTAGAAATAAGAGACATGGCTTGTCACGCAGGGCCACGGAGGAACACAGGTTTTGATCAGGAAGCAGTTGCTGGAGACAGTGATAGGTTTATGCCTGAGCTTTTACTAGGGTTTCTGTGGGAAAGCCAAGACAGGGAGGATAAACAGTTTAGGGTTGGCTAGTTTGAATAATTTCGGCAGACTGTAAGCTATAGGAGTGGCCCCTAGTTGTCTGGTACCTCCATCTGGGATGATTAAACAAGAGATTATTGCCTCCTGGAACATGGGCAGAGAGAAGGGATATGACAGTGGATTGGCGAGTTTTCATATTAGAGGGATCCTCTTGGCTGAGTTTTTTGCTATCTCTGAGAGCTGGCAAGTGCCAGGAGGCACAGTCTACTCCGAGCAGGAAATGTTTTTTAAGACGTCAAAACATGATATAATACAGTGAATTATTTCGTTAAACCATCGTCATGCTTAACTGAAACTTTATGCTCATTGATGGGTAACTCCCCATTTCCTATAAGCCCTAAAGATCTGCTGTTCAACATGGTACCTGGACTCAACAATAATATATTGGACACTTAAAAATTTGTTAGGAGAGGGGCGCCTGGGTGGCGCAGTCGGTTAAGCGTCCGACTTCAGCCAGGTCACGATCTCGCGGTCCGTGAGTTCGAGCCCCGCGTCAGGCTCTGGGCTGATGGCTCGGAGCCTGGAGCCTGTTTCCGATTCTGTGTCTCCCTCTCTCTCTGCCCCTCCCCGTTCATGCTCTGTCTCTCTCTGTCCCAAAAAAATAAATAAAAAACGTTGGAAAAAAAAAATTAAAAAAAAAAAATTTGTTAGGAGAGCTGATCTCTTGCTGTGTTCTTTTCTTACCACACACACACACACATAAAATTAAAATTAAAAAAAAAACCCATCACAACTCGGTAAATAAGCACCACATTCTTCCTATTTTACAGAGAAGTATATTAATTCTAAGAGAAGTTATGTGATTCGCCCAATGTCACACAATTGTTCAGTGACAGAATAAGGATTTAAACACAAAATTCAAACCCTGACAACCTGTAACTGCAAAAGTCCATTTATAGATAGTACTCAAATAATTTGTTTTCCATTATTTAATAGCTAAGGTAATGATAACGTTGGTTGGTGATGATTGCAATGTTAGAAGTCATGGTGACTTGGCTACATACTGTATTGAGGCTCAGGAGAGCTAGATAAATTACCCAAGCTCAGACATTGTTTTGGTAATCATTGCTGTTTAACAAACTAACCCTAAACTTTGTGATGCCAGGCAATGGTTTTATTTTGCTCATACTTTTGGGGGTCAAGAATTCAGGAAGAGCCTGGCTAGATGTTTTGTCTCTGACTCATGTGGTATCTGCTGGGCAAGTGGGATCGGAGAAACCACTCACTCTCAAGATGGTTTCTTCATACATGTCTGCCAGCTCATTTCTCCTTGACCTCTCTCATTCTCCACGGGGTCCCTTATCCTCCACAGCCTGTCCTTAGGGCTTAGGCTATTCGTGGCATGGTGGTCTTAGAGCATTTGCATTCCTTCACCAGCAGCTGGCTTCCAAAAGGCGGGAAGCAGGGATGCTGGGCCAGTTAAGGGAAATGCCTGAAACTGGCAGAATATCGTTTCCACCATATTCAATTGGTCAAAACAGTTACAGGACCTGCCCAGATTCGGGAGCTGGAGAAGTGAACTCCACTTTTTGTGGGGGCTGTGACAAGTTCTTGTCACAAAAGATAACACAGGATGGGAGTTACTATTGTAGCTATCTCTGGGAAAGATAATGTCACACATATTTAATCAGTGGCTGAACTCAGGTATCTAATATCAAAGATCAAAATTTTAGTTCTTGCATTACAGTGAAATTCGGGTAGTGTAGCACAGAAATAATCAATAGACCTCCTTCTGAACACAAGCCATTGCCAATGAATTGACATTCATATCTCCATTATCCTTCTTAGGAGGACAACAAAGTTCCTGATTTATTAAGTATGCTAAATTTCTGTTACTTTTTTTTCCGAAGTCCTACTCTTCTTTTATGGTTCCACCATTTCCAAAAAGCATACGTCTGGTGGATTCAGGACTCCAGTAGATAGCACAGGTTCATCTCAGGGGTCTAAGGCTGCCTGGAAACGCCATTACTTTTAATCCCTAGGTTATAGCCCATTGTATAACATTCTATGACTTAGTCATAGAACTTTCTACCGCTGATTAAAGTCATAGAACTTTCTACCACTGATTAAAATTAGTGAACAGAGTTGGAAAACAAAAGTGGAAAAAAATTCTTCAATTTCACTTCTTTATATATGCTAAAGAATTTCAAATTATATTTCAAAAATATAAACACTATGCATATTGAGAACTCACATTTTTTAAATGTGTATTTGTCTTGAGAGAGTGTGAGGGTGTGTGTACGCAACAGAGAGGGGCAGGGGTGGGGTGGGAGGACAGAGAGAATCCCAAGCAGGTTCAACACTGTCAGCGCAGAGCCTGATGCAGAGCTCAGTCTCACAAACTGTGAGATCATGACCTGAGCCGAAGTCAAGAGTCAGATGCTTAACCGTCTGAGCCACTCAGGTGTCCTGAGAACTCACATTTTAAAGACTGAAAACTAAAGCTGTATCGATGAAATGTACTACATTTCTGTTCTGCTTCTCTCTTTGAAATTATTAAAATAGCAGCATAACCATCAGTTGTTTAATGATAAATAGTTCTTGAACTTTTACCCCCCCACACACATACACTAATTTACCACATGTGAAACCAAAATTCTGCCACCCATAAAGTATCTCCTAGATGCCTCTCCCCGCCACATTAATTTATCTCTGCTATTTATTTATTTATTTATTTATTTATGTATTTATTTAGTGTTCATTTATTTTTGAGACAGAGAGTGAGCAGGGGAGGGGCAGAGAAAGAGGGAGACACAGAATCTGAAGCAGGCTCCAGGCTCTGAGCTGTCAGGACAGACCCTGACGCAGGGCTCGAACTCACAGAACGCAAGATCATGACCTGAGCAAGTGGTCGGATGCATAACCGACTGAGCCACCCAGGCACCCCTATCTCTGCTTTTTAAATTAGAACATCTAGTTCATTGACCTTTAATGTAATTATAAGTATTGTTGGGTTTAAGAAAATCTTGCTTATTTTCTATGTATCCCATTTTGACACTGTTATTCCTTTCTTAAATTCTTTTTAATTTTTTTTTTTAGTATTCCCTTTTTTCTCCTCCTCTGAATTATCTATGGCTCTTTTACAGTAGTTCTTCCAGTTATTATAATATGTATTCTTAATTTATGGCAATATGTTTTAAATTAATATAGTAGTTCCCTAAAATGTAAGAACCTTCTCAATAATAATTGGATTTATACCCTTCCCGTACTTTCTTCTATTATTGTCATATATTATACTTTTACATGTGATATAAACCCCACAATACATTTTTACTATTTGTACTTTAAGCAGTCTATGTCTATATCTGAAATTTCACCACCTGGATAATCTCTGTGTCTCTTGTATTGTCTGTTGTTTTCCTTGGTTTCTTCCTTTTTTTTTTTTTAATTAAAGTTTATTTATTTATTTTGAGAGAGAGAGAGGGAGAGAGAGAGAGAGAGAGAGAGAGCACAGGGGAGGGGCAGAGAGTGGGAGAGAGAGAAACCCAGGAAGGTTCTGAACTGTCAGTGTAGAGCCAGAGGTGGGGCTCGAACCCATGAACTGTGAGATCATGACCTGATCCAAAATCAAGCGTCAGACTCAGCCAACTGAGCTGCACCTGTGCCCCTTTTCCTTGGTTTCAATCTGATAGTTTAGTCTCTGTGCTGCTGATCTTTTAAAGTCAGTGCCAGTTGTTGTATTTGAAAAATTATAGAGGTAATTTGATGCCTAAGATAGTTACCTTCATCCCAAATAAGATTTACATCTGTTTCTGGTAGGTAACTTGGAACAAAACAATACTAGATCTTCTTAATCCAATCTGGGATTGAATGGTTGACCCTGAGCTCCAGACTTTGTGAGAGCTGAGCAATTTCAGGTTACCCTTACTGCTTAGAAGCAGCTCTTAGGGTTGTCTACCGAAAACCTGAGATCTTGCCAGGAACCCACTCTCCTTGGCAGGTTCTACCCTCCAATTTTATCTTCCTAAATTTGCAAGACTGTTGAAAGCCCGGTTTAGCTTCTCAGCTTCTGAACCATCTCTTATAGAATTAACTGATGTCCCTGGAGGAAAGTGGTCCAAATACTAGGCTAGCCTTTCTGGATTTTCTTCTTCTCTTGGCTTTTGGTACAAGGATTTATCTGTGCCTTTGTAGCTTTCCAATGCTCTCAGATTTTTAAAAGTAGTATTTTGTCCAACCTTTGTTTGTGTACCTCCCTAGGGTTAGACCTATAATTATTTAATAGCTTCCTAGGCTTTGAGTAATACTAGCTTTGAAAAACTTTTGAAATCATGAAATATAATATGCTTAGAAAAACTCATATAAAGTGTAGATCCAACTTTAGTAGTTATTATAAAGTGAGTATTCAGTGTAACTACCACTAAAGTCATGTCTTTTAATTTTATGCAAAATTATCTGACTCCAGAAAGTTTTTTGAGGGGTTACTGGGTGGTTTAGTCAGTTAAGTGTCTGACTTTAATTTCGGCTCTGGTCATAATCTCATGGTTCATGGGTTCAAGCCTCATGCCAGGCGCCATGCTGACAGTGTGGAGACTGCTTTGGATTCTCTCTCTGCCCCTTCCCCACTCACTCACTCACTTTCCCTCTCTTTCTCTCTCTCTCTCTCTCTCTCTGTCTCTCAAAATAAATAAACTTTAAGGAAAAAAGCTTTCTTTGGTACTTCACAGCAATGATTGTTATAACCCAAAATATAGCAATCTTAATGACAATGATGGGCACATAGAAACTGAAGAAAACAAGCTATACTTATATAGAAATGATAAATTTATCTCAAGAAATTTATCCTAAAGTGTAAATTTTTCTTAGCTGGGTAAAAAAAAAAATATTCTAAAGATAGTTTAATGATCAAGGCTTAAAGTAAACATTCACCATGGATTATTAAAAGAAGTTAGAAATTGATTATATTGTTCACAATACTTTTTCAACCAGAATTAGGATAAAGAATTTTGAGTATCAAAAACAGAGAGATTTCAACTTGGGCAAAATTATTCCATATCACTTATTAATTTTATACATTTTTAGAAGTCACTTTCTCTTACAAAAACACATAAATATAGAAAAGATAAAATGAGAACATCTGGTAAAAAGGAAAATAACGGTAGAAAATGAAAAAAAGAGCTAAGATTAGGGTACAAAAACCCTTTGTATAAGTTTCTATACCATTTTTAGAGGTGGACCATACATTTGTCTTTGAATTTCTTGCAGTACAAGAGCAAAGAAGGAACTACTATGAGTTTTAAGATCCACCGTACTACAAATAACTGTGTGTTCACAAACCGATTAAGAGATGCACAGCTGTTCTTGATATTTGTATCTGAGAAACAAAATTCTACTATGGGTTCTTATACAGGAGCTCCTGTGATGAATGTATAAAGTGGAATGAATCTAAAGTAGACAAGACATCTTAAACGTGGTGCAGGCAGTAAGCTGCTAAAAGGGACTAGGCAAACACTAACGTGAATAGTTTTGGGATATTTATTAAGGAGATGTTCCGTACGAGGCACCCTGTGAGGCCTAGGACTCATGGTCCTGTGTGGGAAACAGACAAGTAAATCTACAGCATTGGGGTTAGAATAGAACTACCTACAAAGGGGGGTGAGAACAGGAGGAGATCCAGTTATTGGTCCACAGAAAGATGGTAATTAAGCAGAGTCTTGATGTATGAGTAATATTTCCCAAGTGGCTAGGGGAGGATTGGAGGTAGACAGAATAGTGCATAATAGGAATGGAGGCATAAAAAAAAATGGAGATCTATAAATAGAGAAAGAAATGGAAATTTGAAAGAATTGGATAGAGCTAAAGACAAAGCCATTTGGATGCTACCTAATAGCTAGCGAGACATTGAATGATTTAAAGCTATATAGTGATAAAATCAGAGTTGCGCTTTAGATTACTCTGGAAGCACGATAGAAGATGAATTTGAATGTTAACCCTGAAGGTAGCAAGAAGAGTAAAGAGGATATTGCAAAATCCCAGGAAAGAAACTATTCATGTCTGCATTAAAAGTGGTTAGTTGTTGGGGCGCCTGGGTGGCGCAGTCGGTTAAGCGGCCGACTTCAGCCAGGTCACGATCTCGCGGTCCGTGAGTTCGAGCCCCGCGTCGGGCTCTGTGCTGACAGCTCGGAGCCTGGAGCCTGTTTCCGATTCTGTGTCTCCCTCTCTCTCTGCCCCTCCCCCGTTCATGCTCTGTCTCTCTCTGTCCCAAAAATAAAAATAAAAAACGTTGAAAAAAAAATTAAAAAAAGTGGTTAGTTGTGGTGGATATTAGGAAAAGCTATATACTTTTTTAATATTTAGGAATCTAATCAATAAGGCTTGATAATTGATTCAGTATTAGAAGTGATGGAGATAAAAGAATTTAGACTATCTCCTGGAATATAGTTAGAAAGGACTTGATTTCACTAGTCATCTTGGAGGCTATAAGAGGGCTTGTTTTCAACCTAAGTGTCCATCAATAAGCAAATGGATAAAGAAAATGTGGTACACACACATATGTAGACACACACGATGGAATGTTACACAGCCATAAAAAACGATGAGATTGTGCCATTTGAGACAACATGGATGGGCCCAGAGAGGGTATTATGCTAAGTGAAATAAATCAGACAAAGAAAGGCAAATGCCATATGATTCCACTTATAAGTGGAATAAACAAAGACAAATGAATAAACAGAAAAGCAGAATCAGAGCTATAAATACAGATAATAGACTAATGGTTGCCAGAAAGGAGGAGGTTGGGGGGCTTTGGGCATAATGGGTGAAGGGGAGAAGGAGATACAGACCTCCAGTTAAGGAATGCATAAGTCATACTAAAAAGCACAGCATGAGGAATATAGTCCATGATACTAACATTGCAATAGAACAGGACAGATGGTAACTACACTTGTGATGAATATAGCACAAGGTATAAACCTGTCAAATCACTAGGTTGTACACCTGAAACTAATGTAACATTGTGTGTCAAATATAAAATAAAAAACTCAAAAAAAAAAAAAAAGACTTGCTTCATAACCTTTTGAATGTGTTTTATTTGTGACATGCGTAGTACATTCAAGTGGAGCCATCTAGTAGTCAATACAATATACAGGCCTGAGGCCCAGAGGGGAGACCTGGGCTGGGGAGAAAGGAGTCATCACTGTAGTTTCAATCATGAGTGGATGAGCTTGAGCAGGAAGATAGTGCACGGAGAGAAGAAAATGATATTAAGAACAGAGCACTGGGTTCGTCAATATTAGAGAGTTGGCTAATGTCAGAAAAAGAAGTCTGGAAGAAAGGCCAAGGATGTGTGGTCAGAGTGCAAGGTGAATTCCTAGAGGGTTTTATTCCATTATTACTGTGCATTCTTTTTCTGATTGAAAAAATATTCCACAAGATTAAAGAATGTTCTTGATGTTCCTGATTACTTCTTTAGTGCTTTCAGAAGTGTACAGATGGCCAAGATAGTGGCAGATTGTATTGTTTCCTTCATCAAAAATTACGCAGTGCCATGAACTGCACATCCAAAAATAAACAAAAATATTCCTGGGGCACCTTGGTGGCTCAGTTAGTTAAGTGTCTGACTTCGGCTCAGGTCACGATCTCACGGTCTGTGGGTTCGAGCCCTGCATCGGGCTCTGTGCTGACAGCTCAGAGCCTGGAGCCTGCTTCAGATTCTGTGTCTCCCTCTCTCTCTGCCCCTCCCCTCTCTCTCTCTCTCTTTCAAAAATAAACAATAAAAAAATTTTTTTAATTATTCCTGTCCTTGGTATGGCTTGGTATAATTTAACATGGCATGGCATGGTATGTTTTGGGGGAAATGTACAATTAGCAGAAAACTTCAACATAAAGCATTAAGTTCACTGTGTAAATCACATTGTATTGTGTGATTATGGAAGAAAGATACTCCCTCCCCTTGCCAAGTTTTTCAGATGTTGTCTTATATGATACACTAATTATAAATATTAACAGGAAATATGGTAAAGGAGTATCTAATTAATAGAGACTTAAACCAGAGGAGAATTTATTCCCTCAAGAAGATCAAGATGAAATAAAGGCTTTCCTCTGCCAGTGCACCATAAACAGCTGTCAGTAAAAAGCAGTTTGATTTTACTGGAGTATTTTAAAATAGAAATGAGGATAGCCAATGTGAGAAGGGTATATTTGGGTTTCAAGAGGTGATGATTTTCTAAATGGCATCTCAGAAGCTAATCTTTTTATGATTAATAAGTGCAGAAAGCTCTGGACAGAAGAGAACAGTGCAAAAGAGAATGAGAAAATAAAGTCATTAAATCATCAGAAGGCATTACTTAGACATCTTGCTAGCTAGCTAAAACAATGTTAACTGTTAATTAAATCTATATAGCCACCCAGACTGGCATTTGATTGTTGACATTTTTCTCTTCTGATGTCTCAGTAAAGAACTCTATTTAAGTGCTCTGAAAATGAAGTCCCCTGAATTCAGGCCTTGCTACTCAAAGTGTGGTCCCCGGACCAGCAATATCATCCTTGAATTTTCCAGTTTCTCCTTATTGACTGAATAAGAATCTTTATTTCAACAAAATTTCCAGGTGATTTGTATGCCTCTTTAAAAAAAAAAAATTAATGTTTATTTAGTTTTGAGAGACAGAGTGCGAAGGTGGGGGGCAGAGAGAGAGAGGGAGACACAGAATCTGAAACAGGCTCCAGGCTCTGAGCTGTCAGCACAGAGCCCAATGTGAGGCTTGAACTCACAAACTGTGAGATCATGACCTGAGCCAAAGTCAGATGCTTAACCGACTGAGCCACCCAGGCACCCCCTATATGCCTCTTAAAATTTAAAAAGTACTGGTAGGAGTTTATTCTGGTGCCTTGTCAAGGACCGCCTTACCTCAAGTCTGTCAAGTTATCTGTTATGTTATCTTTTATGAAGTGTTTTAACCTATATAACATTAGTAGTTAAATGTATTACTATCTACATAGCTATATAGCAATACAACAAATTCAGTTGAGGGGCACCTGGGTGGCTCAGTCAATTAAGCATCCAATTCTTTTTATTTTTTTAATGTTTACTTATTTTTGAGAGAGAGAGAGAGAGAGAGAGAATTATAAACAGGCTCAAGGCTGTCGGCACAGAGCCCAACACAGGGCTCAAACTCATGAGGCACAGGATCATGATCTGAACCAAAGTCAGATGCTTAACTGGCTGAGTTCCCTAGGTGCCCCAAGTATCTGATTCTTGATTTTAGTTCAGGTCATGATCT
Organism: Neofelis nebulosa; assembly: GCF_028018385.1. Taxonomy (NCBI): domain Eukaryota; kingdom Metazoa; phylum Chordata; class Mammalia; order Carnivora; family Felidae; genus Neofelis; species Neofelis nebulosa. Next base: position 37,957,568 of record NC_080795.1, read on the forward strand.
CAGGCTCATGATCTCAGGATTGTGAGATCGAGCCCCATGTTGGGCTCCATGCTGGGCATGGAACGTGCTTAAGGTTCTCTTTCTCTCTTTCCCTCCACCCTTCCCTCTCCCCTGTGAGTGCATGCACATATGGGCTCACTCGCTCTCTCTCTCTCAAAATAAGATTCAGTTGAATTGTCATCTATTCCCTTGTTCAGCAAATAATTAAGTATCTATACCATACTGGGAATATAGATAATAAAATAGTCCAAACTGAAGTTATTATTTTTATGGAAATAAACTCTAATTGAGAAATTATATCTTCTCAGGAAAACACTAGAAAGAAATATGTGACATAAGCATTCAAACCATTTTCTAACCTAAAGATCCAGGACCCTAAAGGACCATGAAAGAATTTCCTGAGGTCCTACTAATTTATTTATCAATGAGTATTGTTATGTTCCCAGTCAAAAAAACCTAGAAGTACAACTATTGTCATGTGGGCCTATGAAATTTTCCAGGGTTAATAGGGTTCATACTGGACAATTAGTAAAAATTACACAAATTGTTGACAGAGTGGAATTATTGTTGATCTGAATGGGTTTGAATGTGAGATCCCTGGGTATTTACAGAAAGTGAATTATACTGAGGGTCGGGAGGATATTCTAGGGAGGAGGAACCAGTATACTTAAAGTTATGAACAAATGCGATGGGCAGAGAATGGGAAGTAAACACCTAGGAGAGGTGAAGGATGTCCAACAGTAATCAAAACAGTAATAGCATTCAATTATGTGCATAAGGATGGGGTAAGGGATATGAAAATCTATCCTATTTTTATTTACCCTGTATCTTACTCTCTTGGTCTCCAAATATTGGCAGGACAGGTCTCTCATAGTTTGAGAAACACATTTGCCAAGAGTCCTTAAATTAGAAGCTCACAGCTGTGGTGTCCAAGCCTGTGGAGGGATTTTTGTTTCAGAAAAATTAAGTTCTCCTTTAGCATGAAATGATGGTTTCTTTTTTTTTTTTTTGAAATGATGGTTTCTGTTTAATAGAGTTCTATTTCTCCTCTCCATTTTTTTCCTATGGCACAGCAATTTTGTTTTGTGCACTTAGAATCTTTCATAATAATGATTTAAATAGGTATGCAATAAATGTCAGAAGTTTAACAGTAAAGACAGCAAAATGGCGGCATAGGGGTTTTGTCCCTCCCTGGCAACATCAGTTTGAACTTTCTGCACATAAAATACCTTCACAAGAACCAAGGATTCCAGATGATGGATTATAGCACCTGAGTGAAGCATAGGGTAAGAAAAGATGTATCATGGAGATTAGAAAAGATTCACATTACTTCCACTGCCCCGTCCACAAGTTCAGAACGGCCAACGTGAAGAGAGAGACCCTCCTCATGAGAGGAGAGTAAAGCGAGTTCTGACTTCACCATAGACCCAGGTCAGCCCACTCTGGCACTAGGCCAACTCCCATGACTGTAAGTGACTCCCTGAGAGTTCCCAGGAAGATAGGCCCCTAGCTAACCTGGCACCTGCAAAATCTAGCAGCCTCTGTGGCTCCTGCAACCCTAGATGGCTTCCATGGTACCAGGCTCTGAAAAGGCTCCGGCAAACCCAGGATCCTCACCCAAACCACTGACAGCTGTCTTCAGTAGGCCCAGGCCCCTGGTTTAGTCAACTCAGGCACTGACCAGCTCCAGTGACCCAAGTCACTCCAGTGGCCCCAGGTAGCTTCTGTGGCACCAGGTTCCTATTGGGTTTCCATGAACCCAGGCTCCCAGATCAAACCATCACCAACTGCTTCTCACTGCCCCAGGAAGCTCTTGGAGCACCAGAATCCTACTAATCCAGATTCCAAGCATATCTCAGTGCTGGGCAGGTCCTGTTATCCTAAGTCCCCAATTGGCCCATGTGAACCTAGGCTCCAGGCCAGGATCCATGAACATAGGCTGTCAGCCAGGTCCAGTGCCAACTACCATGGACACAGGAATTCAACTAACCTCAGCACCAGGCCAGCACCCATGGCACCAGACCCCTGATCTACTCTAGCATCAGACTGGTTCTTACGGATCTAGGATCCTAGCCCACCCAGTGACACGCCAACCCCAAGAGAACTAACTTCCAAGTCAGTTCCCAAGACCCCAGACTCCAGGCTAGCCCCTCTCAGTACCAGACCAGTCCCTGTGGATTCACATACTTCACCCACCCCAGTTTTCCCTCGTTCCCGATGAACCCAGGGATGACTCCTATGAACCCAGGTTACAGGTCTCCCCATACAGACCCAAGTCCTAGGCCCCTCACCACTGACCCAGACACCAGGCTCGTCACTATGTCCCCAAGCACCAGGCATGCCCCTGGTGAGCATCTGCTCATCAAGGCACCAGATTTTAGAGCTCAAAGGTCTCTTAGCATCAAGCCTGACCGTAGATACCCATAGGCAGCCCACCCAGAGTCTCTGCAAAACAGTTTGTTGAAGGGATTTGCCTGCTGAAGCCAATATGTAAAGACTGAAAGAGGTGCATACTTCCTCAAATGTGCAGGCACCAATGTAAGGCCACAAGGAACATGAATAATCAAGAAAATGTAGCACCAAAGGAAACCAATAAAACTCTGGTAACTGACCATAAAGAATTGGAGGTCTGTGAACTGTCAGACTAAGAAGTCAGAATAATTCTCTTATAATTAACTACAAGAACACAGACAACTAATTAAAATTAGGAAAACAATGCATAAAATAATGAGATCAACAAAGAAATAGAAATTATCAAAAAAATGAAAACAAAACCAGAAATTCTAGAGCCAAAGGATACAATGACTGAACTGAATAATCCCAAAGATATCTTCAACAACAGATTTGACCAAGAATCAGTTCAAGTATCAGTGAACTAAAAGGTAGGTCATTTGAAAGTATCCAGTCAGGGGAGCAAAAAGAAAAAAAAAAGAAACAGTATACATGAATTATGGAATACCATTAACAGAAACAATCTATTCATTATCAGAGTCCCAGAAGGAGAAGAGAAAGAGAAAGGAACAGAAGGTTTAATTAAAGAAATAATGGCTGAAAACTTCCCAAACTTGGAGAGAGAAATGGACATCCAGATTTATGAGGCCCAAAAGATTTCAAGTAGGTTGAACCCAATAAGGGCTATATAGAGATTCATTATATTTAAATTGTCAAAAGTCAAGGACAAACAGAACTATAAAGAAACAAGAGAAAAGTGATTCATCACATTCAGGTTTGCCCCTGTAAGACTATACGTGTATTTCTCAATAGAAACTTTGCAAGCCAGGAGACAGTAGGAAAATGTATTCAAAATATTGAGGGATGCCTGGGTGGCTCAGTCAGTTGAGTGACTCTTGATTTTGGCTCAGGTGGTCATCTCAAGGTCATGAGATCAAGCCCTGCACCAGGCTCTGTGCTGGTCACGGAGCCTGCTTAAGATTCTCTCTCCTTCTCTGCCCAGATGCATGCTCATTGTGTTGATATATATATGTGTGTGTGTGTGTGTGTGTGTGTGTGTGTCAACAAAATGCTATATCCAGCAAAGCCATTCTTCAGAAATGAAAGAGACTTTCCCAAACAAACAAAATCTGAGGGAAGGCATCTCCACTTTCTTGTAAGACCTGCCTTACAAGATATGATGAAGGACATTCTTGAAATTGGAATAAAAGGTGGCTGATTAACCCTTTAAAACATATGAATGAGTAAAACTCATTGGTACAGGCATACTTTGTTTTATTCCACTTGGCTTTATTGTGTTTTACAGATAGTGCGTTTTTTTTTACGAAATGAAGGCTTGTGGCAACTCGTGTTGAACACATCTATTGGCATAATTTTTTCAACAGCATTTGCTCGTTTCATGTCTCTGTGTCACATTTTGGTAATTCTCACAATATTTCAAACTTTTTCATTATAATTTGTTATCGTGCTCTGTGATCAGTGGACTTTGATGATACATTTTTAATTGTTTTGAGGCACCATGAATTGTACCCATATAAGACAGGGAACTTAAGGGGCACCTGGTTGACTCAGTCGGTTAAGTGCCCAACTCTTGATTTTGGCTCAGGTCATGATCTGACAGTCATGAAATTGAAAGCCCCGCATCAGACTCTGTGTTAGTCATGGAGCCTGCTTGGTATTCTCTGTCTTCCAATCTCTCTGCCCCTCCCTCTCCCTCTCTCTCAAAATAAATATTAAAAAAAAAAATGACCAAGAACTTAGGAAATGAGATGTGTGTTCTGATCACTCCACTTACTGGCTGTTTTCCCGTCTCTCTTCTGCTCCTCTGGCCTCCCTATTCCCAGAGACACAACAATATTGAAATTAGGCCACTTAATAATCTTGCAATGGCCTCTAAGTGTTCAAGTGAAAGGGAGAGTCACACGTTATTTTATTTTTTTAATTTTTTTTATTTTCTTTTTGAGAGAGAGAGAGAGAGACATAGTGTGAGCATGGGCAGGGTGGAGAGAGAGGGAGACAGGGAAATGGAAGCAGGCTCTAGGCTCCGTGCTGGCAGCTTAGAGCAGGGCTCAAACCTGTGAACCACAAGATCATGACCTGTCAAAAGCCAAGATAGGCTGAAAGCTAGGCCTCTCGCACCAAGCAGCCAAGTTGCGAATGCCAAGGAAAAGCTCTTGAAGAAAGTAAAAAGTGCCACTCCAGTAAACACATAATTGATCAAGCAAAACGGTCTTATTGCTGATATGAGGAAAGTTTGAGTGGTCTGGCTCAAAGAGCAAACCAGCCACCACCTTAAATCAAAGCCTGATCCAGAGCAGGACCCTAACTCTCTTCAATTCTATGAGGACTGAGAGGGGTGAGGAAGCTGCAAAAGAAAAGTTTGAAGCTGGCAGAGGTTGGTTTGTGAGGTTTAAAGAAAAAGGCTGTCTCCATAATATCAAGTGCAAGGTGAAGCATCACGTGTCGATGTGGTAGTTGCAAGTTCTCCAGAAGGTCTAGCTAAGATCATTAACGAGGGCAGCTACACTTACCAACAGATTTTCAATGGACCTGGGGCAGCCTTCTGTTGGAAAAAGATGATGCCATCAAGGACCTTCACAGCTAGTGTAGGGAAGAGGTCAATGCCTGGCTTCAAAGCTTCAAAGGACGGACTGACTGTCTTGTTAGGGACTAATGCAGCTGGTGACTTTAAGTTGAAGCCAATGCTCACTGACCGTTCTGAAAACCCTAGGGCCCTTAAGAATTAATTATGCTAGATCTACTCTGCCTGGGCTCTGTAAAGGGAACAACGAAGCCTAGATGATAGCACCTCTATTTACAACATGGTGTATTTAATCTTTTAAGCCCACTCTTGAGACCTACTGCTCCGAAAAAAAAGATTTCTTCCAAAAATATGTCTGTTCCCTGACAATGCACCTGATCATCAAAGAGCTCTGATGGAGAGATGCAAGATTCATTGTTGTTTTCATGACTGCTAATACAACAACCACTCCGCAGCCCGTGGATCAAGGAGCAATTTCAACTTACAAGTCTTATTACTTAAAAAATACATTTTTAAAGGTGATAGCTGCCCTAGATAGCAATTCCTCTGATGGATCTGGGCAAAGTAATTTGAAAGTCTTCTGGATGGGGTGTGTGGATGGCGCAGTCTGTTAAGCATCTGACTCTTGATTTCAGCTCCGGTCATGATCTCACAGTTCATGGGTTCGAGTCTTGAGTTGCGCTCTGCACTGACAGCTCAAACCTTGCTTAGGATTCTCCCCCTCTCTAGGCCCCTCCCGCACTCATTCTCTCTCTCCCTCTCTCTCTCCTGCACCCTCTCTTTCTAAATAAATAAATAAGAAAATTTTCTGGGGGCGCCTGGCTGGCTCAGTCAGTTGAGCGACCGACTTCGGCTCAGGTCATGATCTCACGGTTCGTGAGTTCGAGCCCCGCGTCAGGCTCTGTCTGCCAGCTCAGAGCCTGGAGCCTGCTTCTGATTCTGTGTCTCCCTCTCTCTCTGCCCCTCCCCTACTCATGCTCTGTCTCTCTCTGTCTCAGAAATAAATAAACATTAAAAAAAAATTTTTTTTAAAGAAAAAAAAGAAAATTTTCTGGAAAGGATTTACCATTCTAGACCATTAAGAACATTTGAGATTCATGGGAAGAGGTCCAGATATCAACATTAACAGGAGTGTGAAAGAAGTTGATTCCAACCCTCGTGGATGACATTGAGGGGTCCAAGGCTTCAGTGGAGGAAGTAACCACAGATGTGGAAATAGCAAGAGAACTCGAATTACAGTGGAGTCTGAAGATGTGACTGAATTGCTGCAATTTCATGATGAAACTTTACCAGATGAGGACTTTTTCTTATGGAGAAGCAAAGAAAGTAGATCCTTTTTTTTTAACTGAAGTATAATTAATATGTAGTGTTCAACGTGTTTTATTTATTTTTGGGACAGAGAGAGACAGAGCATGAACGGGGGAGGGGCAGAGAGAGAGGGAGACAGAATCGGAAACAGGCTCCAGGCTCTGAGCCATCAGCCCAGAGCCTGACGCGGGGCTCGAACTCACTGACCGCGAGATCGTGACCTGGCTGAAGTCGGACGCTTAACCGACTGCGCCACTCAGGCGCCCCAATATGTAGTGTTATATTAGTTTCAGACATACAATATAATGATTCAACAATTCTACAAATTACTCAGTGCTCGCCATGATAAGTGTACTATTAATCACCTGTAACAAAGTGATTTCTTAAAATGGAATATGCTAATGGTGAGGATCCTGTAAAGATTGTTGAAATGACAGCAAAGGACTTAGAATATTATATAAACTTAGTGGATAAAACAATGGCAATGTTTGAGAGGACTGACTCCACTTTGGAAAAAAGTTCTACGGCAGGTGAAATGCTATCAAATAGTTACAGAGAAATAGTTTATGGGAGGGAAAGTCAGTACACTTGGTAAACTGTGTTGTTGTCTTATTTTAAGAAACTGCCACAGCCACCCTGACCTTCAGCAAGCAGCAACCTGTTCAGTCATCAGTGACTCACATGAAGGCAAGACACTCCACCAGCAAAAAAGATACGACTTGCCAAAGACTCAGATGATGGTTAGCATTTTATAGTAATAAAATGTTTTTTAAAGTAAGGTATGTATATAATTTTTTTAGACATGATGCTATTGCACGTTCGATAGACTACAGTATAGTGTAAACATCCCTTGTATATATGCTGAGAAACCACAAATTCATTGCTTTGTTGCTGTATTTGCTTTATTGCAGTGGTCTGGAACGGGACCCATAACGTGTCCAAGGTATGCCGATAATTCCACAACAGTATACGAAAGATCCCTTTTTCCACATCTTTCCTAACACTTGTTATTTATCTTTTCTGAGAATAGCCATTCTAAGTGGTGAGAAGTGATGTTTCATTGTGGTTTGATTTGCATTTTCCTGATCATTAGTGATGTTGAGCACCATTCCATGTACCTGGTGGTCATCTGTATGTCTTCTTTGAAAAAATGTCTATTCAGATCCTCTGCTCATTTTTTAATCAAATTATTTTTTTTCGATTGAGTTGTATGAGTTCTTTATGTATTTTGGATATTAGCCCCACACCAGATATGTGGTTTGCATATATGTTTTTCCAATTCCACAGGTCATCGTCTCATTCTGTTGATCCTTTCTTTTGCTATTCAGAAGTTCTTTTATTTGTTGTAGTCCCACTGGTTTATTTTTGGTATTGCTACCTTTTCTTTTGTTGTCCAATCCAAAAGATTATCACCAAGACCCCTTTTTTAAATGTTTATTCATTTATTTTGGGAGAGAGATAAGAGTGCGAGTAGGGGAGGGGCAGAGAGAGAGAGGGAGAGAGAATCCCAAGCAGGTTCCTCACTGTCAGCACGGAACCCAACTTGGAGCTCGATCCCATGAACCACAAGATTATGACCTGAGCCGAAATCAAGAGTCAGATGCTCAACCTACTGAGCCACCCAGGTGCCCCACCAAGATGAGTGTCAATAAGCTTACCCCCTGTATTTTCATCTAGGAGTGTACAAACTCCTAGAGAAACTTGCAAGTTGGAGCAAGACAGAAAGCATGCAAATATAGTACCCACTAGCCTCTCTACCCAGAAAGCACCTCAGTGGACCTCAAAATGTATGTTAAATTATTTTTTTCCCACAGGTAAATTCTACCAAACATTCATTTATATTTTTAATATGAAATTTATTGTCAAATTGGTTTCCATACAACACCCAGTGCTCATCCCAACAGGTGCCCTCCTCAATACCCATCACCCACCCTCCACTCCCTCCCACCCCCCATCAACCCTCAGTTTATTCTGTATTTAAGAGCCTCTTATGGTTTGGCTCTCTCCCTCTCTAACTTTTCCCTCCCCCGTGGTCTTCTGTTAAGTTTCTCAGGATCCACATAAGAGTAAAAATATATGGTATCTGTCTTTCTCTGGATGACTTATTTCACTTAGCATAACACTCTCCAGTTCCATCCACGTTGCTACAAATGGCCATATTTCATTCTTTCTCATTGCCACGTAGCACTCCATTGTGTATATAAACCACAATTTATTTATCCATTCATCATTTGATGGACATTTAGGCTCTTTCCATAATTTGGCTATTGTTGAGAGTGCTGCTATAAACATTGGGGTACAAGTGCCCCTATGCGTCAGCACTCCTGTATCCCTTGGGTAAATTCCTGCCAGTGCTATTGCTGGATCATAGGGTAGATCTATTTTTAATTTTTTGAGGAACCTCCACACTGTTTTCCAGAACAGCTGCACCAGTTCACATTCCCAGCAATAGTGCAAGAGGATTCCCATTTCTCCACGTCCTCACCAGCATCTATAGTCTCCTGATCTGTTCATTTTAGCCACTCTGACCAGCATGAGAGGGTAATTCAGTGTAGTTTTGATTTGTATTTCCCTGATGAGGAGTGACGTTGAGCATGTTTTCATGTGCCTGTTGGCCATCTGGATGTCTTCTTTAGAGAAGTGTCTATTCATGTCTTCTGCCCATTTCTTCACTGGATTATTTGTTTTTTGGGTGTGGAGTTTGGTGAGCTCTTTATAGATTTTGGATACTAGCCCTTTGTCCAATATGTCATTTGCAAATATCTTTTCCCATTCTGTTGGTTGTCTTTTAGTTTTGTTGATTGTTTCCTTTGCAGTGCAGAAGCTTTTTATCTTCATGAGGTCCCAATAGTTCATTTTTGCTTTTAATTCCCTTGCCTTTGGAGATGTGTCAAGTAAGAAATTGCTGCGGCTGAGGTCAGAGAGGTTTTTCTCTGCTTTCTCCTCTAGGGTTTTGATGGTTTCCTGTCTCACATTCAGGTCCTTTATCCATTTGGAGTGAATGGTGTGAGAAAGTGGTCTAGTTTCATTCTTCTGCATGTTGCTGTCCGGTTCTCCCAGCACCATTTGTTAAAGAGATTGTCTTTTTTCCATTGGATATTCTTTCCTGCTTTGTCAAAGATTAGTTGGCCATACTTTTGTGGGTCCAATTCTGGAGTCTCTATTCTATTCCATTGGTCTATGTGTCTGTTTTTGTGCCAATACCATGCTGTCGTGATGATGACAGCTTTGTAGTAGAGGCTAAAGTCTGGGATTGTGATGCCTCCCGCTTTCGTCTTCTTCTTCAAAATTACTTTGGCTATTCGGGGCCTTTTGTGGTTCCATACAAATTTTAGGATTGCTTGTTCTAGCTTCGAGAAGAATGCTGGTGCAATTTTGATTGGGATTGCATTAAATGTGTAGCTAGCTTTGGGTAGTATTGACATTTTAACAATATTTATTCTTCCAATCCATGAGCATGGAATGTTTTTCCATTTCTTTGTATCTTCTTCAATTTCCTTCATAAGCTTTCTATAGTTTTCAGCATACAGATCTTTTACGTCTTTGGTTAGGTTGATTCCTAGGTATTTTATGCTTCTTGGTGCAATTGTGAATGGGATCAGTTTCTTTATTTGTCCTTCTGTTGCTTCATTATTAGTGTATAAGAATGCAACTAATTTCTGTACATTGATTTTGTATCCTGCGACTTTGCTGAATTCATGTATCAGTTCTAGCAGACTTTGGGTGGAATCTATCGGGTTTTCCATGTATAATATCATGTCATCTGCAAAAAGTAAAAGTCTGACTTCCTCTTTGCCAATTTTACTGCCTTTGATTTTCTTTTGTTGTCTGATTGTTGATGCTAGAAAATGTATGTTAAATTAGATGCCTGTCCCCAGGTCAGTGCTACAAGTTCGGCCAATAGGCCCCTTCACAGAAAGTCTGGGCACTTCTTGGTTGCTTGTCTCTGTGCTGGGCCCTGAGATGGGCAAGTCCTTGGGAACCATTAAGAACTGTTTCTCAGTTTGCTATAGCCTTATGGTCTCATGGACACAAGCCCCATTGGTTTTCATAGCTAGATGTTTTGGGAATTTGTCTCTCAGGTGCAGGTCTTAAAAACCGAAGTGCCAGATGTAAGGTTGCAGCCCTTTAGTCTTCAGGGAGAATTTGGTGTTGTGAGCTCCCTCCCAGTTGTAGGCTGATGCACTGGGGGTGGGGTTAATGACCAGATTGTGCCTCAACTATAGGCTTCCAGTTATGGAATGAATAAGTCGTGGGGATAAAAAGTACAGCATAGGGAATACAGTCAATAGTATTGTAATAGTGTTATATGGTGACAGATGGTAGCTACACTTGTGGTGAGCACAGCATAACAACATAATAACATATAAACTTGTCAAATCACTATATTGTACACCTGAAACTGATGTAACATTGTGTGTCAACTATATTTCAATTAAAAAAGAAACAAAGAGGGGCGCCTGGGTGGCTTGGTCGGTTAAGCGTCCGACTTCGGCTCAGGTCATGATCTCATGGTCCGTGAGTTCGAGCCCCGCGTCGGGCTCTGTGCTGACAGCTCAGAGCCTGGAGCCTGTTTCAGATTCTGTGTCTCCCTCTCTCTCTCTGCTCCTCCCCTGTTCATGCTCTGTCTCTCTCTGTCCCAAAAATAAATACATGTTAAAAAAAATTTTTTTTAAAGAAACAAAGATTGTATCTCAGTTTGTCCTACCCATTTTGAATGAGGGTGTTTTTTCTCGTTATCCCTATATGTAGGTGTCAATCAGCTAGCTCGGAGATTTTTTCATAGAAAATTGTTCCACATGTAACTTTAAATTCAATGTGTTTGTGGGAAGAGGGGAATTCAAGATCTTTCTGTGTCACTGTCTTGAACCAGAACTCTAGGTTTTCATTTTTTTATACTTGTTTTATTTTAAGGTTTTAATTTATATACTTATTTTTGCCTGAGGAAAAAAAACTCCAATAAATTCCAAGAAAGGTAACTAAAGCTTCACTAAAAAATCCATAGTCTTACTAGCTAAGAAATCCAGAAGACAGAATTTGGTGTGGCCATACTAACTGGAAAATGAGAAAAGATATTCAAAAAAGGGAGAATTCTAAATGCTGTGCTAAAATTTGTCCACAATTATGGCTGATTCCCTGAACTATGCATGCACAATTGGTATTCACTTGTTTTCCATGAAGGAATTACAAAGCTTGGAGAGTTAGCTCAGCCAAGTTAACTACTTGTTGAAACAATAGCAATATGAATACTTTTCAAAGGAATAAAACACAATCCAGAGTTTTTTCAATTTATAATGTCCAGGATATTATCTAAAATTAGACATATAGAGAAAGGGGAAAATGTGATCCATGCTCAAGAGAAAATACTTTCAATGGATTCTGACCTAAGTTGACCCAGATATTGAAATTGGAAGACAAAGATTTTAAAGCAGTTATTTTAACTATGTGCAAGGATATTAAGGAAAATATATTTATAATAGATAAACACATTTAAAATTTAAGCAGGGAAATAGAATCTATTGAAAAAGAACAAAATAGAAATTCTTAGAACTAAAAAGTACATTATATAATGTGAAAAAGTTACTGGCTAGCCTTAATGGCTGATTACAGAAGAAAGCATCCATAAACCACTAGAAATTTACCCAAACAGAAGAACAAAGAGAAAAATATTTAAAAAAAAATTGAACCACCACACGTGAGACAATAGGACCTCTAGGATTAAAGGAGAAAGACACTGGAGCATAAAAATTACTCTACAAAATAATGTCCAAGTTAGTCTGCTTCTATTTAAGATGTAGAAAGTCACAAAAGAATAAGGTTCCTACCCAAATAATGAGTAAAACTAGATAGCCTATAAAATGACAACTTTTCTTGCTTGCCAACAACTATTATACTATAGCTCTGAACTGTTCATGTTATTGCAGAATCAATATAACCAAAATTCCCCATCGTACATAGAAGCAACACTTGTGAAAGAAGCAAGATCAGCACCACTTCTGTAAAAAGGATCTTTGCCATAAAGATTTTGACACTGGAATTTTATCAGCCACAGAAGTTTTCTATGGGGCTAATTGTTCTTCCCATCAGTATGGTCATAAAGTAGTGGGTTAACTTTTTCTTTCCTTTTTTTTTTCTTTCTTTCCCTCCTTCCTTCCTTCCTTCCTTCCTTCCTTCCTTCCTTCCTTTCTTTTTTTCAGCTTTACCTCAATTCTGCCCTCCAGAAGTCTGGAAGTTGGGCACATCTTCGCTGTAAAGTACACCACAAAAATTAAAGAACTCTTTTGGGTGCAGCTGGAATAATGATGTCCAATATTTATGAAGTGATTACAATATACCAACCATTTTAAATTGTTTTGGTTGTTACTACACTTAATTCTCCTAATAAATCTATTAGGTAGTTACTGTTTTCATCCCTACTTCACAGATGAGGAAACAGCCCCTGAGAGACTGAAGGAGAATATTTCCCAAGGTCACAGAGCTAGTAAGTGGTGACGCTAGAATCAGGACCTGGGGCGGCTTTCTCCTGAACCTGCATTGTTAAATAACCCCTATGCTCTGCTCCATCTAGGACAGAAAATGTACTAGTCTAAAGCAACATCTTATTGGATAGAAGTTTAGACGTTCAAAAAATTTAGGTAAGAGGTAGGGAAAAGATACTGGCTCTAATAATCTTTAATGACTCAGCATACTTTAATGGCTTCTGGACGCTCACATATCTCCTTTACAGCTTTGATATTAAAAGACACCGTAAGCACATTTAACTGTTCTGAGCATCTGTTTCTGGCAATACTTTGCTGTTCATATTCACTGATATATCAAGTGTTAAAGTATTAAGGTTATTCCCCACAACAGTTATTTACTTAAAAAATATTATTAGGATATTCATTTCATCAAGAAAACTATGTTACTACCCTAAAAGTGTCAGAAAATTAGTGTAGCCATCACAAAACCGTCACGTCCGTTTTGTAAGTCGTCATCCCGTTCACATAAACATTGCTGTGCCTCTTTGTTCTTTGATTTTTTTTTCATGAAAGAAATAAACATGAAATATAAAGACCTTAACCTTATTATAAGGGACAAACACATCAAAGAATTAGGTGAAGATGAGCCTCTGTAGTTTCATTTCTTCTTTATCTGCTTTTTTCTATGGAGCCCTTCAGATCGTCTGCCAAAATGGGCCCTCCCCATGACCTACTACTGTCCTTGATCTTTGCACTGGGATCTCTTCAAATACCACAGTGGTACTGCAGTTCATGGAGCAAATGGTTGTGTTGTTCAGCCACCTTAGCGTTGGTCCCTGGAAAGTACTTGTGTGCATGGCTCCCACTTTTGCCCAACTTCTCGACTTGTCTCTATAAAGTAAGACTGATTCGGTAGGTACAGAAGGCCCAGCCATTCACTTCCCTTTGAAATATGCAGGGGTTCCCTTTAATTGGAATTGAAATCAAAGAGTTAAGAGGGTTAGGAAAAGGTCGAACTTAAGTGGAAGGAAACTAAGATCGTCATTCTGGGTGACATCTTTGAGCATCTCAATCAGCAGAGGCCTTCAAGTTGTCAACGTAGTACATACAAGTGGAAAAAAATAATTAGTAATCTGGTATAACAAAGATATACTTGAATGCAAGTAGAGGGAATGCTAAAAATTCTTTCATTAAATTGTTAAATTGATTTATATTTATCGTCGAAAATAGGTATTTTTAACTCTTAGTTTCTCAGAAACTAATGCTGTAGATTGGGTAATTTGGTGTCTCTAATATTTCTTTGGGTGATAGAATCATATAGGCGTGGAAACAATCTCTTCAGCAGTGCATATAAACATCCAGAAAAGAACAGGGGACATCTTGGTTGAAAGAGTTAGGGGTTTTCAGGATTATGTTTTTAAGTGCGAGACAGAATTAATTTTGTATATCCCCAGTCATCTAATGGTGGAATATATGTTTCTAGACTTATATACTGATATTCATACATTATATATATCTATATTTCTGAAGCTAAGAAATTCTGAATTTTTTAAGTACTTTTATTTTCTGAAAGTATAATCACATAGTTCAGTATTCAACAGTTACAAACATTGAAAAGACCTCCCTTCGTCCTGTGTCCCAGATACCACATCCTGTCTTCAGATGTTATCTTTTGCTTGTGTGTCCTCACAGAGCTATTTTGCTCATGTTCCAGTAGACATATAAACTTAAATATTTTCTTTTGTTACCCAACAGTAGCATACTTCATGCAGTACTCTGTACCTTCATGTGTTTTTTATATTAATAAAAACATGTGTATATTTTTTTGTGTATGTTTTCTTTGCAGGAAGAGCCTCATTACTCTTTTATATGATGGCATGTGGGTAAATATTAATTCACCTAGTCCTTCATTCAGCTTCTGCCAGTGAATTACAATTTGATGTTTACTGTATAACCGCTGACCTATGTCTTATAGTACAATTACTTATCCTTGCTTACATTGCTTTTCATGTTCTCCGGAGGCCATTATTCTTCTTGTCAGTTGTTTACTTTCTATTTATCTATCACTAATTTTTCCCTAAACTCTCCACCTCTCAAAACAGTCAGATCTCCCATTGTCTATGAGTTTCTTTCTCCTTCTTCCCTGTCTCTCTTGCTCTCTCTCTGTCTTAGACATCCTCTCTGGAGCCCTCCCCTCTGCTCCTGACGAACTAGTTGTTTTCTGGCTTGTGTTACAGCTGTCTCATCATAGACACTTCCTTCCCCTTTAACCTGGGAATTCCCTTATGTGCTCACCTCTGTTGAGCACCTTATGTCCTGGATGCAGTGTCTTTTTCTATGTTTACTCTCATGATAGGGTACAATGCATTCTTCCGGGGCTTCCCAAGAAAGGGCACATGGAAAGTGAAAATTTTGAGAAATTGTTTATTAGGATTCTCCAGAGAAAAAGAACCAATAGGAAGTGTGTGTGTGTGTGTGTATAAAGAGATTTGTTTTAAGAAACTGGCTCACCTGATGATGGAGACTAGTAAGTCCAAGTTCCAAGGCAGGCTAGAGACTCAGAGAAGAGTTAATGCTGCAGTTCAAGTACAAGCTTTGTCAGGCTGAAGACCCAGGAAGGAGCCAAAGTTGTAGTTCCAGTCTAAAAGCCAGCCATTTGCTGGGAATTCCCTTTTGCTCAGGGGAGGTCAGTCTTTTGTTCTAGTCAGATCATCAGCTAATTGGATGAGGCCCACCTGAATGATCCAAGGCTACCTGATTTACTCAGAGTGCATTGATTTAACTTTTAAACTCTCCTCACAGAAACACCCGGAATAATGTTTGACCATATATCTGGGCACTGTGGACCAACCAAGCTGACATATAAAATTAACCAACCCAGACACCTAAAATTTGTTTTTATTCTACCTGCAACCTGTTTAATAATTAAGTATACAATTCTAAGCTGCAAATTCTTTTTCCTCACAATATTGGATACATTTCCATAATGCCTTCTGGCTTGCAGTGTTCCTCCTTAGAAGTCTGATACCATTTTAGGGGCGCCTGGGTGGCGCAGTCGGTTAAGCGTCCGACTTCAGCCAGGTCACGATCTCGCGGTTCGTGAGTTCAAGCCCCGCGTCGGGCTCTGGGCTGATGGCCCGGAGCCTGGAGCCTGCTTCCGATTCTGTGTCTCCCTCTCTCTCTGCTCCTCCCCCGTTCATGCTCTGTCTCTCTCTCTGTCTCAAAAATAAATAAACGTCAAAAAAAAAAAATTTATAAAAAAAAGAAGTCTGATACCATTTTGATTCTTTTTTTTTTTTTTTTTTTTTTTTTTTACGTTTAAACTCTGTAAGCTTTTAGGATCTTCTCTTTTCCCTACTGGTCTCTTTACTCTCATTATTTTATATACATCAGACCTTGATCTGGGCCTCCTTCACTCTCTGTACTGGGCATCATTGGGCCCTTTCAAATCTGAATGCTTGTGTCCTTCATTTGTGAGCAGTTTTCTTAAAATGATTTTCTTCTTTCTATTTTCTCCATTCTATTTTTCTGAAATTCTTATAGTTTGAATGTTGACTCTCTCGAACTAATCTTTTTTTTCCACTTTTTTCTTCTATAATCCATTTCTTTTAGTACTAGTTTTTAGACACTTTGACTGCGTTATCATCAATCTCCTTACCAGGCATTCCCTTTGTGTATCATATTTTTAAACTCTAGCATCTCCTTATTGTTTGTAAAGTAATACTCCTTTTTTATTGCATACTGTTTTAAAAATTCAATACCTTGGGGCGCCTGGGTGGCTCAGTCGGTTGGGCGGCCGACTTCGGCTCAGGTCACGATCTCGCGGTCCATGGGTTTGAGCCCCACATCGGGCTCTGGGCTGACAGCTCAGAGCCTGGAGCCTGTTTCGGATTCTGTGTCTCCTTCTCTCTGACCCTCCCCCGTTCATGCTCTGTCTCTCTCTGTCTCAAAAAAATAAATAAACGTTAAAAAAATTAAAAAAAAAATTCAATACCTTATCTCTCTAAAGATACAAGTTATAGGGGTGGGTTTTCTATGGTTTTTTATTTTTATTTTTTATTTTTTAACTAAAATAGCATTTATTCAGCCTCTTATGCCAAAATGTTTTGTGCATATACCACTATAATTAGCATACTCTGTATAACAAGCAAAATTGTACATCAAATTGTATTTCATGTTACCTGATTACTTAAAAATGTGAAGTGAAATGGTTGATCAATTCCTTTTAACGTTACCAGTAAATAATTCAGAAGTATATATGAGGCACAAAGCCTTAGTAAAATATGACACAAGAAGAACAAAAATGTAATTTTCACTTAATTTATCATGATTTGTTGTGAATACACAGAGACAAGTTTTTTTTAATATTGTGTTGACAAACATTCTGGCAATAGCTTTATGTAACAAGACATAACATACCAGGCCTGCCACTCAACTTTTTTATGGTTAAGTCTCAGCTTCACTATAAAGCTGTTTAAAAAGAAAAAGTATCTTGGCAACTATGCTGTTAAACATAGTAAAGAATTTAAGATAGCAAGAATACAGAGTTAATAAAAGCCAAACATTGCAGCCTAAACAAAATTCATACAAAAATAAAAGAACTGTCATTGGTTACATAAAATTTTGCCGACTGGCTAAAACTTAATTAGTACAAAACATGCATTTTAGAATCTTTAGCTAACAAGTTCAAAAAGTACCAGGGTCTATTTGAAATGATTCCTCTCCAAAGCCAAAGGGTAGGCAAAATTAGTTCAAATGTTATAACACGTTCTAATGCTAAAAAAAATTCAGTGTGGTTGAAGGAGAGGTAAATTCCAGAACTTTGGAGGCTCTGTCAGGCTGCAAAGGGCTGTTTCTCTGGTTCACTTAAAGCAGCAAATAACAGAGCCCAGGATGTCAAAGGGCAAGACTGCCGCACCGGGCTCTGACCCCCCCATGCTTCAAGGCATGCCGTTCTGCTAGCTAAGGAGAAAGCAAACCAGCCCCCTCCACCCTAAAACATCCTTCCCCAGGTAAATAAAAGTATATAAGGAGGGGGGAAACTAAAATATACTCATCTACAGAGTAAGGATTTTGAAATATCAATCCATTCCCTGTTTCAAAAATGTTAACTGGAGTCATCTGGTCATTTCTAATTATATCATAATGATGTATCCAGATTCTATTTCTGTGGATTTATCACTAGATACTTCTAGTCAACAGTATCAACTTTATTCCCAAATATCTTAACCACTAACACACTTGCTGTGTATCATCTGCCAGAATGGTGAAGCATTAGAAGAGAGGAAAAAAAAAAAAAAGATATTCAAGCAGCAGGCAACAATATGGCCCTTTCACACAGTAGCATCTGAATGGCTACTGAATAGTCCAGGAATAATTCCAAAAACAAGAAAATTCGTGCATTTTAGTAATTATGTCATAATGTTCACAGTTGAAATTTCCTTAGACATCGCAGTTTCTTTACAAGGGAATCTTGATTTTTCTTAATGTTCCTTAGTCAAGACTTGAACTAGTAGCTTTCTTTTTCCTCTTCTTATGGTTTCTTATGCTTCTTTTTTTGTTTCTTGTTACTTTTTCTCCTTCACTCCTTTTCTTCTTTTTTGCTTGTACCCTCCTCAATCTAATCTCACTCTGATAAGGACTCTGATGATAAAGGTTTATCTTCCGGATACATCTTTCTTTTTTCCATGAGTCCTCTCATGTCCTTTTCTTTCTCAGCTGCGTCCTTAGACTTGTTTTTTAAACTATGCTTACTGTCTGCTTCAGTCGCTGACATGGAGTTCTCAGAAGATTTATGTGAATGGTTCTCTTTTTCCCTTATTTTTTATCCTCATCTTCAGAATCTGAAGATCTGCTAGGAGAGTCAGAGCTTAATGAAGAAGAAGATGAATACCTACCGGATTTCTTCTTTTCTTTTTTCTTTGTCTTTTTTTTTTTTTTTGGATGAGCCCTTTGTCCCCCTGACAATTTCTCTCTGTGTTTTTCTATTTCTTTCTTCCAGTTCTCATTCATTTTTTTCTTCACATTCAGCCAATGCCTTGGAGCCTTTCTTTTTCTTTTCTGGTTGTTCTTTCCCTTCTTCCCAGGGAGGCCTTGGTGAATTCAGGCCATCTTGAATCGTTGACCCTGAAGACTGGTTCAGACCCCTGGATCTGGGCATTGCCATTGGGTGCATACAGGCCACCCGATTGTCCCATTTCCCAGGTGCAGGACTGAGGGCACGGTCAGACACCAAGAGAGATCAGACAAGAGATCTTTATGGGTTGTTTTGTTTTGTTTTAGATGTTTTTGGTCTCTTTCCTAATTTTTTCTTTTTCCTTTTTTTTTTTTTTTTCATGTTTGCTTTGGCATTTCATGCTTGTGGCTTTCCTCTAATATCTGCTGACCCTTGACTACTGATCATATTTATACGTGATTGGAATAGTTGCATGGGTGCTTATTGTCTAGTAGGCTTCTCTGAAAGGTAACCTGGCTACATTATTTCAGTGGGCAGAACTTCATCATCTGTAGGACTTTGGCCCGAAGGAAAAACCCTCCATTCTCCTGTTTAGCAGATATAAGCTTAAAGTGTAGCATTCTAGGACTCAAATAAGGAAAAGAAGAGACGAGTTTTATAATTCAGAACAGAGCCTTTCACTTATTGTTCTAGTATATAATACAGCAGCACCCACATCTATGTCTTCTTGTGTCCATGAGTCCAGAATCTATCTGGTTCAACCTCTTCACAAAGAATAAAGCTCCCAGCTTGTCCTAAGTTGGAGGAAGGTGATGTCATTACCCTGCAGTCACCCTGTGGCACAGGGGAGGGGAGGGGAGGGAGATCTGGGAACCCAAGGAGTTCTTAATCACACTTCAAGTATTTCTTCAGTCTCAGCTGGATCTGCATCACCCTACTTTTCAGAGTTACCAGTGGCTTAAGTTCTCAAGCTTTTCTGCAGTTATATGCTTGATTCTGTTTGAATCCTGGCTTCTCCCAACACAAGGTGACGTTTCAACTTTCTCTGGACTGCCGAAGCACTTGTCACTGTGTCTCTGCTTTCTTGCTTTTAATTTTTTTTTTCTGTTGTTTCCTCTTTAGGTTACATTTTTACTGGTGGATGTATCATCCTGTCCTTTGGAGATCCTTTCATTATAATGTGACTGCTGTTTTTGGAGGGAGACTATTCAGTAAGTCACTTTAAGTTCTGTTAAGTGGTAGAAAAAACTCCACGTGCAGGATCCATGGAGAAGAAGCTGAAGACGGCAGGGTCAGACTGGGACAGACTGGCCTCTGAGGACTGGCCCTTTGGCCAAGCCTCTATTCGAGAACGTTGGGAGCTGGGAGACAGAATTCAAGCATAACGGGCAAGAAAAGCAATTGCACGGCCCCTCTGGGAGAGGGGAGGAAAGGAGAGATCCAACTCTGCCCAGTGCTATTTTCCAATAGTCAGACAAACTGATTTAATCAGTGGGGCATGACAGTGGGACCTGTGGGCCATAGCAGGTCTCATAGAGATAAAGAGGTTTCAGGGAGGTCTCTCGGGTTAGAACAGAAGCTCAGCCAGCAACTCGCTGAACCGTAGGGCACAATCTAGCTTCTGTGGGAGAGGGTAGAGAGTGGGTGGGAAAGTGTCCAGAGTCTCCAGGCATGCCTGAGCCTGCTTAACCCGCCTATGAGTTCTGTGCTGTGGGGGAGGGGGGGGCAAGAAAGTTCTAACCACAATTTTACTGTGTGGTTTATGATTTTACCCCACTTCTGGATAATGCGAGTTGTTGACATCACCCTTAAAGCAGTGATGACAGCTTCCTTTTCCGTGTTTGTTTCCCAAATGCAAAAGGACCTTATTACATCAGGGCAAGCCCGCAGGCTGGGGTCTGCCACTGCTGGTTGCAGATCCTGCTCTGGAATTTTCATTGCTCTGAGAGAGAGAGAGAAAGCCTCAGTCCGCGGACCCAGTAGCCTGGGCCAGTCCTGCAGAATCTGGAGTGGGGTCCAGTCAAAAGCAATGTGGATCTCGGTGGGCTTAATTATGTACAGGGCAGTACACTGGATTACAGTGGAGGGCGTTGTTCGGTCTAGCGTGTTCAGTCCTAAACTGCCATTCAGATGCATGTCTATGCCGCTTCCTCATGAAGGAACTGCTGTGCTAGGCCTTCATCGCCAACCAGGGACTGCTTTTGGTTGCTCTGGTGCCACGGACAACGTCAGAGGGGAGAAATAAATCAGCATGGGTGTGGTGATTGGTTAGAAGACAGGTATTGAGGCTGCGCCTGGGTGGCTCAGTTGGTTAAGCATCCTACCTCAGCTCAGGTCATGATCTCACATTTCAGGAGTTCGAGCCCTGTGTTGGGCTTTGTGCTGACAGCTCAGAGCCTGGAGCCTGCTTTGGATTCTGTCTCCCTCTGCCCTACCACTCATGTGTTCGCTGGCTCGCTCGCTCTCTCTGTCTCTCTCTCTCAAAATAAATAAATAAATAAACATTAAAAAGAATATTTTTTAATAATAACAAACAAAGAAGATAGGTATGGAGAGGAGTTTGTGGGAATTGGGGGTTTAGGACAAGCTGACCTAAAGGAAGGTAATAAAATACCTCAAATAGCGGCCTCTCTTTTTTTTTTTCTTTTTCTTTTTTTAATGTTTATATCAGAGAGAGACAGAGAGAACGCACAGGTGGGGGAGGGGTAGAGAGAGGAGACACAGAATCCAAAGCAGGCTCTCTATCAGCACGGAGCCCGACGTGGGGCTTGAACTCATGGACGAGTGAGATCGTGACCTGAGCCGAAGTCAGACACTTAACCGATGAAGCCACCCAGGAGCCCCAAATAGCTGCCTCTCTTATCTTCATGTCTAAAGCAATCAGGACTAAATCCTTTCTCTATTCAGTGTCCCTTATTTTATTATCTTCTTTTAAATCTCCACACTTTGGTGACATGATTTTTTTAAAATAGAGACACAGATGCTCTTTATTCCTCCGAATGAAAGGAATGAGATTGCATTGATAGCAACAGAAAAATTTTTAAAGAAAAATTTTATATATCCCTTAACATAGAGAGGCAAAACAAAACAAAACTTAAATTCAGCTAATGAGCATATGTTACTTTAATAATTATGTTTTTCTAAGATATTTAGGGAAGAACAGAATACTGCATTCATATAATACTTATTTTTTTAACTTTTAAAATAATACTTATTTTTTTAAGGCACAATCACAGAACATACTGGGGTTAAATATGTGAAGATATTATGGGGAACCATTCTAAAGGATGGTAATTATTACATTTTTTTTGTAATCCTTATACTTTTAAATTTCCCCTAGAAAAAAATATAGCTTTACTTTTAAAAAGTAAAAAAAAGAAAAATCCCCTTATTTAGCCACAAAAGCAGAATGGAATGAGATATTTACAGCCTTGTGGCCACCAGGAAGACATAATATGAACCAAATGCAGAAATGCTTACCTCTTTCCTGTGTTTTGTCTTCTTACCCTTTTTCTTGTTTGCATTTATCTAATCATTGATTCAAAAGCATATGCTACGCATATTCTATGTTCAACATCCGTACATTCTGGAATTTTAATGGTGAACCAAAACACGGGTCCCTATTCTCCTGATCCTGACCTGTGGTGTTGGTGGATTTGGACTAATGGATAGATGTTAATCAGTTATCACACATTCCAAAATAAATGTGCAGTGATATCTATGATCCCACCTGAGGAAACAGGGGATACAGGGAGCAAGAGGGTAAATGACACCATAGTCCATAACAGAAAGTGGGGATCCAGTTAGAGCAGGAAGTGAGAATTTACTGAACAGATATATTTTAGGCTTCTGGTTTTGGACCAGGCATAGAACTACTGGGAGCTTCCAGCTTTTGCACTTAAAGATTTGACTCTGAAAGTCATCATCAGTAGATGAATGATCTTTGATCGTGATTAGTGAGCCTAACCTTCAGTATTATATTTCCTTAAGTCTTCACTCACCTCTTTCAATCAATTTTGGCACTCAGAGCTTTATTCTTTCTGGATCTGTGAAAATCCGTCATATGTCTGGCTATGATGGTGTTATTTCACTACCTCTCAACCCTTGTATCTTTGCATATGCTCAGCATATTTTTCAAAATTCTTGAGTATAAACTAGAATGTCATAGAATGTCAAAGAACTCTGAATAGCTTTATTTGTCTATCATGGAAATTTACTGGTTTATCTTTTTTTCTGAATTAAGATGTCTGATGCCTTTAGTGTGCAGATAGCAATACATAGTAATTTGTAGTAATTTAGAAGTTCAAGAATAAGTAGGAAGAAGGGCTAGAGGTAGTAGAGAAAGGCAGATAGTGTTATCTTCATTTAATAGGGATGAAATGAGGTAAATGAGAAGTTAAGTGAGTTTATAAAGGTTATATCATAAATTACTAGAAAAGATGGTATTCAAACCCATTTTTTTTTTTTTTTACTCTAAATCCTATGCTTTTTCTATAGTGTACCTAAATCAGTATTTGGAAATACATTTATATTGTGTTTTAGGTTTATGGAGGTTTATCCAAGAATGTATTTATTTCAACCTATCTCTGAAGTTAGATTTTGACAAGATTTCCCAACGTACTCTTCCCACTCTATTAAACTTTCTTTATGTGGTCATAAAATTTTAAGTTGCTGACTTAAAGTTTTACACTTGATGTGTAAATAGGTATTTGCGGGACGAGTAAAATTTCTGAAATAACATTAAGGTACTAACCACTGATGCTAGACATTTCCAAATAGTTGAATTATATTTAGACCAGAAGATGGCATAAGAGCTATAGCAATGGAAAATTACACACAACAGATTGTGGACTTTCTTAAAGGATTGCATTATAAACTAGTATATATGTTATGTAATTATTTTTTTTCTGATAAAAGAAAGCATTTTTTATCCTGTGAAAATTTATACTTCCTTTTAAATTACAGAATGACTCCAGAAAAACATGTAACTCAAACACACACACACGCACACACACACATACACAAATCAAAATTAAAACCACTCAAACCTCATAATTCAGAAACAACTATGACTAACACATTAAACACCTGGGGGATAGGGGTAATGTGCATGCCTTAGAGGGCTATGTTTTTATGCCTGGGGTCCAAGTTCTATGTGTTTAGGGCCAGTTCTCCTATGGAGGATCAGAGTTTATGCCTGGAAAGGCACGATTCATATCCAGAAGACCTGAATCAATTCTAAAAATACAAATTTCATATACCGAGTGCTGGTTCCCTGCATGTATAGCTAGGTTCCATGTTTGCAGATTGATATTCCGTTTTTGGAGACAGTTATTCTATATATGGAGTTCTTATTTTCATGTCAAAGAAACCAGATTCTATTCTTGGTGAATGATATCCCAGGTATGGAGTGACAGATTCTATGGTTATAGGGCCAGTTTCCTTGCTTGGGAATTAGGACAAACACATAGTACCAGGTCCCAGGCCTGGGAGACCAGGATCCATGTTTTACTTGAACATGGGTTTCACTTAAAGGATTTGGGACTGGGGAACTTGGGTAGCTCAGTTGGTTAAGTGTCCAACTTCGGCTCCGGTCACTATCGCACAGTTCGTGGGTTCAAGCCCCACGTCGGGCTCTGTGCTAACAGCTCGGAGCCTGTAGCCTGCTTCGGATTCTGTGTCTCCCTCTCTCTCTGCCCCTCTCCTGTTCATGCTCTGTCTATCTCTGTATCTCAACAACAAGTAAATATTAAAAAAAAATGTTTTTAAAGGATTTGGGACCGATCAAGGAAATAGATATGATTATGAGAAATAACACACAACAAGCTTATCGTACAGTGCTTGGACAGAGTTGTATGAGAGGAGAATGTCCCTCATAGCATGAGTCCATTCAGAGACTTATGGTGAGTGTGTGACTATTCAGAAAGGGATGAAGGTAAAGGAATTCCTAGGAGAGAGGGAGATAAAAGTGGGAGCTTTTAAGTCCAGAGGATATTGCTCAACAGCATGGCAGGGAATCTCTGGGTCACGGAGCTCCAAAGGGCAGTGGTAGCTTGGGATCTTATAAACATAAGGTTCTATCTTATCAATGACCAGCAGATCTGAGTGTAGTTTCATAAGGTCTGTAAAGAAGACAGGCTCTAAATGGCTAAAATTCTGCTTGTTTGGGTTATTTTTATATGTAATATATATAATGCTTTATATATATATAATGCTTTATATATATATAATTATATATATTATAATATATAATGTAATATATATAATTATATATATTATAATATATAATGTAATATATAATATACAATATAATATATAATAATATATAATATATACATATAATATATATAATGTAATATATATTTTATATATATAAAGTTGTGTATGATGTCTGTGGGCTTCTGAGTTGACAGTTCTTAGCCTGTAGTGAAGAATAAGCAGTTCAGGGACAAATGCAGAGAGGCCATTTTGGCTTATTTACATAATATAGCATATAACTAAAATCCAAGTACTATGTCTGGGTTGCCACTTTCCACACTGGTAAGACCACATTCCATGTTTGAAGAAAGACATAGACATAGATAGATAGAAAGAGATTTGGACATAGAGTGCCAGATTCCTTGCTTGTAAATGCCAGGATTCATATCTTGTAGAGTATTTTGAGACTGAACTGCCCAGTATCATGGGGAGTGCCAGGTTCCACATTTGTAAGATCAGGTTATATGCTTGGAGATTGAGCTTCCACATACAGTTTGCCAAGGGTCAAGCATCATGAAATGTGCATGGAATTTGAAATTCTGGAAGTGCCAAGTTCTATGCCTGTAGGGTTCCATATTTGGAGGTTAGGATTCCACACATGGAATTTCATGTTCTGTGCCTGGAGGCAGTTCTGTAAAGGGAGGACTAGGTTCACTACCTGAGGAGCTATCTCTCCATACTCAGAAATCCAGGTTTTACCCATTGATGGCTGGTTTGAAACATAGATAATCAAATTCCATGTCTAGAGTTAATTATCAAGACTGAAAGAACTTGTGTCATGCTAAGAAGTCTAGATTCAGTATTTCAGGTTCAGTTGAGTAAATTCCACTCTTGATGGATTAGATACTATTTCTTTAGATTCAGGTTTCACTCCCAAGAGGTTATGTTCCAAGCCTAAAAAAAAAAAAAAAAAAAAAAAAAAAAGAGATCTCAAACAGATAGGAGGCCATGCTTTGCCTAGAAGGCCTAATTCCATGGCTAGAAGGCCCTGATCCACCAATAGAAGCCCAGATTCCACACTGAGAAGAAGTGATTCTATGGCTGGAAAAGCAGGATTCACATTTGGATAGACTTCCCATGCCTATAAAGTTAGATTATCTACTTGGAGTGTAAGGATCAATGTTTGAATAACTACATTCAACACTTAGAGGGCCAAAGTTTATCCTCCTAGGGCTAAGTTCCTCAAGGAAGCTTAGATGCCAAGACAGTAAGAATGAGTCTTATATGGAGAACCAAATTTTATGTGTGGAAAGGCATAATTCACACCTAGAACTAAATCAATGACCAGAAGCTTAGCTTTCACACATGAAGTACTAGGTTCCAAGCCTGGGAGACCTAGGTCCTTATAGTATTAACTTCTATGACTCAAATGTCAGGTATGAAGGCTGGATTACCACATTCCACACTTGTAAAACTATGTTTTGTGCTTCAAGAATGAGATTCCACAGATGGAGCATCAATTTCCATTCCAGTAAGGTCAGGCTTTATGCTTAATATTGAGATTTCAAAGGTGAAGTATCAAGTTTGCTGCCTAGAAAATCAGGTTCCATATCTTGAAAAGTCAATCTCTGTATCTGGAATGCCAGATTTCTCACATTAAGACAGTGTTCAGTGCTTGAGGATTGGGATTTCACACATGGAATATCAGACTTGATGCTTGTAAGGTTGAGGTGCATTCTTAGAGATTGAGTTCCCACATATGCACTGTCATATTCCATGCTTATAGGGTCAGGTTCTACACTTGATGACAGATTTTCCACCCATGGGATGTCATGTCCTTTGCTTGTAAGGCTAATTTCTCTATTCAGATATTGAAATTCCGTACATTGAGTGTCAGTTTCCATACTCATAGGGTTGGGTTCTAGACATCAAAATTCCATACATGATGTGATAGGTAGCTTAAGAAATTAGGCTCCATGACTTCGCAAGCTGAAGTCTACGATTAAAATATGAGGTAAGACTCCTCACATGTCAGGTCAAATTCCATATTAGTAGATTGAAATTCTAACATGGAACTCCATGATCCATGATGCATTTTTTGTCTCCTAACAAGAAGTGACAGTGTCCGTGACTGTTGATCCAGTTTCTATTTGTGGAGACTGAGATTCCACACATACAGAACCAGGTTCTCTGCTAATAGTTCCAAATTCCATGCATGGAGATTAAGATAACACACTTGGTGTGTTATCATAGTGTGTTACCATGCTTATAGGTTCAGATTCATGTTTAAAGATGGATATTTCAAATGCGGTACTCCAGATTGCATGCTTTTAGAGCCAGGTTCCACATACAGAGATTGAAATTCCACAATGGAGCGTCATATTCCATGCTTGGAGATTGAGATCCATACATGGTATGCTAGGTATTGTGTCTGGAATCAATGTTCCATTTTTTGTAGAGTCAAGGTCTGTGATTGAAACACCAGGTTCCATGACTGGAGTTCTGAGTTGCAAACATATCAAGTCATGTTCTATGTTTGTAACTTGAGATTTCACAAAGTGAAATCCAGGTACCCTGTTTGAAGGGTTATATCCAAAACAGACAGCATGAAGTTTCCATACTTTGTGTGTCAGGTTCCATACGTGGAGATTAATATTACATACATGGAGTTCCAGATTTCATGCCTGGAAGACCAGGTTCTATGATTTAAGGAGTGTAGGTCAATGAGTGACAAGCAAATGTAAATGCTGGAACCCATACTTCTGTGGCCAAAGTCTACATTTGGAGGTTGAAATCCACATGTGGAGTGCCACATTCCATCATTGTTCGTCCATGTTCCATACATGAATGTTATATTCTACACATAGGGAGAAAGGTGACATGCTTTAGGTCCATATTTCACATAAAGATACAAATTTTTAAAATCTATTTGAATAGTAACAAGTTCCATACTGGGAGACAAGTTTGCATGTCTTGGAAATATAAATTTGAACAGTGAAAGCCCATGTTCCTTATTTGGATTACAGATTTCAAATATATGAAGCCAAGTTAAATGTTTGGAGATTAAGATTCCATACATTGGATGACAAGTTGAAAGCTTTCAGGGACAGGTCCAATGTCAAGATTGAAGTTTCACAGATGGAGCATCAGGTCTCATTCTTTTGGGGGCTAGACTCCATGTGTAGAGATTGATAATCCACATGTGAGGTTCCAGGTTCCATGCTGTAAGGCCTGGTTCTGTGTTTGGTGATTGAAATTCTATGCACAAAATGCTATTTTCCATGCTTTTAGGGCAAAGTCCATGTTTGGATATTGAGAACATATGCAGGTATTTAATGTTCCATGCCTGAGGTTAAAGGTTCCTTGCCTTGGAAAGCCAACAGCCATAACTTGCATCCATGTCCAGTGTCTGAAATGCCAAGTTTCACCCATATAAGACTGTTCTGTGCTTGCAGTCTGAAACTATATATATGGAGTGCTTGATTCCACATTATTAAGACCAGATGAATTTCTTGTAGATCTAGGTTCCGCATATGAAATGCTAGTCTCCATTCTAGTTGAGCGAAGTGCCATGCATAGAGTTTGAGATTTCAGGCATGAAATGCCAAGTGCCACGGATATGGAACCCAGTTTTTGCTTGGAGATTGAGATTCTATGTATAGAGTGTCAGTATCATGTATATAGAGTCTGGCGCCATGTTTAATGATCGAGATTCCAGACACGGAGTACTAGTTGGCATGATTTTAAGGCTAGGTTGAATATTGAGATTTCACACATGGAATGACAAGTTAAATTGTTCTTGGGCCAGATGCCATGTGTGGAGATCGAGGTTCCACATATGATGGGAGATGCTAAGCTTGTACAGTCAATTTAAATGTTTAGAAATTGCAGTATTAAATATGTACCGAAAAATATTATGCATAGTTTCATGTATTGTAGTGTTAACCTCTGTGACTTAAATGCCTTGAGGGCCAGGTTCATGTATTGAAAGCCAGGTTCGGTGCATGTAAGGCGGTGCTGTGTCTCATGCATGGGGATTGGGATTCTACACATACAATACTAGATGTACTTGTAGATACGTGTTCCATCAGTGCGTGTGTGATTATACATTGGAGTGCCGGGTTCCATGCTCAGAAATAAAGATTTCTCACAGGAAGTGTGAGGTCCCTTGTTTGTAGGGCCAGGTTTTATGCTCGGGGATTCAAATTACGCAAATAATATATATCACCTTCTATGCTTACAGTGTGGAGATTGAAACTCCTTATGGTATATTAGTTTGCTTGGACTGCCGTAACAAAATACTATCAACTGGATGTCTTAAACAATAGAAAGGTATTATCTCACAGTTCTAGAGGTTAAAAGTCCAAGATAAAGGTGCTAGAAAATGTGCTTTCTGGTGAGGCCTCTCTTCCTGGCTTGCAGATAGTAACCTTCTTGCTATATCCCCACATGGTCTTCCTTCCCTCTGTGTACATACCAAGAGAGTGATCTCTGATGCCTCTTTATCTTTGTATAAGAACATCAGTCCTATTGGATTAGGGCCTCAGCCTTATGACTTCATTTCACCTTAATTACCTCCCTAAAGGTGCTATCTTCAAATAAGTCACACTGAGGGGTAGGACTTCTAGACATGAACTTGTGAGGGTGCAATTCAGTCCATAACGCATAGTGTGGCAAATACAGTGCCTCGGAGATCAGTTTCCTTGTTTTGGAGGGCCAATGCCTATGGCTGAAATGCCAGTTTCCATGTCTGGAATATGAGGCTTCAAACATGTCTAGCTATGTTTCATTCTTATAATCCATACCTCCAGTGCCAATATCCATGATTATAGGTCCAGTTTCCATGCTTGGAAATCAAGCATGAAATGCTAGTTTCTGTACTCGTAGGGCCATATTCTACCTCCTGGATATTGAGATTCCACACATAGAGTTTCAAGTTCCTTGACAAGAAAACCAAATTCCATATATAGAGAGCCAAAATCTATGACAGAAATACAGATTGGGCACCCAGATCCACACCCTGAGGTTGCTCATGTTTGGAGATTGAGAATCCACACATATGATGCCATTCTCCATGCTTTTAAGGCTTTGACTGCTACATTGACATTAAGATTACTAACGTGGGGTTCCAGTATCCATGACTAGATCAGTTTGCAAGTTTTGACAAGCCCATGTGAATGACTGAAATACAAGGTTATATATTTGTAGTGTCATGTTCCACACTTGAGCCAAGCTCCATGCTTTGAGATCAATATTCCACACATGAAGTGCTAAGTTCCAAGCCTATAGAGCCTAGTTTTTATGCATGAAATTCAAAGGTCTATATATGGAAGACTGGATTCTATGCTTTCTGGGTCAGTTTTCATGTTTGGATGTTGAGCATGCATTCACTGAGAATGAAATTCCATACCTGGGCAACACGAGATCATGTCTTACAAGGACAACTTCTATGACTTATATACCAGATTCCAACTTTACCACATTCATCACAGTAAGTCCATGGAGATTCAGATTCCACACATGGAATGCCAAGTTGCATGTTTGTAGAGCCTGGTACCATGACTGGAGATTGTACCTCTATATATGAAATGACAGAGGTTTCATACTCTGAGTTTGAGATTCCATAAATCTCAAACTTTTCATGCTTGTAGAGCTGAGCTCCATGTTGCAAACTGAGGTCACATACGTGTAGTGCAAAGTTCCACGACAGGTCACCAGGTTCCTAGTACAGTCAACATCTATGCCTATGCCCAGGAGCCACATGTAGAAGTACAAATTCCACACATAGAAGACCAAATTCTATGCCTAGAGAATCAAGATTCACATTTTGTACTAGTTTTCTGTAACTGGAAAGTCCAATTCCATAATTAGATGTCTAAGTTCCCTGACCGAAAGGCTACATTCTATACCTGGAGGGCCAGATTTCATGGTCAGAGTGTTAGTTTTCACTGGAATTCCAACTACGTACCTGTAAGGCTGTGTCTCATGTGGAAAATCAGAGTTTATGCCTGGAAAGGCAATATAAAAGTTTTAAATCAATATCCAAAACATCAGATTCCAGAGTTGGTTTGTCAGATTCCATTCCTCTAGACTCATGTTCTACACAGAGTTCCTTATTTGTAGGGTGAAATCCTATGTTTAGGGCCAGGTTTCACAACCAGATGACCATGGCTCATGCCAGGAAGGCTGGGTTATATGCCTAGAAGTCGGGCCTCTTGCCTGGTGTGCCAGCCTCCCTGGACATACTATATAGTTCCAAGTACAAAGGCAGGTTACATGGCTGTAGGGTCATATCTGGAAGACCAGATCTCATACATGGTAGGATGGAATTCAGGCCTGGAAGTGCTGAATCCATGTTTGGAGGGCATATTCCATGATTGCATGCAACTTTCAACTTCCACACTGGAGGGACACAATCAAAGCATGGGACCAAGTTTCAGGCCTGGGGGTAAAGGGCGGGGAGGGCTCATTCCATGCCTGCAGGGCTACATTCCATGCCTTAAGAGCCAGGTTCCTATTAAAGAAGAGCCATGCGGGGCGCCTGGGTGGCTTGGTCGTTAAGCATCCAACTTCGGCTCAGGTCATGATCTCACGGTCCGTGCGTTCGAGCCCCGTGTCGGGCTCTGTGCTGACAGCTCGGAGCCTGGAGCCTGTTTCAGATTCTGTGTCTCCCTCTCTCTCTGCCCCTCCCCTGTTCATGCTCTGTCTCTCTCTGTCTCAAAAATAAATAAACATTAACAAAAAAAAAAAAAAAAAAAGAGCCATGCTTTTCCAAGCCTAGAAGACCAAGTCCAAAGCCTAAATGTTCCAGTTGCATGGCTGGAAGGCCAGAGTCCCTGTGCCAAAAGTAGGCATTCCAGCCCTCACTGTGCTGGGAAAAAGGATTTACCTTCAGATTTATTATTCCAGCAACGGCCATTCTACTTGTCAGGTTGAGACTGTCTTCTGACATAACCCAACAATAAGCAGAAAAATTATGAGGCTTGCCAAGAGTTTTAATGCAGTGGCATGGTTTAAGAAAATGCTTCTACTGAATAAATTTATTTGAAGGGACAATGAGAGACATAAATCAAATATTTTGGTTTACACACTTAATAGTCATGATTGTTCAACTTAGTATTTATAATGGCAATTCCTGTGTACTAATTAAGTCTGTACCTGAATTGTATCATTTCGTTCCATGAGATATGCCCAATTTGACAGATTAACTGTAGCACAGAGAGTTTTACTGGTGTTCCCCAAAACTCCTAGCGGGATACAGTAGAGGAGGAATATGAGCTCTGCTACATTTTATGTATTTTAGATTATAATGGGCTCTGTTGTTTTGAATGAACCAAAACAAGAAGTAGTTAGTGTCAATTCCCTGGCTGCATAACCGGACGCAGCTATCTCTGTGGTATGATACACAAAACCTACATTCTGAACCGCAAAATAACCTTACAAAATAGCCTTAGTATAAGAAAGAAATGGTATATCAACTCCAATAACTTCCTTATAGCAATAAAAAAAAACACCCAAGTTTCATTCAACTTCAGAGGCATAAATATAAGACATGCACACCGTGTGATATTCATAATTAGTTCTTATAAAGCAATATTCATCCCTGAAGCATTTTATGAAATTAACTAATTAATCTTCACCATATCCTTTGGAGAGAGATAACTGTACTCTGTCTGCAAAGAGCCTCTGTCATGGGACTGAAAATGCTTTATGAATAGTATATACAGTGATAAGCAGGCTCTAGGCACTTCAGACGCACACAAGCTGACATTGAGGATATTAGGATTCACTCATTCACTAAGCAAATATTTATGTAGTGTCATTACTAGAAATCTCTAACTGGGGGACTGATGTCCTCAGGAGGTAAGATATTGTCTGACTGGTGGAATGCAGCAGAGACTGTGAGTGTGCGATGTTCTCTTTAGAAAAGACAACAAATCCCTATTGACGTCTTTGCCCCAGATACAGAATTGGTCTTACGAGGGCAGTTCCCCAAAGTGCAGAGACTTCCTCTTCCTTCCGTTCACATTTCTTACCCTGTAGAGTTGATTTCTGGTTTGGCTACAGAACACGGATTGCCTTGAACTTGTCACGCAGCCTCCAGTGCTTGCACGTCTTAGTCATCGTAGCTAATGACTGCTCACTGCTTCCTTTCCAGGCCTGTTCTAGTCTCCAGCACCACTCACAACTTTCAGCTACAGTCTGGAAAGAAGGAAGCATTCCTAGTCCAGAAATCTAAGGTTCAGCATTCAGTCTTCTGTGAGTCTAGCACTGAATGTTCGTCTAGTAACACTTTTTGAAAACTAGGCTTGTGTCTTGGATGAGGTTCCTGAGAAACAGACTCTGAAAGGGGACACTGGTGCAAGTGATTTATGGAGGGAATGTTCTCGGGAGGAGCCAGGCAGGGAATGAGAAAATCAGGACAGCACAAGAGTTGGAAGTATGGTTTAAGAAGTCTGGTTTCTGCCTCATCTACTTACCACTGGGGTTGCAATTCTCCTCCCAGAGGCAAGGGGGCTAGGCTCGTATATGGCCAAATAAGTCAGTCATTGGATATGAGCCACCTTCAAAGAGGGACCAGGTCCATAACTGGGATATCTCTAAGTGAGGTGGCACTCATCAGCCTTGCAAAAAAGTTCGTCAGGAGTCAACACCCCCAGGACCTGGGGGATCCACCCCCAGGACCGGTGTGGGAAAGGGGATCTGGGCAGAGCACCAGCAACTTCCTCGGCAGTCTCCTTGTACCACTCAGATCTACTTACTTCTTGCATTAAGTTTTCATGGTACACTCACAGCTCTTTCTGGCTTCTGTTTACTCATAATTTCTGTGTAAACCTCCAAAAGGAGCCTTATTAAGACAAACAATACCCTACTGCCGTTAGTACAGATGAAGAAACTGAAACTCATTATCTAACACCCTCCTTTACTACTCTTCAATATTTCTCTCATCCTCAGCTCATACTTTTGATGGTCTAGGTGGCTTGCCTGGGGGCACCTGGATGGCTCAGTTGGTTGAGTGTCTGCCTCTTGATTGGGGTTTAGGTCATGATCTCACAGTCCTGAGATCAAGCCTTGTGTTGGGCTCCATGCTGAGCGTGGAGCCCGTTTAAGATTCTTTCTTTCAAATCATAAGAAACTCTTAAATACAGAGAACAGACTGAGGATTGCTGGATGGGAGGTGGGTGAGGGGATGGATTAAATGGGTGATGGGCATTAAGGAGGGCACTGGGTTCATATGTAAGAGGGTTCAACTCCTGAAGCTGAGACTACACTGTATTTTAACTAACTTGAATTTCAATAAAATTTAAACAAAAAAGATTCTCTCTCTCTCTCTCTCCCTCTGCCCCTCTCTCCGCTGCCCCTCTCCCCAGCTCTTTCTCTTTCTCTCTCTCTCTCTCTAAAATTAAAAACTTTTAATTTAAAGAAAATTAAAAAATAAACATATTAGGTGGCTTGCCTGGTGGCTAACCTAGACCCACATTTCCAAATGCTCTGAGCCTCTGATTACCCTTCCCTAATCAGATCATAGTTGTTATATTTGCCCATTTGAATTAAAATCGGGCATAGGACTACATACCTAGAGATGCTCGAAGACATGTGTGCCAAGTATATTTCTCCCTGCTTCTCATATAATTAATACTAGTCCTACCTCCTCAGTCATTTCTTTTTCTGCTGGTCTGTTGGCACAATAATCCCAAATAAACAGGTGGTAGCCAGAGACTTTTCTTTAGTGAGACTTTAACTGTGTTCTTCGGTGGGAATATTACCTTTCTGGGAATGAGGATCTCTGTTCCACAGAGCCTAAACTTACAGAGGTGGGAAACATAAATTTTCCAAGAGGGTGATTGGGAATGATAGTGACCAGTCATTTCTAGGTTCTAAGACTAAGTTCTAAGAATAAGGTGCATTATATCTACTGGGGATACAATACCATATAATAGATGCTGATATACAATCACAGGCTTGTTTTTTGTTTTTGTTTTTGTTTTTGTATCTGTAAATTTGTAAGCTGGCATGTTGTAGGAGCAGTGGAGCCCATTATCATGTGTCCACTGCTACACTTCCTTTGTTGTAAAGTGACTCTCTTGTCCCAAGTCAATGTTATATAAGATCCCATAAAGAGAAATCCTATTCTTTTGGTTATGATACTGGTTGATACACTGTGGGAAGGAAAAGTAAACCTGTACTCCTACCTCAGGATGAATTTCTGTCCTTTTTAGGGTAGAAAGGGTTTATATAATCAACTTGCTACCAACTGTCTGATTTCCTTAAGAGATGATGTCATATCGGATGCTCAGGATTTCTCTTTCTTATTGGGAGGTCAGATATTCAGCAGTGGTATTAGCTAGATCAGATCTGGTGTACTTTTTGAGCAATGCATAGCCTCCATGTTTGCAACTATGGCTATTCCATTGATGGGCCCATTGCAGAAGCACAGAAGTAGATAAGGACAGACGCTGATAGGTAAATAATCCTGTCCACTTGGTACTTCTGCACTGGATGCTTTCCAGGGGGTTACATTAATGTAGAATACAAAGATATTCACACTTTGTGCCCCTTCCCCCAGGTTATATTGCATACCTCTTTCCTAGACCTCCTTGTCCCCAGTCTTCTCATCCTGTTTCTTCCAGGACTCTGACCAATCAGCCAAGCCATTTACTACTGCCCATGATTCTATGTACATTCTTAATTCAGGCCATTTTTCTTTCTACACAAAGTATGAGGTTCTCTGCACAAAAGTTCTATCCCTTGGGAAGATCTTATGTCACCACTGTCTTTCAGAGTCACCCCTGCCTCATCAGTCCATTTTCAACTTGTAGAACATACTGAGCTAAACTCTCTGTGAACCAAGCCTGCGCTTTTTCCTCCTCCATCATCTGATCTCAGGGAGCCCCAGAAGGGGGCTGAGCATATGGGGTATGGATCATCTGTTCTTGTATATTACTCTTGCCTTCTGGGAATGACTAAAATCAATCTCAGATATTCCACCTTCACTTTATAATGGATTTCTATTGATCATATGACATAGTGAGTCTGACAGGATTCAGCTCATGATAGATAATTCTGGCTGGATGGTCATTTAATGTTCCATCATCAGAAGCTCAGTATTTACTAGGGTCCATGAAACATCCCAAAAATTGCTTTTCAATTCTTCATATACTTATCTGCTGCAGATAACAACCTTTCCCCAGAACCTTAGGTGTCTATTCTATAATTCTCCTACTGAACCTTGCTAGAAGCTCCACACAGATAGCTATGGTACCATGGAATCTGCCGAGCCATATGGCCCAGTTGGTAGGGCTGCTTGTACTGTAGCCTAGACCTGCCACAAAATCCTTTCTTTCTCTGAATCCCACTCAAAACTGATAGCCTTCATATAACTTGATGAATGAGTTGAAGCTTCCCAAACCCAAAGAAGCCAAGTTAGGATTGTGCTTCTTTCTTAGCTGTAGGAGGGACAAGGTAAGATGACTTGCCCTTTACCATTAAGAAGATGGCTGACATGCCCCCATGTCACTAACGCCTCAAAATTTTCCCAATAACAGCCTTCTGATATATCTCAGAGTTTCACTCTCACCCTCTGGAGACTATTTGCCACCTCCTGCTCATTATGTTTAAATAAAGTGATGTCAACAATATAACAGGCCGATATTATGCTCATGGGATGTCCGAATGATCCAGGCTCCCTTCCACAATGTTGTAACAGATATCAGAGCAGTTAACTAGCACTGGAGCAAAACCATGAATACATATCCACATGTATCCCACTTATACCACATGTGAATTGGAACAGTTTTATTCCTTCTGTCGATAGCTGCAGAAGGGTGCATTTTCTAGATCAATAGCCACATGCCACATACCAGAAGCTATATTGATCTCTCTTATTGATGACAACATTTGGCACAGATGGCTGTCGGGCTAAATTTGTATTGTACACTGTTATCCACTATAATCTATTCAGTTCTTGCAGGGGCCAGTCTGACGGATTATACGAAGATATGATTCCTATAGCCTTTGTCTTTGAAAACGCCACTAATCTCTGCCATTCCATCCAAGGTGTGACATTGGCTTTGGTTTGTTATTTTGGCTTGGAAAGGGAAGCTTCAAGGGATTTTACTTGACCTTTCCTACTCCAGTAGCTCTTTCTCCACAGGTCAAGAAACTAATGTGAAGAGTCTACCACTTGCCAAATATGTTCATTCTTATTTTACATTTGAGAATTGGGGAAATGACCACTGGGTGGGTCTGTGGACCTGGTGAACCAACTGTGTAATATACACAGGACAGTTCTCTACTGATCACCTGACTTCCATTCACTGCTGCTGTAATGTGGGGAGGGGCTCATGATGGCACTTAGTTGTCCAAGTTGAGTGTCAGCTCAGACTTTGTGTCCAGCAGCATCTCAGTGTATAATTCACCAGGAAATATCTGTCGGTCAATATGGGATAGGACTAAAGAACTACAACTTGGCTGTAGTACTGCAGAGGTCTTTATTCATGGGGACTCAGCAGCCTCTCTTTTTATGGAAGAGTTCTTCTGAGAATGGGCTCAAGTCTAAATGAAAATTGGACAAGGGATCATGTCTGTCTATTGGACAGTGTGTGTGTGTGTGTGTGTGTGTGTGTGTGTATGTGTGCGTATGTATGTATATGTGTATGTATCTGTGTGTTTGTGTGTGCGTATATATATATCTGGCCTCTAAGAATGCTTTGTTTTTATGAGCTATCTTTGTAGATATTTTAAGTAAATTTTAAAGATTGAATTGTCTTTATTAAATGAGTCATGACTCGGGTAGCGTCCCAAGTAGAGGGGAGCTCCAAAGGGCTACATAAAAGGTAAAGTCTTCAAAAGTAAAGATAAAGTGGGGGGAAAAAGGATATTATTAGCAAAAAATCCATTATTTTAGCACGGTTGCCTTTCTTAGGGGAAGAGAAGGGGCCTATCAGTGAATTTCCTAGTGCTGACCAGAAATTCCCATGTTGACTGGTTAAAGGTCAGATTTCTAGGGCATTGAAACTGCAGTTAGTTTAGGTATTAAGTCTTGGTTTACTGACTGGGGGCCTTAACCTAAGCGATGCCATTTTGGGTCTGTGGCTCTCTTATTGACACTAAATTCCCCAGGGCTTTACTCATTCTGCATGTTAGACACCTGTGTTTTCCCCTACAAACCTCCTACCTATTGGTCTCCTCAGACACGGACTGCTTGCCATGCTGTCTGGATGCCGGGACCCAGCCAGCTCGCCTCCGCTCCCAGCAGGCTGGTCTCACCCACCCCTCACTTCTACTCTGCACTGGCAGGAGGTGAGCCTGCCTCTGGAGGGAGTGCAACGGAATGTACTGGCTCACCTCTCCGTGCTTTGGAACTAATAGCATCATGAAGCCAGAGCCAGCCTGAGATTGTAAGAATCTTTAAAGAAAACACTGTCATTTCATTTCTTCAACCTTGGTGCTTTGGAATACATTTTTATTGCATCTCATTTTGCAACAGAGTATCATTTTCAAGCAGGATTTGTTCCTGTCACGTGAAATGATCAATTTGTCCATTTAGAACTGCAAATCTAGTTATTCATGCTCTGGGTAAGCAAATTAAATTTTTTCTTTGGGATTATTGACAATATCTCATATTCTGAATTCTACTGAGATGTCGAAGAGGAGTTTTTAAGAATCACAATAATTTGCAAAGTGGGTTCGTGACTCTGATGAGGTAACCGGGGAAGGAAGCACATGCGCTGAGGCCCGAAAGAGGCCTTCACATCCCCCTGCCCAGCCCCTGTGGAGCAGACAGTTGCTGTGCTGGGACAAAGATGGGGCTCCAGGAGCAAACTTGTGGAAGAGGGAAAGGCAGGGTCGTGAGGACCTATTGTCCACGTTGAAACAGGGTCCCGATAAGTGGCTATGAAGATAGCGAGGAGGCACATGTATGGAAGTCCTTGAATGGTGGGCTTCAGTGTATCTTTGCTTCAGCCTTGTTGCTCCAGAGTTAAATCTTCATTAAGTAAATTCATATTTGGTAATAATGCCATAGGTGATATTATGGATTAGTGCTATTCACACTAATCCTTTCCAGGTCAGAGTCATAGTGGTCTGGCAGACCCAGAATGGAAACTCCTCTGCTCTTATTTATGACGGGTGCCATGATATCATTTCTTAAACATCACTTGTGATGCGAATAACTTTGAAATATTTCTGATTATAAAATAAGATGTCATTAGTATACATTTTTTTAAGCACAAGGGCATATTAAGGTAAAAATGAAAGCCATTTGAAGTATTACCACCCAGATGAAATGACCACTAATATTTTATATTTTGGAAATCTTTCCTGCTACTATCTCTAGGCTTACACACACACACACACACACACACACACACACACACACATTCAGTCACATTCTCTTTACGTCATGGCATACATTCTGTCATATGTTCAAAATTGTTTTTAACCAGAATTAATGTAATTTTGAATACATTAAAATTTATTGGGCTTACCCTCTATTCATGAAAGTTTAAGCGGTATAAAAAGTGGGGCTCATAAGCCATGTTACAGTGAATGTAGAGCGCACATCTATATTGATCCAATTTATATTCTTCCTCAGGTGTTCCCGGCCCCACCTGCCCACCAGGCCTGCAGCCGCTTTCGTACTGAAGCTCAATGCAGAGCAGCACTGCCTTGGCACTGGCCCCATCTCCCAGCTCTGGGGGCTGTCTCATGCTCCCCCAAAGATAAGGGTCATACAGGAGAGCTTCCGGAAGGGCAGCTGCAGCCCCAACCAGATTCAAAGGGACCCATGGTTCTGACTCCTCCCACCACTCCCCAGCTCAGAGGGAGCAGAGCCCTGGGTCCCCGTTTTGTGGGAGGAGGGACTGACTTCCCAGGGCTGCCTGGATGGACCGGGTAGCACAACCTGGAAGTGCAGGGGTCCCTAATAGCCAGAGGGACAGGTGGGTAGGGGGCAGGGTACCCTGACTGGGGAAAGACAGAAGATTTGGAAAGATGACAAGTGGATGTCCTCCTTCCTTCCTTTACCCCAGGACGCTTCCCAGGTGCAGTGGGTCTACACAGCCAGACCAGAGAAATGTGGCCTAGCTAGGGACTGGCTTTATTTTCTTGTAACATTGTGGCCACCTCACTAAGTGCCACTTTCTTCTTTCTTCTTTCTTTCTTGCCTGGCTTCCCTTTTCCATCCCTTTTACAGCTCTGGGATTGAACCTGTCCACAAAGCTTTGCTTCAGACTCTTTTCTAGGCAATCCAGGCTAAGCCATCTTCTTTGTGATGTTGTCCCTTTATCGCCTTAGAGAAAAATGCCTGGGAGTAAACTGCTGGGTTGAAGGGCAGACATAATTTTAACTTGAATAGGAGTTGGCTAACTACCCTCCACAGAGACTTGAATTAGTTTACCTCCCTCCCATCAATTGAATGCTAATTTCTCTTTGAGGCAGAAAATGATGGACTGTGAAATGAATTCTTTTTCTCACCTTTAATCTTTTTTGTCTTTTGCTAAAATGAACATTAAATTCATGCTGTTTCTGAAAGAAAAATTCAATAGCTCCAAGCAATTCAGCCTGGGGGAAAGTGTTTAATGGTACATTTTAACATTTTTTGCTGTTGTTTACCAGTTGTTCTCAGGCACTACTTCCATGAAAGAAACTAATAGAAAACTCATCTAATTTAAATAGTCCTTTTTTATATGAGGTAGTGATTTGCCAAAGTTTAAACTTTAAAAGAGCAGAATAAGCATGGCAATTTATCATGTAACAGATTTTTATTCAACAACACTTACTGAGCCACGGCAGTGCATTAGGTGCTTAATATACACAGTGGAACGTAAGCCAAATACGTTGGCCTCTGCCTTTTTTTGAGTGTACGGTCCACAGACATGACAATGGGCAGCTTGCACGGTTTGAATTGTCATGGAAGGGCTGCTTGAGGCTTCCCAGAGGAAGTGACCTCTAAACTGAAACCTAAAGAATGAATAGGGGTTGGGGAGGCAAAAGCATGGAGGTCAGGAACTGAAGGAACTCGTGTGTGTGTGTGTGTGTGTGTGTGTGTGTGTGTGTATACACAAATACATGTGCATGTGTGTGCATGCATACGTAAGTATATGTGCATATGTATGTACTTATGGGGAGGTCATGGTGGGCTCCTGGGGAGAGATAAAACTGGATTTTGCAGGGTCTTGAGAGTGACATGAAAGACACAAAGATTCTTTTGCACTGAATCCCAGGGCCAATGGTGGCCACTGACAATCTGTGAGCAGGGAGAACATTGGATTCCCAGGTCTCTAAGATCATTGCTCTGTGGGTTGGAGAACTAACAGGGGAGGGAAATGTGAGAGGTAAGGAGTTCTGGGAAGAGGCTCTAGCATCAGGGGTGAGATGCTCCAGAAGTGAGACGAGGCAGAAATGCAGACAAATGGAGGGCAATGGATTCCAGAACTGTTTATGTCAGAATTCTTAAGCCCAGGTGAATTACTGGATTTCTGAGGAGTAAAGGGAGCTGAGATCGTTCCCACCCTTCTTAAAAAAATATTAAAAATTTCCATCAAAGCATGTCATGTTCTTTGCCCATATTCACAAGGAGCTGTGAGAAGATTTATATAACTGCTTGTTATATAAATTAATGATGATTAGATTCATTGAACAACTATTTTGAGCCAAGTGTGGAATCGTTTATTTAATCCTCACAGCCCTCCATGAGGTGAGTGCTATTATTATTCCCTCTTTCAGATGAAGAAACTGAAGCACAGGTAGGTTAAATGATTTGCCTAAGGACACATAAGTCAAAGTGGGAGACTGTGCGACCCAACGTGTACTTTGTCTGTCTGTCTGTCTGTCTGTCTCTCTCTCTCTCTCTCTGTCAATATTATGATGACTTCCATTGGCAAAAATGAAAGAGAACCCAGTGAAGTTAGGAAATTCTTTTAAACCTAAAGTAATTTGGGGATGATTGGGTGGCTCAATTGGTTGAGCATCCGACTCTTGATTTTGGCCTAGGTCATGATCCCAGGGTTGTGGGATCCAGCCCTGTATCAAGTTCCATGCTGAGAGTGGAGCCTGCTTAATCTTCTCGTTCTCTGTCTCTGCCCCTCTCCCATGCTTGTGCTCTCTCTAAAAAACAAAAAACACAAACAAAATCCTAAAACAGTTGTACCTGGTGGAAAACGGGCAGTTCATTCAAAAGATTGTTTTTTCAATCTGTAAATTACTATATTATGCACCTTCAAAATCTTTCTCTAAAATTGTAAATAAAATGTTGCATTTTTATATGGTTCTTAATAGGATGGAGTCAGCTCACCTTAAGGATGTACTATAGTCCAAAGGGACTAGTTGTTTCATAAAAACATATGGTAAGTGCCTGTTTGGGGTTCTGACACATTCACTAGAACAACTATGTGATTAGAATGTGGTTTCCGACTCTTGTATAGTGAAAAGTAGCTTAACAAACTTACTAGAAAATCACTTTTGAAAAAGTGTTTCACATAACCTTGGCTTGCTCACAAACTAGGAAACATTTCAGCTTTTGGGGGTTCTCTTTTGGAGAAAACAAGTAGTCGGTCTGTTTTTACATATGTCCCTAATTAGAGGCTAATCTGCATTTTTAAAGGAAATGTTACAACTTTTCTTATATAAAGGAGCAATTAGGGGGGGAAAAATGCTAAGCAGGGTGGAGGTGGGCACTTCAGATTCTCCAAAATTGCAGGCATATGAGAAAGTCATTTCTAGGACAGTACTGGGGTAGAGAGTGGGCACATTCTTACTGTTCACATTATCCCTTAACACCTCTTTGAGTTTGGTAACGTGCACAGTACTGCACCCATAGTGATGACCCTACTGTGCACTGGTTACTGACTTATTCAGCCAGTATCAATGGAAACTTCCCCTGCATCAAGGCAGCACTAAGTGCTGGGGGCAGAGTGATCAACAGAATGTTCCAAGTCTACCACAAAGTGCTCACAGCCAAATTTATATCCATTCTTGTAACCCCACAGAAATCTTACAAAGTGGATGCTAAGATTCGGACAGGCTAAGCGACTTGCTGATAACCTCAGAGCTGGGTTTGGCTCCCCTAATGCTACCCTTTCTGCGTCCTGGGTCCCCAGGGTTCAGTGATACATGCCCAGGACTTCACTGTGCGGTTCCCAGATGTCTACATTTGTATGAAGAGACTTAGTCAGAAAGGAATGGAGCCTCTTTCTAGGGCCTTGATAAGACTCTTGAGGCATCTACACAGAGTTGTCCGATCCGCTCTCCCACCTCTCTGGGAGCCTGAATGTTTGTAAAGGTAGATGCTTATTCAAATTATGATAGCTGTTGCCTACACAGTATTTTCTATTTGTGATACGGTAGCTAAGTTCATCCGCATTTCACATTTCGAGGGGGGGCGGGCTGCTATGTTTCCCTTCCTCTGCCATCTAGTGACCCAGCACAGCTCCAGTCAGCCTAGTGGTCCGTGTTTATAATTCTTCTTCCAGATCTTGAAGTCCCTCCTCTTTGTGTCTGTATCTACTTTTGAGAGAGAGACAGAGAGAATGAGGAGCAGAGGGGCAGGGCGGGGGGGGGGGGGAGAGAATTGCAAGCAGCCTCCATGCCCAACATAGGGCTCGATCTCACTACCCTGGGATGGCGACCTGAGCCGAGATCAAGAGTCAGAGGCTCAACTGCCTGAGCCATTCAGGTGCCCCTGTCTCTGTATCTTTTTATCATCAATTCATGTAATTGGATCTTATGACAAGGAAGCAGATAACATCCTTCATTCTCTTACTCTAATTCCCATGTTGAGTATAAGATTTATTTTATCTTTCTTTTATTCATTCATTCCACATTTATTCAGTGGAATGTGTCTAGCAATTTATCAGACACAAGATACAGACAAAAAATGCAGTTCTTTCTAGCATCTCAGAGTTTAGGCAGGCAGGCAACTAAAGAGGATACTAAAAAATTACTTTTTAAAAAATGTGATAAGGGACATGAACCCGGTAGGTAGAGAGTGCTATGGAAACAAGGAGGAGGGAAAAACAACCCAGCCCTGGGGATTGGTGGGGGAGGAGAGGAAATGATGTCTCAGCTGATTCTTAAAACCCAACTAAATGATGGGCAGGCCAATTAAGGAAGATTGTTTATTCTCGGCAGAGAATGCCCAGGGCAACAGCCCAGGAGCATGGGAGAGCAATGCATATCCAAGTATCTGCAAGTAATGATAAATAGCCACATTTTAGTGCCATTATTTTTGTGCAAGGTACCATGCCAAGTGTTTCACATGCATTATTTAACTGAATATCTAAACCGTGCTCCTTAGGTAGCATTCTTATTTCTATTTATGAGTTGAGAAAAAGAGAGGCTCAGTCAAATGCCTTAGTATTATCCAAAGGTAATAAGAAGGTAGGCTGGGATTTGAGCCCAGGTTTTTTAGATATAAGAATTTGTCTGCTTAACCACTCCATCCCACTCCAGTAAATCTGTGTGGTTAGAATGTTGAGGCTGGGGAGGAGGCAGAGGGAGAATGGCAAGAGGTGACAGAAGCAAAGGGGATTTTATCTTGAAGCCTCCAGTGAGCCTCGGAAGGATTTTAAGCAGGTGTGTGCTACTCTGAGATGTGCATTTTAGAAGTCTGTCTCTGTAGAAGGTGGAAAGCATGGATTAGTGGGAGGATAGGTTGGAGACAAGGAGACCAGGCAGGTGGCTGGGACACTGCTCCAGATGAGAGATGACCGTTATCTGGTCTCATGTGGTGGCAATCAGGATGGAAGGAGAGGGTAGATTCCAAGATAACTTTTGTAACTGATTGGATGGGGTGAGGCTGAGACAGAG
Source organism: Neofelis nebulosa (assembly GCF_028018385.1). Taxonomy (NCBI): domain Eukaryota; kingdom Metazoa; phylum Chordata; class Mammalia; order Carnivora; family Felidae; genus Neofelis; species Neofelis nebulosa. The sequence continues at coordinate 38,002,293 of NC_080795.1, forward strand.
GAAGGGTGAGAGGCAGTGCTGGAAGGAGTTTGACACTATTCCCAGGTTTCTTTTTTGGATGAAGGATGACATTCTTCAACAAGATATGGAAGATAGGATAATTATGAGAAAATGATGAATTCATTTTGAGACATGTCGAATTCAAAATGCCTAAGTGACAGTCATAAGGAGACGTGAACCAGACAGGCTGAAATAAGAATCTACAGGTGAGGGGGAGAGGTCTGCTGGTTACAAAGTCGTCAGCCTAAAGACCAATGAAAACCATGGGACCGGATATTGTCAGTAAGCAGGGGAGAGAAAGGAGATGAGAATGGGAGAAAGAAAGGAAAAGGTGAAACAGGGACACTGTTTAGAAAACACTAACATTTGGAAGAATTAGAAGATCCCAAGAAGAAGACTAAAGCAGGGAGGGACAGGATCAGGGAGCCAGGATAAGAGTTTCAAGGAGGGAGCAAACAGTGGTGTCCAAGGCTATGGATAACAATCTTATAGTAACAGCGACCACCACTGCTTACCAGAACCCCGTTAAAAAGAAAACCACAGGCCCCAAATGGTGTCATGACAGTAAACCAAGGCCCCCCAGTCAGTAAGCCAAGACTTAACACCTAACCTAAATGCAGTTTCAATCCCCCAGAGAATGTAACCTTTAACAGTCAACTTAGAATTTCCTGGTCAGCACTAGGGAACGTACTGATAGAACCCTTCTCTTCTCCTTAGGAGGGCAGACTTTCCTAAATAATGCATTCCTTGCTAATAAATTCCTCTCTTTTTCTTCTTCCTCCTCCTCCTTCCCTTCTTCTTCCTCTCCCTCCCTTCTTCCTTCCTTCTTTTCTTTCTTTCTTTCTCTCCTTCTCCTTCTCCCTCTCCCTCTCCCTCCCTTTCCTTATCCTTCTTCTTCCAATGCCCTCTCTCTGCCTTCTGCCTTAAAACTCTTTCTTTTGTTTAGCTCAGTGAAGCTCCCTTCTACTTGCTAGTTGGGATACTGCCCAATTGAAGAATTAGTTGATCTTCAAATTTACTCAGTTGAATTTTGTTTTTTATGTTTACAATGCCCTTATGTGCCGGACATCCTACCATACATTTTATGTGAAGTCTCTCTGGTCCTTCCAACATGTTTGCAAGGTAGTGGTGCTGGTGGGGATAACAATGATTATCTTTGCTGAGCACTTTCTCTGTCCCTAGTGTTTACTCAACCCCTTGCACACAATACCTCAACCTTGTTTGTACAGAAGAGTAAGTCAATTAAACCAATAGATGGCAACTTTATTTTACTCACACAGTAGTATAACAGAAAAAAAAAATCCCCAGGGTAAAATAGCTTGTAGGAAAATAGCCATTATTTGTTAATCATTTTTGGCCCATGGTACTTACTATTTCTGAGTCTTAATTTTGCCATCTACAGTTACATAAATGGCCATGCAGAACAGGTACTAACAGGGAGCTGTGCCCTCCGCTGTCCTCTCTCTGTGCTCACTGCCAACCTCTGGTGTTAACTCTTGTCTCACCGCTTTAAAATTATCCATTATAAAAACGTCTCTTTAAGTTGCATACGTTTCGCAAGGGCAAGGGCCAGCCTTTCTGAACATTTCCCCAGCTCTGCCTGTCAGTTGCCTCACATGAAGCAGACATTAAACAAATGTCTGAATAGAATTATTTTTTTCTAGCCGATGTTTTCCCCAATGACTTCACAAATGGCTCTCTGTAACAGAAGAAATTTAGATTGAATTTGTCATAGTTCAAACATCAAAAACTAACCCTTACTAACTTTTCAGAGTTTTCTAATGCACTTTTACATAGTGTAGCCACCATGGGAAAAAGTATGGAGCTTGCTCAAAAATTAAAAATAGGACTACCAAAAGATCCAATTATCCCACTTCACGGTATATTTCCAAAGGAAATGAAAATAGGATCTCGAAGAGGTGTCTGCACTCCTATGTTCCTTATAGCATTATTCATAGTAGCTAAGATGTGAAAACAACCTAAGCATCTACTGATGGATGAATGGATAAAGAAGATGTGGTATAGAGATATAAATGGAATATTATTCACCATGAGAAAGAAGGAAATCCTGTCAGTTGAGACCACATGGCTGAGCCTTGAGGGCATTATGCTAAGTGAAATAAACCAGACAGAGACAGATCATACTGCATGGTATCACTTATATTGGAGCCTGAAAAAGAAAACATGTTGAACTCAAAGAAACAGAGAGTGGAAGAGTAGGTGCCAAAGGCTGCAAAGGAGAGGGGAGGTAGGGGGAGTTGAGTTAACGGGTTCAAACTTTTAGCTACAGGATGAAGAAATGAAGAGCTACAGGATGAAGAAATGTAAAACAAAGGAATTATAGTTGATAACACTGTGTTATATCATTGAAGTTTTCTAAGAGAATAGAACTTAAATGTTTGCATACACACGCTAGTTGACCAATGTAAAACAGAAAAGAAAATTTTTGAAGGATGCCTGGTCTTATGGGAAGTGGATAGGAAAGCTAGGGATCAAGGCTACCAAAACCACAGTCAAATTCCCTTATCATATGGTTAAGTTGTCTTCAGGGGCTCTGCTGACATTGTGGTCACTCAACACTGTGTGGCTTTTTTCTATCACCATTAATAAAATTCCCATCATGTCCCTTGCAGACTTAAAGTCCCAAGTAAAGCATCTTGTCAACTGAGTCCACATCTGTCTCTGCTGACAGATCTGTGATCTGTCCCTGTCCTCTGGGACCATCTTCCTTCCTCAGAAGAGATGCATCCCCCCTCTGATCAGGATCCTCACCATGGAGACATGACCTTCGATAAGGAAGAAGGTTTGGATCTTAGGCTGCCAAAGCAATGAAAATGTCCACTGAACAGACTGGAAGGATTCTGAACCATTGCTCCAAAGAGCAACCTTCCACAGAATTTTTAGACTATAAATAAGATAGATTCCTGGCTGTCTGAAATGCTTAGATAACAGTTCCTCTGTGAAACAGAGATGGATTGAAATACAATACGTTCCTGCACTGCGATCATCTCCTGAAATGCCAGAAATACTTTCGTGTCAATGTCTTATCATAAGAAGCCTGAGAGCTGGAATCTAGAATTACAATTCTTTTTCTTTCCCCCAGGATCTTGCTACAAAGATTTGGTAAGGAGATGCATTTCCTCCCCCAAGTCGGCTGTCTCCATTTGTAACTGATACTACATACAGCAGGGAAGCATCTGTGTTTCAGAAAAATGATGTGTGAAAACAGTTTTCAAAAATGCATGCTTTCTACATTAAAAAAAAAAAAACAACTAAAAATATGTTTGGTTACCACTTTGTAGAGCCTATTGAATTTGGCTGTGAATGGGAATCTAATTGCCATCCATTTCTATTGGAGCCTTCTATGAACATGACATTTCCATTAAAAAAAGAAGTCAGCTATAGCATTATGATGTGGATGCTGAAATCATAAAAAAAAATTAATGACTGGTTGGTAGGTTAATAATTTATATTTCTTCTTTGCAGCCCATTAGAGGAAATAAGCAAAGCCACAGGTACAGAAAATATCACTGGGGTTGGCAAAGGTAAAAGGAATATTCTTACTCAAGTGTTACAAATAGCTCCCTGGTTTTGAGTGATGATTACTGATTACTCTCCTATTTTTCATTTATAAATGGAGAATATCTTCTTCTTTGTCACCTGCTCTTATTACTGTGGGGTTGGCATCAAAATATTAACACTTGCAGGGCTGAATTTAAGGGCTGAGGGACCCACAGCTTGGGTTACAGGGTCCAGACTTCAACTTGTTGCAGAAAAATCTGTTCACTCCTCCACGCATGGCAGGAATTACATCATATTTTCCTAAACTTTGTAGCTTGATGTTCTTGAGCAGCACCGCTCCTCCTTTCTTTCTGGTTTTTTCTTTTACAGTAATTCGAAGACCAGTGCCCATTTGATGAGTTGGACAGTCTGTTTGTTATGATTTTGTCTTTTCTTTTGGTGAGCAGTTGGCAAAGGGAAGGGGCTATTCCAGCAGTTCAGATAATGAGATTTGCCGTTAATAAGGTAAAAGCACACAACGACACCAGATTAATGTTTCTCAAGCACAGCTCCAATTAACATCCACCCTGATTAATCTAATGTCTCTAACTCCCTCCCTAATGAAGTCCAGAATTCTACCCCTGGACTTCAAGTGTCTTCACTTGATGACCTTTATCTATCTTCTGATGTTTTATTCTATTGTTTTCCTATGCGTATAGTATAGACCACCTCAGTGGTTCTCAATCCTAGCTGCAGATCAAAATTACAGGTGACGCTTTAAAAAAAAAACCAACCCCCCCCCCCTGCAAAAAAAAAAAAAAACCACTGAGGCCCAAGGCCCACACTATGCTAACTGAATATGATCCTGGGGGGTGAAGCACAGGCATCCATCTGGTGTGTATCAAATAGGTAGATGCTGGAATTATCTGGAGGCTTCTCTATTTACTTTTTTTGCTGATTAGGCTGGGATGCATCAAAGGCTGGGCTCAGCGGGTACTCTTGGCCAGGGTGTCTACATATGTTTCTCCATATAGCCTCCTCAAAGCGTGGTGGCTCAGGGTAGTCAGATCTCCCACAGGAAGCACAGGAGCAAAGAGTCCGCTGGAAAAGGTGGAATCTTGGGGCCTTTTACACACTTAGCCTCAGAAGGCTCATAGCATTGCTTCTGCTGCATTTTATTCACCGAAGCAGGCAGGAACCTTCAGGGGAGGGGACCCACCTCTCTATAGGAAGCGTGTCAATGAATCTGTAGCCACATTTTTAAGCTGCCATACACCCTTGTTAATTAAGTCCACTGTTGAGCCAGAGTGGAGAACAACTGGACCCATATCTTTCAAATACTGACCTGCGGAGCAGGGCTGGGCCTTGAGTGAGGCGAATGAGACACTTAGGGTGCAAAATTGAAGAAGGCAGCTACTCTCTGGATCCTGCAGGGGAGCATCTCCTTGCATTTTGTGACCAAGGTGCCTTCCTGGCCTCATCCAGTCCTGGCCCTGCTACAGAGCGCTTGTGTATGAATCATGAGTGTGAATGGGTCTCAGATTCCTGAGTCTCATACTTTGATATTCTGATTCAGTAAGCCCGGTCCCTGTTGGGATTCTGCATGTTTTTAAAGAATCCTAATGGATCTGTTAGAGACCGTGTGCTTTCCTGGTACTGTGCCTTTGTTCACGCTATTCAATCTGCCTTGAATGTCCTTTCCTTCTATTTCTATCCACTATGGCCTATCTACCAATTGGACTATCTACCAATGGGATTTCAGATCCATTTCAAATACTGCCCCTTTTATCAAGCAAAGGTCCCAACAGTCAGAGTATAAACTGTTCCTCCTAAGAAACCCATAGCACTTTTTTTATATGCCTTAAGACACTCACATTTTGTCTAGGATGGTTTGTGGACACACACATCTAGCAAGAACTTACTTTCCTAGGAGGCTACAAAATGGAGATCTGGATCCACCCCATCAATTCTCATAGGTAAAGTCTTGTTAAAACATGGTAGCATTCTCTGACTCATCTTGCTCCCAGATTGTTCTAATCCACACAACAGCTGGCATGCTCCTGGCACGTTTCTGATGCCCGGTAAACAGTGGATATCTCTCCTGATGAAAGGTTGGATTCCCATTTTTGCATCCTTCACGGAGGCCCCCAAATATTGAGTAATTACCCTAGTTGAAATGCTTAAGCATAGATAGGGACTGCATCCTTTATTGTGACTTCTATTTTGGAAAATTTCTTGCTTGAACTTTACCTGACCATCTTTTCCGCATTGTAAAGGGTTTTGTCGAGGCTCACTCTGTGTAGAGTCCTTACCACTCACTACCTTTGTGGACGGCAATACCACATGCAAACCTCATAAGCCTTTGAGATAAACCCCATTTTCTTGACCATTGTAGTGATGAAGAAAACTGGGATTTAGCAACTTTCCAGATCACAGAATAACAAAGCGACTGAGGCAGGTTTCAAACTCAGACCTCGACGATTCCAAAACGTGATGATTTCTCCCCTACACCAAATCAGCCCCCCCATTAATCGGTGGTGTCCATTAAGCCCACCCACCTTTGAGGAGGGTGGGGCGGACAGGTTCGCTTGGACGAAAAGCAAAGTTGGCAAAATCTCTTCCAGTCTCTTAACTCGTAAGGTTTCCGCCGCGGGTCTCTTTTAACTCCTAAGCTTTCCGCTGCGGGGTAGGCTCGGGGCTCCCGCACCCGGCGCTTTGGCTCTCGGGACACGCGCCCTCGCACCCCGGCGCTCGGCCACCTCCTCCCTGGCGGCACGTGGGTGGGGCGGGGGCTCCAGGGGGCGGCGGCCAATGGCAGCGAGGGGGTCAGAGTCGGTTCCCCGCGAGGGGCGCAGCGGTTGCTAAGCGCAGCGATGAGACGGATCCGGCGCCAGCAGCCCAGGGAAGGGGGAGGCGCGAGCGAGAGCGCGTGGGAGCGCGGAGGCCAGAGCCGGGAGGGGGAGCGAGCGGAGAGAGACGCCGGGGAGGCGCGCGGGAGCGAACGCCCGCTCGGGAGCCGGAGCCCCGCGGCAGTGCGGCCGCGCCCCTGCCCGAGCCCGTGCGGCCGCCCAGCCCCGCTCCGCCAGCCGCCTTCTGGGCTCCCGAGGATGGAGGACTCCCGGGAGACGTCGCCGTCCTCCAACAACTCCTCGGAGGAGCTCAGCTCTGCCCTGCAGCTGTCCAAGGGCATGTCGATCTTCCTGGACGTAAGTACCGGGCGAAGGAGTTGGGTCGGCGGTCCCCGACCTCCACCCCCTCGTCGCGGCTTTCCTCTTCCCCTGGAGGAGGGTGGTCGGTCCAGGCGCTCATCAGCAGGTGTTTTGTACCCCCCCTCCCCCCCCGAACACCAGCGAGAACTACCTCCTTACCTCGCTCCCCTGTCCCCCTGGAAATGCACCGAGGAAAATGCGGGAGAATGGCTACCACCCAACTTGTAAAAAGGATTGTCCTGCACCTGCAGCTCGGGGCTTAACAACCCTGAATGAATGGCAGAAGTTAAATTTTCCAGCGGCGTGGGTTTCATTGGGGACTAGATCGGTAGCTACAACAATCTCCATTCAGGTGAATAGAGCGTTTTAAAGGGGCTAAGGGAGGGAGGGAACATCATTAACTCAACTCATCTCTGATGTGACCTGTTTGCAGTTCCCCATCTCCCTGAAGCTCTTAGGCGACGGGGACAGCATTAGGGATTGCGATGCCTCGCCACCCTTCCCCAGGCCCCACGGAGAACAATTACTTTGAAAACATACTTGTTTTTCGTTTTTAAAGCGGTGGCCAAGATCCCTTTCATGCTGTTACTTTTTTCACTGCCACCTCCTATTTTTCCGTTTTTCTCTCCTGTTCTTCCCTATACCTCTCCAAGTTTTCATTGCTATTCATCAATTCAAGCATCTGAATGTTCTTCCTTGGGGCCTCTCCCTCCCTTCGGTATTGATGCCCTTCCTTCATTTCTCTGATACTGTAATCGTTCTTTCTCTTTCTTTGTTTTCTTTTTTCTACCCTCACGCCGGGGGTTTTTATCTGTACAGCAGTTTTGTTTCTTATTTATTTCTCAATTTTGTGTTACTGCCCCTTTCTGTTGTTTCTGTTCTTTCTTTATTTTTTTTTTCACCCAGCTCTTTGCTGTTAGGATTAGTGGTTTTCCTATCCCTCAGTTGCCTGCCGGCTTGGGCTCCCTCAGCCTCTGCGTTGTCACATATATGCTGTCACCTGGAGGTAGTCGGTGGGGATAATTCTGGCCACTTATTTAGACATGATAGAAAATTGGCAAAAGGCATTGAGGAGTGCTGCGAGCTCTTTACTGTTCCCTGAGATCATTTCTTATTTAAATCCAGGTGTATTTAAAATGAAAATACATTTATTTGTGGAGAGATGAAACCATCAGGAAATCAACTCATTAGTACCATAATGGTGAAGCGGTTGTCATGAAGATAAGGGGGACAGAGTGAGGAGCCCTCCCAAGTGTCTTTGAATGGATTAGCTGGGATTTTTTAATTGGGAGAGAAAACCATATTGATCATTAAATCCGGTCAAAGGCAAATGTCATAGGTGAGACTCAGCTGCATCTCCTGGCAGCCTCCTCCCCTCCTCACCATGCAGTTCCAGGTGGGGATCCAGGCCTCTGTGGCCAGCCATCTTCTTCCCACCAAAACCATCTGATTCCCATTTTTTCTCTCCAGTTTAAGTCCCTTATTCTTCTGAGCCCTTATCTCTGCTTGGCTCTGGCCAGTCAGGTGATGTTTTGGCTCTAGTGGTCCAGCTGGCTGCTATTATTCATTAAATTATTCGTTAAATCCTGCCATTCAGGGCCAAAAAGCCCGTGAGGAAGCCAGGCTGAGAGAAGGAGGCACACTGCACACGGGAGAAGGGGATCTTCAGGGATAGCATCAGGGCTCCAGGAACTCACGTCTGTTAGGAGGTTGATGGCTAAGCTGCCATCAAAGAGATTCAAAGAGGGCCAAGGGACCCTCCGTTCATACTGGCCTGATCTTCACTGGGTCCCCCAAGGATATCAAGTGCTTCTCTATGACTTTTTTTGAAGCAGTTAACAAATCCTGGCGATACTGTGGAGATGAATGGATTGAGCTGTATAAATGGAAGTCGTCCTCTTTGACACACACACTAATCTTGGCCCAAGTGTTCAAACTGCTACTTAAAAAGAAAAGAAAAGAAAAAGAAAACAGAGGAAATTAAACTCTTTTTTTTTTAATTTTTTTTTTAACATTTTATTTATTTTTGAGACAGAGAGAGACAGAGCATGAACGGGGGAGGGGCAGAGAGAGAGGGAGACACAGAATCTGAAACAGGCTCCAGGCTCTGAGCAGTCAGCACAGAGCCGGACGTGGGGCTCGAACTCACGGACAGTGAGATCGTGACCTGAGCCGAAGTCGGACGCTTAACCGACCGAGCCACCCAGGCGCCCTGAAAATCTTGTTTATTGTCTTATATACATGATTGTTCTCAAGCTCTGTAAATAAACAGCAGCAGGTCCCTGTCCTGAAGGAACATGTGCTCTATGAATAGGATACCCTTGCCTTCTTGTATCTATTTCTAGAATTTAAAAATAAGAGTACAAAACTGATTTCACACAAGAGGTGTTGACATGCTTGTTTGTCAGGAAAACGCCAGTGTCTATATTAAAAAAAAAACAAAAAAACTGCCACTGGATTTTATCTCGAGTAGAAGAGATTTTGTTTACACTTTTTCTTTGAGATGTTTTGTGAAAAATCCAGCACTCTGGTGAAATATGTGACATGAGAAAGGATTTGTTACTTAAGGATTTTTGAATTATTCATTTCTGGATCATATTGCTTTTAGCAAAAATAAAATGTGAAATATAAATACATAATTTACTCGATTTGTTTTCATATATTCCAGTAGCACTGCTAAGAAAGATTGCTTTTTGAATTCTATGCAGATCATAAGTCGGTAATAGAGATTCCCTGTTCCAAAGAGGAACAGGAATGAAACCCATCAGAGTCACCTGCATCACCAGGACTGATTTCTGAATTTGAGGAAAACTTTGATTTTTAGTGTTTGTCTTCCAAGGCCACTGTACTAACGAGTCCTCTGAGTGATTTTGAGGCTACCCTTGCTGACATGACTAGATATATCCAGCTGGTAAGAAACTAGCCACAGATCAGAAAACCAGAGAGGGATTTACCATACCTATTTGGCTTTTGCTTCATTTTCCTCATGTCCAAATCAGCAATCATGATGAGTATGCCGCTTAATTCTAGAAGTTGTTGCCTTCAGTGCAAGTGCATAGGATAAGAAAACTGAAAACAGATAAAGGAAGTGTGCTATATAAATTTGCGCCATTATTGCTAGATCATTGTTCCCTATTGAATGCCTGGATCACAGTTGCCAAATCCACAGATGAATACAGAGACTGTTTCATTAGAAATCTAATTTATTTTATTCGATTCTGTCTAAAAAATGGCAGAATATATATGTTATATATACATTATATATATTCATCATAAATACTCTTGAGTGCCCACTGGGGGGCTTAAGGAAACCCAGGGCTGGTGCCAAGGCATCTGTGCTGTGCCCCCCTGCCACCCACAGGAGAGTGGCTTCACTGGGTTCCGTGCATAGCAACATGGGAGGACCAGGAGGATGACAGTTCTTTTCCTTCTTAACACCTGCAATGCTGTCCGTCCCCAGGTTATTTCATTCCAGCTGACAGGGAATAAACTCTGATGTAGAATACTAGTCCATAAAGCATGTGGTCCCTCTTTGGAATCATTCTATTAATCGACTCTGCTACTGTGCAAAGGGAGAAAATCAAGCCTTTCACATCATCCCCCAAAGCAAGATAAATCTGAAGTGAAGTTAGTTATAATTCCACCGCTTGATGCCACTGCCTTCTCCCCAACAGTTTTGTTTGCTTTTTAGCTGGAAAGGAAGTGGCCCTTCCTCATGTCGCTAGGGGCAGAAGTGGGGCCTGGAAGGCTGTGAGGGAGAGAGATGATCTTCCTGTTTGTCTTCCCTTCCTTCCCCCAGCCAGGCATGCACACTGACGCCCACTGAACAAAATGCACAGTGCCTTGGCTGGTCAGGGACTTGGTGAAAATAAGGAAGAGTCTTCTTTTGCAAAGCTACTTAATCCTGAAGCCCTGTCTCTACACATGGATGGGAATATCTGTCTAAGAGGTGAGATGGACGGAGGACTGTCAGAGCAGAAACAGTTTTCCAGGTACAACGGTTCTGTGACCGAATTCTGCTAGAGCCATATACCTCCTATCTTGTCTAGCGCACCCTGGATAATTTGAGTGCGGTTGTTCCGTTGGGAGGATGGCAGTTAACCCTAATTGGCAAGGCAGATATCACTCTCCGAGGTTTAAGAGGCTGCAGAAGTAAGGGAAACTTCGTTTTAGTGTTACCATACATTTAAAACTGTTTTCTCACACAAGCCCTACTCCAGGCACAATTGAGACGATAAAAATGTTTGTGCTGATTACCTTTGCTCCATCCATTCCGTGGCCACTTGCCTGCATCCTATTTCGTGGAGGTCCTTCCTTCTGGAGGTCCAGGTCCACAGGCTATGATTTACCTGGTAGGTCTTCCCTTCTGGATGGTACCCCGTGTTCTGGATGAGAACCAAATTCCCTGCCCTATATCCTCATCTCTCAGGAGTCTTCCTGGCTTATGTCATTACCTAATTTTAACCTGGTACACAGTAGAAAGCACTTAGCAGATATTAGTTCAGTAAATAGTGACAAATAGGCCTTGACAACAATATTTGCATCTTAACACCTGCCTTGAATAACCTCGGGTGAGAAATGAGACATTTTAATGAAGGCCGTCAAAGAGTAGCCTTTAGGGTAAAGGATGCTGTTTGATAATCCGTAGATTGTTGCAAAAACACAGCATGGCCTACATTTGAGTTTTAATTCTGACCCTAATATTTGCATCTATTTACCATGTATCTTGTGGTAGCAACTGGTAAGATTAGCCCATCCAGATTACTATGGTAGCATAGTGTAATGAACCCAGTTTTCATCTGCAGTACATTTAAAAAAAATTTCTTTAATGTTTATATATTTTTGAGAGAGAGAGAAAGAGAGTGCAAGTAGGGGAGGGGCAGAGAGAGAGGGAGACACAGAATCAGAAGCAGGCTCCAGGCTCTGAGCTGTCAGCACAGATCCTGACGTGGGGCTCGAACCCACCAACTGTGAGATCATGACCTGAGCTGAAGTCGACACCTAACTCACTGAGCCACCCAGGTGCCCCTGCAGTACATTTTTTTATTAGTCTGTGGGCTCAGAGGCAAAATTTGCAGCAGAGACCGTTCTGTTCATATTTCATTACAAAGAACTGTCTTAATAAAGCTACTGTCTTAATTTCATTGCTAAGAGGCTGAATGCTATTTAAGATACTGCTTTCTGAAATGAAATGTTGGACGTCCTGGGCCCAACTCTCTGGTATGTGGTTATTCCTGTTCTAGTTACTTCGAACTCTTAAGGACACAATAGAGCTTGAAATAGAATCTTCCGAGCATAGTAAAGGTAAGAATTAGGCTGTGTTTCATGTCTCCCTGACTCTCCGCTGGGGCTTCATAGTTTCAAGGAGGGGGAGGAAGCTGGTTATGATGGAGAGGAGGATTCCCCAAATCCCCACTAGAAATTAGCTTCGTGGAGTAAAAAGATTTTGTGTCCCATTCTGCTCTAAGCACAGTTCTTACTACTACAAGCAGCTTTCTTGCAATCGTTAAATAAATTTAGTTTATAAAGGGGGACCAATTTCTTATGCACGCAAGTCAGGGGGGATACATATCTGTTGTTGGAAATTTGTCATAAGTGAGATTTTGGGTAATAATATTAAACTATTATAAGATTGTAAAATGATTAGATTTAGCCATACTTCATCTTCATGAAGTCAACAGAAGGAAAGGAAGATAATACTTCTGTAGCAGAAAGCAGGAAAACCGAAAACTTTGGTAATCAAAACTATTGCTAATCTTTCGAGCTGCCCACCAAGAAGTGATGACCTAAATGTACGAGTGGCTCTGGTTACTTCACATAACTGTCTGGTGCTCAGAAAAATGATCCTCGTATGCCCCTTTCATGTGATTCAAGGGTATCTTTGCAATATGATAAAGGGACATTTTCTCTGGTAGTATATATAACATAGCTGTGGTGTGCTGTGTTACCCGGATTTTTTTTTCCCTTAGTAGACAGTGCCAGCTAGGGCTGATTTGATTGTTGCTAACAGAAAAAAAAAATAACCTAAAGTATCTTAAGATTTAAAACAATAATTTATTGGCTCCTGCGATGAGAAGTGGAGACTCTCGTCAGAATGGCTTGATCAGGAGCTCAGAGAGTGTCATCAGGATCCGCTTTCTTTCAGTCCTGGATGGACACTGCTGTCTTGAGGACTGGTTATGTCCAGTTCTAGGTTGTATAAATTTTCTGTGGCTTCTATGACAGTATACTGCACACACAATGGCTTAAACAACCGCATTTGTTTTCTCAGTTCTGGAGGCTGGGTCGATGATATCAAGGTATGGGGAGGACCTTTCCCTCTGAAGGCTCTAGGGGAGAGTCTGTTCAATGCGTGTCTCCTAGCTTCCAGGGTCAGATTCCCGTACATTCTTTGGCTTGCAGCTGTACCACACCAGTATCTGCCTCCATTACCATGTGGTCTCCCCTCTGTCTCTGCATCTCTGAATCTCTCTCTCCTTATAACGTCACCAGTCTTTGGATGTAGGGCCCACTCCAATCCAAGAAGAGCTTACTTTCTTTTTTTAAAGTTTATTTATTTATTTTGAGAGAGAGAAACAGAGACAGAGGCAGAGGCAGAGAGAGACGAGAGAGAAAAATCCCAAGCAGGCTCCGCACTGTCAGCACAGAGCCCGACGTGGGGCTCCAACTCCCAAACCGTGAGATCATGATGTGAGCCCAAGTTGGACGCTTAACCAACTGTGCCACCCAGGAGCCCCAGTAAGATCTTATCTTAATTTGATTACATCAGCAAAGACTACTTTCAAACAAGGTCACCTTCACAGTTACTGGAGGTTAGAACTTCAGTGTTTGTTTTGAGGCCCACAGTTCAACCCATGACATATATAACGATAGAAGGGTGGACAGCAGCTTCTTACCTATATCTTCCCAAGTTCAGAGTCAGCAGAAGAGAAAGCGTGTCTCTTATGATAATTCCAGCAAAACCATGACCTTACTGTGCTCATGCCTGAGTAGTCACTGTGGACTGAGTGATGTGACACCCTGTTTGCCAGGCCTGAAGGCTCTGCCCAATCCTCGAGAGTAGAGAAAAGATCGATTTCCCAGAAGCAAATTTTGAAATCATGACTTAAGATACCTGATGGCCAAGCAGTTCTTATCCACCAAAGATAATGTAATTAATGTGTAGAAGTAAAGTCATATACAATATAGACACATGAGGTCTGTTTATCCATGATTTATTATTTTTTTGTTTCCATGGATTCCCATTTATTGAGATACAATTGACTTACATGAAATTGCGCCCATTTAAAGTGAAAAGTTGATAAGTTTTTACATATGTACATACCTGTGAAGTAGGTACTTCAAGATACCTACTAGTAGTCAAGTAGTCAAGACAATAAATAGTCAAGACAATAAATATACCTACCACTCCAAAAAGTTTTCCCATGTCCTTTTATAATACCCTCCCTGCTCATTTGTATACAACCCTTAATCTTCTTCCTGTCACTATAGATTAGTTTGCATTTTCTAGAGTTTTATATAAATGGAATCATATAGCAGGTATTCTTTTTTGTCCTAGGGTTTTACTCAACATGATCACTTTGTGATCCATCTGAGTTATTGTGTGTATTCAAGAACCCTTTCCTCTTTATTGCCCAGTAGTACTCGTCGAGTGGATGTGCCACAGATTTCTTTTGTGCAAAGGCATTGGGTTGTTTTCAGTTTTTGACTACTATAAAGAAACTTCTCAATTAGGAAACCTTTATTTAAAATTGGAATTTCTTTTATTTAATGGTGGGTGAATTATGTATGAATATGATGTTCACTGCAATTGCAAAAATGGTCATAATTTTTTTTTCTTTTTCTTTTTCAGATACTGAGGAGAGCAGATAAAAATGGTAAGACCAAAAATATGCAGTTTCTATTTATTAATCTCTTGCCTTTTAGATCACCTTATAAAGAATAATATGGAAAAGAGAGGAGAACCCAAGAAAATGGTACATAAAACGTCAGCCTCTTGTGCTAAGAATTTTAGGCAAGTTTATGGCTCCAGATATTCATAGGAAGCTGAAAGAGATACGTACATTTGACAGGAAGACGGAATTTATGCCTTGAAGTGAGGAGCTGTCATAGCTCTGGCTTTTCCCTTTTATGCTTTAATTTTAAAGTAATAACAGCTTCTAATCATTGAGTGTCTACTATGTGCCAGGCCTTGGGCCAAGTGCTTTGAGTTATTTCTTAGAGTTAACAAGATATAGATCTGAGACTTGAACTTGGGTCTGTGTGGCACCAAAATCTTGGCTGTCCACACCGAACAGTGGCCTTGGGGGCTGCTGTTGTGCTCTGAGCTAGTTACCTACAAGCCTGCATTGCCAGACTTACCTCCACTCCATGGCTCTTGGCCATAGCTCTTGCATTTGAATTATATGCACTAGAAGTAATAATCTATAGGGACAGAGCAGTAGGTTGAAACTAGTATAAAAAGATTGTTCTGTCAGAGGAACTATGATTTAAATGATGCTTGCACAAAGTCCGATTATAAGCTGTCATAAGCAATATCCTTTGACTCTTATCCCACTGCAGATTTTGTTCCATGGAATGCCAAATTAGAGCTTATTGAGTTTATTTTGCTGCTGTAATACAAGTACAGTATAGTACAAGTATAGTATAGAGCTATATTCTTGACAAGACTTTTGTGACAAATTTAGGATACAAAAAGTCCTTTCCTTTTCTTGAAATCCGATTTCTTATCTGTGGGGAAGGGTTACAGGCAGAGTCCAGGTCTGACACTTTAAAAACATTTGTTGTGGTCTGGTTAGCCCTTAAGCAGCCAGATCAAGAAAAGCTTGATTGCACTGGATAGCTTTTCACACAACAGAAAAGATATTAACCCCAGGAGTTGCTGTCATATGAGGGTCTGTTCCCCAACCCGGATATTTCATTGGGCCTGTCCATTAGAATGTTTTCTCAAATTAGGGTGCACTGGTTAATATATTATCAATTCAGAGGGGCTTTTTTCCACCTGAATCACTTGATTGATTTTTAAGACGGATGTAACGATGCTGTTATCTTGTCTTCTCATCCCACTTGTTGGCCTTATGCCTGACGTCCAAACCCAGTGATGCCTGAAGCACGACTGAATAGTCCCTATGGCTCCACGCTAGTTGCCATATTAGCATATTAGCAGCCATTTCTAGTTCAGATATGCCTTTTCTCTCTCTCTACCCAGGCTCCTAGTTTTCTCAGGCTACACCTTCCTTTCCTTGGACCCCCGGCTCTCATGGAGGGTCCTTATTACCTTTGTATATGCCACTCTTCTCTCCATTACAACTCACCTCTTTTGGTGGCTTGCTGTCATAATCCGTAGTCATAATAAAAAGCACCTGAAAAACCAGTTCATGATTTACTGTAGTTTATGATAACCTCATATGTTCTGCTATGAAGAATGGTCACTCGGTCAAAATAGGATAGATCAGGAGAGATGGGAGTGCTTTGATCTAAAAGCCCGGTGTGGTCCTGTTCGGTCCTCTGTTTTTTTCATCTGCCTCCTTGCTCCCTCTCCTAATGTGCTCTCAAAGCCACCTGCCCTTCCGCTCTTATTCCCACATACTCACCACGCGTCCTCTTCTGTAGCCCTCCCAAGCACTAGGGATTCTCTGAGCATCGCTCCATCTGTCACCCTTCTGTGGTGGCGTCCTTGCTTTGACTTCTACCTGTTCTGCCCTTTCTGTGCTTAGCCAGCTTGCACACTCTCCTGTATTGCTGTCATTCCTGCTCAGAAGGCACCTTATCTGAAAAGCCTTCCCCAGCTCCCCCTTGCAGGGCCCCAACCTCTCTCTCTCTGTGCTCTGCACACTTTGGCTTGTATTGCTTATTCCCTTTTGTGAGGACTACAGTTGTTTGCTGGCGATTCTACTTCTCTAAGCCAAGCTTGCCTCTCTTGGACAAGGAACTTGGCTTAGGTGTAGATACCACGCCCAGCCAGTCCTGGGGACTCCGTGGATGTTCATTTAACAAATTAACGACGATTAATGACATTTTTCTCCATTACCCATCTCCTGCCTCTCTGTCTACTCTTTCCCCTGCCTTTCATCCTGCTTTGCTCTTCTCCCTAATTCTCAGTGTAAAGTGAGGGGAAACAGAGACAGGACAGTCTGGGTTTAAGTCACAGCTCTGGCACCTAGTAGCATTATGGCTTTGGGTAAGCAACAAACTCTTCACCCTCTGCTTTCTCATCTACAGAATAGAGATAATAGCACCTACCTATGTCATGGGGTTATTATGAATAGTAAGTGACACACATATGTAAGGTCCCCAGGGAAGTGCATGGTACATAGTAATAACTTATACCTGCTCATTTTGCCACTATTTTTATGATCAATGTGATCAGTATCACTATTTAAAGCTTGAGCTATTTTGAGGTTGTGATGCCTTAGCTATTGGAGACACTTGGTGACATTCCAGTCATTTCTATTTCAGTGGAGTTTAGTGAGAAAAAAAAAGAGACTATTTACCATATATTCAGAATTGGAAAAGGGAAAAAGAATTGTGGATAATCTAATGTAAATGAGAAGATACCAACATTAAAAAACCATCTTTCTGAACCATGTGTTCATCCCATTCTGTATTTGCAAATAAACAGCTGCTACATGTACGTGATCTCTGGGTAACAGACCCTCATATGACAGAATCCCTTATGGACTGCATAATTGGCAATGGAATAACAAAGGGGGTAAGAGGTGTTATTCAGTATCAGCTTAATATGATACTTAGCCTACCAGATTTAGCTTTTGGGATCTATCTGACATGAGAGAAGCTGCTGGAGAAACGGGGAAAAAATACATGATAGCAATTAGCTATAATAATGGTGTCTCAGATTTGTTTGCTTTTGGTTATTGTTTTAAAATCATAGGCTAGGATCCTAGACACAAAGACAGACCTCAAAATAGGATAGGAGAGATATGAGTGCTTTGATCTAAAGAGCCCAGAATTAAATCTAGAAATGCAAAGCTCCTGAGAAGGCTTACTTATATGCAGGTAGAATGAAAATGGAAATGATTCATGGGTATTTGCAAAGTTCACAAAAAAAAAATTAACCTTAGAAAAAGGCAAAATGGAAAGGCTCATAGTAATTAACACCACAGATTTTATTTCACAAAGCACCAGGCCCACCGCGGGGAGTAAAATGCCTGCCGCAACATAGGTGCTCAGTCAGTACTTGCAAATCTATTTGCAAAAGGTGCATATCCAACGATATGATACTGAAAACTGAACAAGAAACACAACCTTATAGATCAGTCCATCAAACTAAGCATTGTTGTTACTTATCTGTTGTTTATTAATTAATAGTATTAGCTAAAATTTGTTGAGGACATGTCTTAGACTATGTCCGATTACAGGTGCTTTATATACATTGTCTTCAGTTGTTGTGAAAAGTCTATAGAATAAATAGTTTAGAGCAGTGGTAAGAACACTGGCATTGGTTTAATGACTTAGAGCAAATCATTCAATTTCCCCTTGCC
Source organism: Neofelis nebulosa (assembly GCF_028018385.1). NCBI lineage: Eukaryota > Metazoa > Chordata > Mammalia > Carnivora > Felidae > Neofelis > Neofelis nebulosa. The sequence goes on from NC_080795.1 coordinate 38,020,504, forward strand.
TCCGTTTCTTCGGCTGTGAAGGGGGGATAGATAATATTGTTTCTCTCAGAAAGCTGTCGTGAATAGTAAATGAAATTTTGCCTGTGCATAGTAATTACAAAGATATCAATCCATTAAGAAGCTATAACATTTTAAAATATTTATGCACCCAATATAGAAGCAACTAAATATATAAGGCAAATTTCAGCAGACCTAAATGGAGTAATGGACAGCAATAGAATCATACTAGTGAACACTAATATACCACTTACATCAATGATGTTGATGATTTTCTGAGACGATCAATAAGAAAACATTCTGCTTTAAACAACAGACCAGATGGATTTAATAGATGTATACATAGCATTCGTTCTGAAAGCAACAGCAGAATACACGTTTTTCTTGAGTGCACATGGAACATCCTCTAGGATAGATTATATACATGTTAAGTCACGAAACAAGTCTAAATAAACTTAAGAAGATTGAAATCATATCAAGCATCCTATATGACCACAGTGATGTGAAACTAGAAATCAATTACCAGAAGAAAACTGGAAAATCACAAATATATGGAGATTAAACAACACACTACTGAACAACCAATGGATCAACAAAGAAATCAAAGGAGAAACTTAGAAACTACCTTGAGACAAATGAAAATGGGAATACAACATAACAAAATCTATGGGGTGCAGCAAAAGTAGTTCTAAGAGGGAAGTTTATAGCGATATAAACCTACCTCAGAAAATAAGAAAAATTCTCAATCTGACTTTACACCTAAAGGAACTAGAAAAAGAATAAATAAAGCCCCAAGTTTAGTAGAAGGATGGGGCTAATAAGTATCAGAGTTGGAATAAATGAAATAAAGACAAAAAAGACAACAGAAAAGATTGATTAAACTAGGAACAGATTTTTTGAAAAGATAAAAAGACCTTTAGCTAGACTCAGTAAGGCAAAAAGGGGGCTCAAATAAATAATATCAGCATTGAAGAAAGAGAAGTGGCAACTGATACCAAAGAAATACAAAGGATCCTAAGACACTATATGAACAATTATATACCAACAGATTGGACAACCTAGAAGAAATGGATAAATTCCTAGAAACATACAATCTTCCAAGACTAAATCATGAAAAAAAAGAAAAGTCTGAATAGACTGATTACTAGAAAGGAGATTAAATCAATATAAAAAAAAAAAAAAAAACCTACCAACAAATGAAAGTCCAGAACCAGGTGGCTTTACTTGTGAATTCTACCCAACATTCAGATAAGATTTAATATCTGTTCCTCTCAAACTCTTCCAAAAACGTTGAAGAGGGAGGATTGCATCCAATCTTATTTTATGATGTCAGCATTAATTACCCTGATACCAAAACCAGACAAAGATACCACAAAGAAGTAAAATTATAGGCCAATATTCCTGATAAACTTAGATGCAAAAATTCTCAACAAAATATTAGCAAACTGAATTGAACAAAACATTAAAAAGATCATATACCATCATCAAGTGGGATTAATCCTAGGGATTCCAGGATGGTTCAACACCCAAATAATCAATCAACATGATATCCAATTTTAACAAAAGGATAAAAATCATATTATCTCCTCAATAGATGCAGAAAAAGCATTTGACATAATTCACCATCCATTTATGACAAAACCTCTCAACAAAGTTGGACTGTAGACTATTTCAATATCTAAAGTCCACAAAGACAAGCCCACAGCTAACATTATACTCAATGGTGAAAAACTGAACAGTTAAGCTTTAAGATTAAGGACAAGACAAGGATATCCACTCTTGCCACTTTTATTCAACGTAGTAGGAAGTCCTAGCCAGGGAAATTGGGCAAGAAAAAGAAACAAAAGGCATCCAGATCAGAAGGGAAGAAGTAAAACTCACTATTTGAGGGCAACATGATTTTACAAATAGAAAACCCTAAAGTTGCCACCAAAAAAATGTGTTAGAGCTAAGGAGTGGATTCAGTAAAGTTTGGGTACAAAAGCAATATACAAAAATCTGTTGCATTTTTATATACTGAAAATGAACTACCAGAAAAAGATATTAAGAAAATAATCCCATTTACAGGTGCATCAAAAAGAATAAGATACCTAAAAGTAAATTTAACTAAGGTGGTGAAAGACCTGTGCAGACATTAATGAAAGACATTAATGAGAGAAATTGAAGAAGACACAAATAAATGGAAAGAGACTCTGTGCTAATAGATTAGAAGAACTAATATTGTTAAAATGTTTATATTACCCAAAGCAATCGACAGATTCAAAGCATTCCCTCTCAGAATTTTGGTGGCATTTTTCAGAAATAGAAAAAAATAACCTTAAAATTGGGACAGAACTACTACTGGCATTAAAAACACTCATATAAGAAGTTCAGGTTGAATTTGTGTGTTTGGGAATATTTTGAAGACTTCATTGGATCCTTATGTAACCAATGTTAATAGATTAGCAAGAATTGGTAAGAGCCTTTCAACATGGCCGCCCACAGTTTGGTTTATTCAGTTAACGTGTAAATATGACCTCAGGTAGAGGGGTAAAACACAGGTTTGATAAATGGGAATATTTTCTCTGAAGATAGGGAAACTTTGAGAGTACCATCCAGAGGTCTGTGGTTCTATTTCCTTTATCTTGCTAACAAGGCTCTTGTGATATGAGCTAGTTAGTTAAGAATCACCGGCCACACAGGGAGCTCTATAGCCCCTCCGATATTTAAAAAAAAAAATTTTTTTAATGTTCATTTATTTTTGAGACAGAGAGAGACAGAGCATGAATGGGGGAGGGGCAGAGAGAGAGGGAGACACAGAATCGGACGCAGGCTCCAGGCTCTGAGCCATCAGCCCAGAGCCCGACGCGGGGCTCGAACTCACGAACCTAACTCACGAACCGTGAGATCGTGACCTGAGCTGAAGTCGGACGCTCAACCGACTGAGCCACCCAGGCGCCCTGCCCCTCCGATATTTTAATCGGGGATCCTAGCCCCAAACAAGGATAAAAAGATTAAAAGCTGGGCCCTGGAAATTAGGATTACTGGCATGAGGCCGATTTTTATTTCATAATCTCTCACTATTTTCTCAAAATGTTTTGGGAACATCGGTGTAACTGAGAATCAAGTAACTAATTGCAGAGCAGTAGGGATCAGATATGGCACTATACTATATTTACACTCAGGCGTCTGCAAACTTGCAAACCCTTCAATTGTACACCTACCAGCTTGAAAGTCAAAGCAAAGTCTAGTAAGAGCTATCTAAAAAAATAAATAAAATCTCACGGCCGGACAATGACCCAGGAAGAAGTGGCTCATCAGGCAATACAACATGTGGGAGTGCATGAGTGCAAGTTCCGACTATGATAATTTTTTCACAAAATAAGGAAAAACAACTTTTCTATTTCCACAGTATGGTTTTTTTTTTTCTAAAATACAAAGCAGTTTCACTCTCATAAATGTGTTGCTTTTCTGCCAAAAGCAGAAAACTGTGAAAATTCTTATCTTTACTTAGCTGGTCTGATCAGCTGTCATAGAAACAAACAGAGAATTTCTATTCAAATTACTGAGCCCACAACATGAATGCCATGGGCAGCCAAAGGTTCAGAAGTCAGAACCTGCTCTGATAGCAAATCCTACAGTGTATAGTGCAAGGTGTCCCCTCTAAAATGTGGCCTCTACCATAAGTGCTGTCTGTAATCTGGATCTGTTGGTTAGCAGCCCAGAGTTCCTTTCTCTTTCTGTTCTGCGGTGAATCATCTCCTCTACTCCATCTAGTTACAGTTAACTCTAACTATAGTTAAGCTAGGCTTTGTCGTCAGATGTCCTGGGTTCAAATTCCCGTTCCTCTCTCTCTCTGTGATCTGAGCGAATTATTTTACTTCCTCGTTTATAAAAAGGAGATAAAAACTGTAGGTCTCATTGGGCCCCTGGGTGGCTCAGTCGGTTAAGCCTCTGACTTCGGCTCAGGTCGTGATCTCAAGGCTCATGAGTTCGAGCCCTGCATCGAGCTCTCTGCTGTCAGCCCAGAGCCTCCTTCAGATCCTCTGTACCCTTCTCTCTCTGCCCCTCCCTGGTTCATTCCCTCTCTCTCTCTCTCTCTCTCTCTCAAAATAAATAAACTTAAACAACAACAACAACAATGCCTCTCACACAGGCTTTTTAAAAGATTAAAAGAAATAATACAGATTTTTTTTAAAGGTGCCTGTCCCTTAAAAAGTTTTTTTTTTTTAATAAATGTTACCTATTTTTATTTTTTCATCCTGCTTATTCTTATTTGGTGGGATAATTACAATGGCCCGCCCACCCTCCCATTGGTGCTGAATTGTTTTCCTGTCAGTGCCTAGATGTTCTGTCCATGATGACCTTACTGAGCCTTCATAGCTGCCCTGGCTGTTGCCCTACCTTTGCCATGGTCATTCAGCTTTGCCTATTGTTTGTAAATCAATAATCCTAATATAATTTCTCATGTGTGCTTAGAGTTGGCCCTGTATGCCCAAGACACCCTTTGGGTTCTATACTCCAACACTGAAAACTAGGGAAACTGAATTCATTTTTATTTATGGTTTTTAAAGAAAATAGTGAAAGCATTGGGAAAAACTGAAATGTATGTGATGCATTCAGCATCTGAGGTTCTCTCAGGTATCAAAAGTGTTGCGATGCTGGATTTCATTGGCTCCGTCTTCATGATGTCAAAATGACCAGTGGGTCCGTGTATTTATTTCAAAGTAGAAATATTGTGATCTCTTCCAACTGCTTATTACTTACACTTTTAAAAATGTTTTATTAGAGGGGGGGCCTGGGTGGCTCAGCTGGTTAAGCGTTCGACTCTTGATTTTGGCTCAGGTCATGATATCATGGTTCGTGAGATTGAGCCCTGCGTGGGGCTCTGTGCTGACAGTGTGGAGCCTGCTTGGGATTCTCTCTCTCTCCCTCTCTCTGTGCTCCTCCCTGTGTGCGCGCTCTCTCTCCCTCTTTCTCCCAAAGTAAATAGATAAACTTAAAAAAAAAATAAACAGAATACTCCATTTGTTCCAGGATAAAACCCAGACTCCTAAGCATGGTACCACTTACCCAGCCTCTTCTCCCTCCATTCTCTCTGAAGGACACTGCCCGTAACTCCCCCAGCCCCCAGCGTCTAGACATGCACCACTTCCTCTGACTTTCATCCTTCTGGTTTCAGCCTAAGTTTATCTCACCCATGAAGCCCCTTCTGCATTTGGTTTGATAGAAAATGGCCTAGGAGTCAGGGGTGGATTTGTAAGCTAATTCTGCCACGTGCAAACTGTATAGTTTGGGGTAAGTACTTAAAGATTTCTGCTTGGCTTATAGGGCTGTTGTGAGAATTCAATGAAATAATAATTAAAGTACCATACATATGGCAAATATACATTCAGTAAATATTAGTGCCTTAGCCTGACTACCCACCATTCTCTCATCTATAGTTTCATTGCATTTTGTATATACCATTTATCACATTGTACTGAATAGTTAGGGTAGGTTCCCCTACCCCCTATTAGATTGTAAGCTCTTTGAACGCAAGGAATTTTATATCTTTGTATCCCTAGTAATTAGTATAATGCTTGATGTATTATTAGTATTTTGTAAACATTACTAAATTGCTATCGGGCCATAGAGGAAGGTAAGTCTAATTCTGCTGGGGGTGTTGGGAAAGCCGCCTCTTTTTAATGTTTATTTATTTTTGAGACAGAGAGAGACAGAGCATGAACGGGGGAGGGGCAGAGAGAGAGGGAGACACAGAATCGGAAGCAGGCTCCAGGCTCTGAGCCATCCATCAGCCCAGAGCCTGACGCGGGGCTCGAACTCACGAACCGTGAGATCGTGACCTGAGCTGAAGTCGGACGCTCAACCGACTGAGCCACCCAGGCGCCCCGGGAAAGCCGCCTCTTGAGTGTACTTCATGCGAGTGTAGGTTAGATGGGGGACAGGTAATCCCAGGTAAAAAGAAAAGCAAGTACAAAGGCACACACACACTTGAAAAGTACATAGGAATTAGTTGCTGAACACAGTTTCTCAGTTTGTAAAACTTTATCCTGAATACCTCCCATGCTCATGTCTGAAAGCACACTCTCCATCCCAGCTGCCCGGCTTGCTGCAGTAGCATTTCCCAACTCTGGAAATGCTACCATTATTCACTACTTGCTCCAGCCAGAAGTTTCAGAGGCTTCCATGATTCTGAGCCTCTAAAAACCCCACATCTAATCCATTAGTAGACCCTGTTGGCTCCACCGTTAAAATACATTCAAAATGAAGTCACTTCTCACTACTTCCAAATCTCTACCCTAGTTAAAGCTGCCAGAATTTTACAGCCGGGCTGCCACAAAACCCTCCAGATTAGAGCTGTTGAAAGCGTCAATAAATCCATGGTAAAGGTAATAAAGAAATTGAACTTGATATTTTTGAATGTATTATTAGCAAAGATTCGGTAATTAGTTAAAAACATTAAGACAGATGAAGGTATTTAATAGTATGGCTGAGGGCAGGAAGGTATTTAATAGTACATACTTATGGCTAAGGGCAGGAAGGCAGACTTGTAGTTTCTGGCTTGGGTAATGAGACTGTTCTTTATGTTGAGAGTGTCTTCTATATTAAAAAAATTTTTTTGTAATATTGGCGTCACTTTTAGTTATGAGAGCTCAGTTATGAATATCTGTTGCTGTTAACGAGAGACATGTCTTTTTTCTCAATGTTCTAAGTCATGCCTAAATTATTAAAAACCAAACACTTGTACATTACTAAGACTTAGATGGCCATGAGAGAATTGGTTCGAACTTCAAAGAAAATATTATAGTAATAACAGCAAAAAAAAAAAAAAAGATGCCTATATGTCAGATGCTCTGCTAGCATAATTTTATTTCATCTCATAACAGTCTTACAAGGAAGATAATATTATCCCAGTTTTACTGATAAGTAATCAGAGACATAGGTAACTTGTTTAAGGTCACAGAACAAGTAAATACAATTTATATTCAGATTCCCCTCTAACCTAAAAGTCCTAGTACTTAGCCCAAGCTGCTTCATCTACTGTGACTCACCTCCATAGTGGGGTGAAGCTGTTGAAATATCCGTCTTTCCACATGCATAATGCTAAGTGATTCATTGTAACTTAAAAACAAGAGACAAAAATGTATGGGATTATCTTGGTGATGATTCTGTTTGTAGGTGGCATAGTATAGTGGAGATCTGGAACCAAAAAGGACACCTTTGATCGTGGCTGTATTATTTGTTCATTCACTCATTCATTCATTTGCCTAATATTTTATGAATCTTCTTTTTATGCTGGACACCGTGCTAGATGGTGGTAATGCAAAGATTCAAAAACACATAAACATGAGTGTACATTCACTAGGGTGTGGTCTTGAACAAATTAACATCTCTCAGCTTGTTTCCTCATTTGTAAAGTAAAAATAATAAAATTTAATTAGCAGCACTATTGTGAGATATATGCCAGGTAAATATATGTGGGGTCCCAAGGATTTTGTTTAGTATATTGTGAATATTCAAAACATGTCAGTTTCCTTCTACCTTCACTAATTTCATATGGGTTCTAAAGATATAATTTATGAAATTACCTATGAATTAATTACGGAAGCAAAGTGGGAACTGTGAGCTCTTACAAAGGCTTTATGTTGCTAGGACAAATTATACATTTGTGTAAGGAAAATAACTCCTTTTGGATTTTGGCACATAGATTTGGAGAAAACTTGGTCAATCACTTCTCAACAATTTGGGACTTGAAGTAGCGAAGGGATATTGGACAATGCTGTCCTTTGGGAATTTAGCATCTTATTGATTAAAAAAAAAAGGCATACACAGAGAAAATTGAGTAACAATGTCATCAACAACACAAGAGGTATCACTAAGGCAAACGGATGCTAAATATACTAATGTATGAGTTCAGAGGAGGAAGAGTTCTTTGGCTTGGGTTTGCCTAGGTAAGCTTATAGAATAATTGTCCTCAACTAGATCTCTAAAGATGAGAAAAAATTGAGACAGCTGGGAAAAAAGAAAGATGCTTACCATCAGGACCAAGTCAGTTCAAAGTGCTCCAAACCCAATTCAGATTCGTTTTAGTGAAATAGGGAGTTAGTTGATTCTTATGACCGAAATACTGCAGGGATGGTATAGAGGCACGGTTGTACTTAGGTGTCAGGAGTCACTCTCCTTTCCTGCCTCCTTCCCTCTCTCTCCATCTCAGGTTTGGTTTTCCTCTGGTTGGTTTACTTTCAGGTAGGCTTTCTTACCAGGAGAGGCAAGATGACTCCTGGAATGCATCCTATGAGTTCAACAAATGAGAATAAAAAGAGAATACCTCTCAATATTTTCTCTGGTTGATCAACTAGAGTCACATGCCTATTCTTTTATTTGTTTATTTGTTTATTTATTTATTTTTATTTTTATTTATTTTTAAATATGAAATTTATTGTCAAATCGGTTTCCATACAACACCCAGTGCTCATCCCAACAGGTGCCCTCCTCAATGCCCATCACACCCTTTCCCCTCCCTCCCACCCCCCATCAACCCTCAGTTTATTCTCAATTTTCAAGAGTCTCTTATGGTTTGGTTCCCTCCCTGTCTAACTTCTTTTTTTCCTTCCCCTCCCCCATGGTCTTCTGTTCAGTTTCTCAGCATCCACGTAAGAGTGAAACCATATGGTATCTGTCTTTCTCTGTATGACTTATTTCACTTAGCATAACACTCTCCAGTTCCATCCACATGCCCATTCTTGAAGCAATAACCAAGGGACGGAATGAACTGATTTTTCCAGGCTTGGATTACACGTGCATTTCCAGAGCGGCGTGAGCTGCATAAAGCCTCACCTAAAATACTTGGAATGAGAGAGTGGGCAGGTAATCTGTCAAGTGAAAACCAAAGTATTTTTACCAAAATAAAGGAAAGTAGACGTTGACCGAGCAAAAATACCATATTCCTTTTTGAAAAGGTAAACTAGTTGGAAAAGAGTTATTATCTATTAGAAACAAAGGTTTAAAGAGGGGCGGAAGAAGCAATTGAATTGTGTATTGTATTCCTTTTTCTAAATCTAACACCTGTATTAAAACATTTAGTTTTTCATCTTGCAGTAAAATTGGCCTACAAATGGGGTATTCCTTACATTGCTAATTTTGAATCCATATTCCCTACAAATGCCTAAATGTTCCTCCAACAGAAGTTTCATCTGTCATTCTACAAAAGACTGAGTATATGGGGTGGGGGTGGGGGTGGGGGTTGTTTTTCTTGCCTTTCTCCCAGTTTCACCTAAAACATTGCTGTTAATTTCTCTGTGGAAGTGACATTAAACAGATATATATTTCTTACTAAGTTAGAAGCACATTCTTTCTAGCCATGAAAAATTAATATATACTCATTACTTCAAGATGAAGACAGTTTTCATATTCCCAATACAATTTCAAGTGACAAAATTATTTTGATATAAGAAATGAGCTTTCCTGATAAAGAATCTAAATATTTGTGGGGGGGGGGGCACCTGGGCGGCTCAGTCGGTTGAGCATCCGACTTCGGCTCAGGTCATGATCTCACAGTTTGTGGGTTCGAGCCCCGCATCAGGCTCTGTGCTGACAGCTTGCTCAGAACCTGCAGCCTGCTTCAGATTCTGTGTCTCCTTCTCTCTCTCTGCCCCTCCCCACTCATGCTCTGTCTCTCAAAAATAAATAAATGTTAAAAAAATATTTAAAAAAAAAGAATCTAAATATTTGGTATCAAGTCAGTGAGGAGCCAAGCATTTCACTGAATTATTCAGTTTTCTACCTGAGTTTTGGGCACTTGGCAAATTTTAAACTGATGGCAGTTTTAATGACCTTCCAAAAATATGTCCCCATGCTTTCAAGCACCACATCTGAATTTACTTCAGTTTTCTTCTACTCCTGGAAAGAAACGTAATAATATATAACTTACGTCATTATTGTGATGATTATGGTCGATAAAATTTAAAGTAGAAATGCTTCAAAAAATAACAAGTCAATGTATTTTTACTTGTATAAGCGCCGATACCTGAAACACATTTCGTTCTCCCAGATGGTCTGTAGAAAACACGAGAACCAGGGTAACTTGTCTGGGATTAAGAAAGTGACTTTGTTGAGTTGATTATTGAATTTAATGTATTAGATTTCAAGATATAATATGAATAGATATAGTTGATTTTACCATGTTGATAACATGGCAAATCAGTTTTTAATATATTATTCTATATAATTTTACATGCTATTGTATACATTTTTAAATTTTTTAAAAAGCTTATTTATTTTGAAAGACAGCGAGAGAGAGAGCGAGCGAGAGCGAGAGAGCAATCATGAGTGTGGGAGGGACAGAGAAAGAGGAGAGAGAGAGAATCCCAAGCAGGCTCCACGCTCAGAGCAGAACCCGTTGCGGGGTTGATTCCAAGACCCCGGGATCATGACCTGAGCTGAAATCAAGAGTAAGACACTCAACCAGAGGTAAAGAGCCTCCCAGGTGCCCCTAAATAAAACTTTTTATTTTAGAACAGTTTTGTATTTCTGGAAAAACTGTGAAGCTGCTATAGAGAATTCCCATATCCCTAACATCCAGTTTCCCTTATTATTAACATTTCACATTAGTGTAGTACATACGATACAATTAGCCAGTATTGATTCATAATTAACTAAAGTCCATACTTTATTAGAGTTCCTTAGTTTTTCCCCAGTGTTCTTTTTCTGTTCCTGGATCCTAGCCACGATACCACATTGTGTTTAGTAATCCTATCTTCTTAGGCTCAGTTTCTTAGCCTGTTTTGTTTTTGATGATCTTGACAGTTTAAAGGAGCACTAGTCTGGTGTTTTAGATGTCTCTAGATTGGGATTTGTTCGATGTTTTCCTCATGTGTAGGCTGGGGTTATGTCTTTGGGAGAGGAAGATAGCAAAGGTAAAGTGCCATCCCCATCGTATCAAAGATTTATATGGCCAGCATGATTTATGACTCTTGGCATTGGCCTTGATCACCTGGTTCAGGTAGTGTTTGGCAGGTCTCTGCACTGCAGAATTTACTCTTTCCTCCCCTTTCCATAACTTGACTCTGGAAGGAAGTCACCGTGGGCAGCCCACACCTAAGGAGTGGGGAGTTATGGTCCACCTCCTTGAAAACTGAGTATGTGCATGAATTACTTATAGTTCTTCTGCATGGGAGATTTGTCTATGCTCTCATTTATATATGTATTTATTTACTCAATATTTATAACACTACAGACACATGGATATTTATTCTATGATTAATCCAGTACTACTCAATATATTTTACTGTTCAATTTGTCCCACTTTGGCCATTGGGAGCCCTTCCAGTAGACTCCTCCGTGCCTTTGACGTACCCTCACAATTGTGAGAGTCTTTTAGTACTTTCTTACTCTCTGGCCCTTCAGATGCTTCAGACTCATCTTTTATAATTCCTGCCCCAGTATGAGAATCCGTCAGTTCTCCAGGGATTCTTGATTTTTGTTTTTACTAGAGAATGGATATTAGAAACCAAGATGTGGGTGGTAGACGTGTTCATTGTCACTGGGGTGCCATTGTTGCTTCTAAGCTCTCTCAGCTGATGGAGCAAGGAAATATAGATGTGTATACTAACCCAAGTATGTGTGCATTTCTACAAATATTTCTGTATGTGCACATATGTATCTATATTAAGCTAAACATGAGTCATAGTGGTATTTCAGACTTTAAAGCATTACCACATGATTATTCTAGCCTCCTCCTTTAGCTTCTCAGTAACCTGCCACTCCAACAGTGGGATACCTGGCTCCCCCAGTCAGCCGTTCATTTACATAACTGTTCAATTCCAATATGCATGTATAGTACTCAGGATGTTTTACTTGTGCCCCTGTGGAAAACAACTTTATCAACTCGGGTCTAGTGCTTAAGTACCCCTTATTTTGCCTTTATGTGGACTCCATTCGTTTCCAAAGTTACTTAGGTCAACACTGTTTTCCCTCATTGCCTTCAGTGAAGTTGTTTCCATCTGTTTCTAATACATTTAAATTATTTTGTCACATTCTCCATTCCGTCCTGGAATCCCCTGAACTCCTAAATGATTTTTAAAGAATTTCACACATTAAAGTTTATTTTTTTAATTTATTTATTTATTAAAATCCAAGTTAGTATACAGTATAGTATTGGTTTCAGAAGTAGAATCTCGTGATTCATCACTTACATTTAACACCCAGTGCTCATCCCAACAAGTGTCCTCCTTAATGCCCCTCGCCCATTTAGCCCATCCCCTCACCCACAGTCCCTCCAGCAACCCTCAGTTTGTTCGCTGTATATAAGTCTCTTATGGTTTGCCTCCCTTTCTGTTTTTATCTTAAAGTTTATTCTTTGCGCTATAAAGTTCTGTGGGTTTCAACAAATGCATGATGCCATATATTTATCATACCACGTCATGCAAAATAGTCTCCCCACCCTAAAATATCCCCTGTTTTTGTCCTTTCGACCCTCATTGCCCTGAACTCCTGGCATCTACTCATCTTGTGACTGTCTTTATAAATTTGTCCTTTCTGGAATGTCATAAAATTAGAATCATATACTACATAGACAGCATTTTCAGACTGGCAAGTTTCATCCATGACTTTCTTTGGCTTGATAGCTTACTTTTTAAAAATCACTGAATAATATTCCTTTCTGCGAATGTACTAAAATTATTTGATCCGTGCACCTGCTGAAGGACATTTAATTACTTCCAATTGTTGGTGATTATGAATAAAAGTGTTATAAACATTCACGTGTAGTTTTTGTGTAGACTTAAGTTTTTGAGCAGTTGCGTAACTACCTAGGACCATGGTTGCTGCATAAGAAAATGAAATGCCAAACTGTCTTCCAAAGTAGCTGCAACATTTTGCTTTTCCACCAGTAATGAATGAATGTTCCTGTTGACCCACATGTGAGCTAGGAATTGGTGTTGCTAGGTTTTTTTGGGTTTTTTTTATTTTTTTGAGGGAAACCATTCTAATGGGTATGTGGTAGCATCTCATTACTATTTAAATTATTAATGACAGTCAGTATTGAAAATATTTCAAATGCTTATTTGTCATTTGTTTTTTTTTTTTTTTGGATTTGTGTCTATTCAGATGTTTGCCCACTTTTTTTTAAAATTGGCTTTTTGCCTTTTTATTGCTATTTTAAGATTTCTATGTACATTATAGATACAAGTCCTTATTCAGATACGTTTTGCAAATACTTTCTCAGCCTATAGCTTGTCTTTCATTCTCTTAAGAGTATTTTTTTCACAGAGCAGATTTTAAAAGTCTAATAAAGTCTAACTTACCTTTTTTTTTCTTTCATGATTGTGCTTTTGGTGTTGTATCTAACACCCATCATGCAATCCAAGGTTTCTCATATCAAAGGTATAAACTCTATCTAGGCTCATTTTTTTGCATATGGACATCCAATTGTTTCTGCACCATTGTTTGAAAAGACTGTCCTTTCTCTAATTGCCTTTGCTCCTTTGTCAAAGATCAGTTGACTATATTAGTGTGGTTATATTTCTGGTTTCTTGATTCTGTTCCATTGATTTATGCATCTGTTCTGTTGCCAAGACAACACTGGGGTGATTACTGTAACTTACAGAAAGTCTTGAAATTGGGTACTGTTAAGTCCTCTAACTTTGTTTTTCCTCTCCAGTATTGTGTTTGTAATTCTAGGCCTTTTATCTTTCCCTGTACACATGAGAATCAGTTTGTCTGTACTATCAAATAGTGGCTGGGATTTGATTGCAATATCAGTCGCATTGATCAAAAGACAAAGATGGGAAGAATTGCTCCCTTAATATCGAGTCTTCTAGATTATCTTTTACTTATTTAGATCTTACTTAGTTTCTTTCATCAGAGTTTTGTAGCTTTCTGCATTTAGATCCTTTATATATATATTTTTTGGATTTACCTAAGTATTTCATTTTGGGAGTACTTTTGTAAATGGTATTGTTTTGGATTTTAAGTTCCAGTTGCTTGTTACCGATATATAGTAAAGCAATTGACTTTGTATATTAACCTTCTACCCTGTGACTTTGCTATATTTCCTTTTTAGTTTCAGAGGTTTTGTTTGGGGTTGGGTTTTGTTTGTTTTATTTGCTGACTCTTTGGGATGATTTTCTACATAGACAATTATGCCATCTGTGAAAAAATACAGTTTTGTTTCTACCTTCCCAGTCTGTATGCCTTTTATTCCTGCTTCTTGTCATGTTGCACTAGCTAGGACTTCCAGACTATTGTTAAATAGGAGTGGTGAGAGAAGACATCTCTTAAGATCTGTTTTTGATCTTAAGAGGAAAGCTTCTACTTACCCACCATTTAGTGTGATTTCTGCTTTGGGATTTTTGTTGATGTTCTTTATCAGGTTGAGGAAATTCCTTTCTATTCCTGGTTTGCTGAGTTCTTATTATTAATGAGTGTTCAATTTCATCAAATGTTTTTTCTTCATCAATTCATATGATCATATGATTTCTTCTTCTTTAGCCTGTTTATGTTGTGGGTTACATTGGTTTTTTAAATTTTTTTAATGTTTATTTTTGAGAGAGTGAGAAAGAGTGTGTGTGCGTGCGCACATGAGTGGGGGAGGGGCAGAGAGAGAGGGAGACACAGAAAATGAAGCAGGCTCCAGGCTCTGAGCTGTCAGCATGGAGTCCGACGCGGGGCTCGAACTCATGAACTGCGAGATCATGACCTGAGCCAAAGTTAGACACTTAACTGACTGAGCCACCTAGGCACCCCACGTTGACTGTTTTTTTAAATATTTGTCCATCTTGCATAACTGAACTAAATTCCACTGGCCTTTGTGTATAATCTTTTAAAACGTTGTTGGATTCAATTTGCTAATATTTGTTGAAGATTTTTACATCTATGTTCCTGAACAGTGTTGGTCTACAGTTTTCCCTTTTTGTAACGGTTTTATCTAGGTTCGGATTAGGATAATGATGGATTCACAGAATGATTTAGTAATGTTATTTTGGCTTCTATTTTCTGGAAGACATCAGGAGAATTGGTGTCATTTGTACCTTAAATATTTGATAGAATTTACCAGTAAATCCATCTGGGCATGGCACTTTATTTTTCGTGAGGTTATTAATTATTGATAATATTACTTTAGTAGATATGGACCTATTAAGATTAATTGTTTCTTTTTGTGCGACTTTTGGCAGTTTTTGTCTTTCAATGAATTATTCCACCTCAGGTAAGTTATCAAGTTTGTGGGCATAGAGTTGTCCATAGTGCTGTTTTATTAATTGTGATAACTTTTCTTTCATTTTTGATACTGATCATATTTGCTCTCTTTTTTTCCTTGCTTAGCCCAACTAGAACTTTATCTATTTTATTGATCTTTTCAAGGAATCAGCTTTTAGTCCTGCTGATTTTCTCTGTTGTTTTTCTGGTTTCACTTTCATTGATTTGTGTACCAATCTTTATTATTTATTTTCTTCTGCTTGCTTTAGGCTCAATTTACTCTTCTCGCTCCCATTTCCTAATGTGGAAACCTGGATATTGATTTTAGATCTTTTATAATATATAAATTTATTTATATATTATATTTATATAATATATTAAATTAATTAAATATATAATTATATTTATACAATATATAAAATTAATATAATTAAATTATATTATATTTATATATTTATATTTATATGAATATATAAATTTATTTAAAGATATGTCTTCCTCTAAGCACTTATAAATTTTGATTTGTTGTACTGTCATATTCATCTAGTTCAAAGTGTTTTGTTGTTTTTTTTCAACTTCTCTTGACACTTGAGTGTCAAATGTCATGTGTTATTTGGAAAAGTGATCCTTAATTTCTAAATATTGGGATTTTTGAGTATCTTTCTGTTACTGATTTCTGGTTTACTTCTACTGTGTTCTGAGAACATACTCTATGTGACATCTACACTTTAAATATGTGAAAGTGTGTTTTATGGCCACACCTAAACAAGGTATGCGACATATCTTGGTGAATAATCCATGTGATCTCAAGAAGGTTACATATTCTGCCTTTGTTAGAAGACGTATTGTATAAATGACTATAGATAAAGTAATTGATAGTGGTGTTCAGATCAATATATGTATATATATCCCTACTGATTTTCTACATGTCTGATTTATCGCCTTTTTATTACTAAAAGGGGAGTGTTGAAGTCTCCAACTGTAATTGTGGATTTGTCTATTTTTCTTTTCAGTTCTGTCAGTATTTGTGTCATGTGTTTTGATGTTCTGTTTTAGGCACATACACACTTAGAATTGTTGTCTTCTGGGAGAATGACCCCTTTTTAATTAAGTAATTCCACTCTCTATCCTTGATAATTTTTCTTGTTTTGAAGTCTCTGACTGAAATTAATAAGCTACCTCAGCCTTCTTTTGTTGAACGCTATTATGGTATATCTTTCTCCATCTCTTTAGATTTAGTGTGTATTAATCTTTATATTTAAAGTGGGTTTCTTGTAGACAGCATGGCTCTTGTTTGGTTATCTACCCTGAAAATCTCTGCTTTTAAAAGAATTTTTTTCAAGTTTATTTCTTTTGAGAAAGAGAGAGAGTGCAAGTAGGGGAGGGGCAGAGAGAGAGAGTGGGGGTGGGGTGGGGGGAGGGAGAATCCCTTGCAGACACCCCTGTCAAGGCACAGCCCGATGTAGGGTTCAGTCTCACAAACCGCGAGATCATGACCTGAGCCGAAATCAAGGGTTGGGCACTTAACCGACTGAGCCACCCAGGCATCCCAGTCTCTGCCTTTTAATTAACGTGTTAAGATCATTCACATTTAAATTGATTGTTGGTATTTTTGGATTAATATCTACCACATTTGTAGTTATTTTCTATTCCACTTTTTCTTTGTTCCTTTTTTCTCCCTCTTTTTCCACCTTATTCAGTTTTAAACAATACCTTATATTCTTTTTTATCTACTTTCTTAGCAAATCAATTATATATTTTAAAACCATTTTAGTTGCTATATACATTTCTCACTAATCTAAATTTGCAATATTTAATTTATTACTAATCTAAATATACCTTCAAATAACACTATACCACTTTATAAGTAATACACATACCTTACAATGGAATATTTCCAGGGCTTCCTTCTGTTCCTTATGAACTGATATAATTTATCTCACTTATCCATATGCTATAATTACCAACATGTTGTTAGTATTATTACTTTATAGAGTTATCTCTTAGATTAACTCAGAATAAAAAAAACACCAAAATATTTTATTTCCATTTATTCCTTCTCTGACACTATTCTTTACGTGGATCTGAGTTTCTGATCTGTATCACTTTCCTTCTCCCTAAGAACTTCTTTTAACACTTCTCACAGAGAAGTTCCACTGGCGATGAATGTCTTCAGTTTTGTTCATCCGAGAAGGTCTCAATTTTTGTCTTTGTTTTTGAACAATAATTTCACTGGATATAAAATTCTATATTACAGGGCTTTTCTTTCAACACTTTAAATATTTCACTCCACACTTTTTGCTTGCATGGTTTCTGATGAGAAGTCCACTGTAATTTTAATTTGTATTCTTGGTCTTTATATAGATTGTAGATTAATTCTTTTTCTTTCTTTTTCTAAATTTCCTCTTTGTCTTTGGCATTCTGTAGTTTTGTGTTTTTTTTAACGTTTATTTATTTTTGAGACAGAGAGAGACAGAGCATGAACAGGGGAGGAGCAGAGAGAGAGGGAGACACAGAATCTGAAACAGGCTCCAGGCTCTGAGCTATCAGCACAGAGCCCGACGCGGGGCTCGAACTCATGGACCGTGAGATCATGACCTGAGCCGAAGTCGGATGCCTAACCGACCAAGCCACCCAGGCGCCCCTGGCATTCTGTAGTTTGAATATGATATGCCTAGGTATAGAATTGCTTAGGTCAGAGTCGGGGGATGTCAAGGCAAGAATTTATCCTATTTGGTGCTTTCTGAGCTTCTTGGATCTGTAGTTTGGTTTCTGTCATTAACTTTGTTTCCAAAGTTCTTAGCCATTATTATTATTATTTCAGATATTTCTTCTGCTCTGTACTCCCTTTTCTTCTTCACCAGTTGCATGTATGTAACACCTTTTGAAATTTCTCAGAGTGCTTAGATGTTCTGTTGAGGTTTTTTTTTTTTTTTTCCAAGCTGATTCTTTTCTCAGCTATATCAAGCTCACTGATGAGCCCATCAGAGGAATTCTTCATTTCTGTGTTTTTGATCTCTTGATTTTTTTTTTCCTTAGAGTTCCCACCTCTCTGTTTACATTACCAATCTCTTCTCTTTTTCTCCATTAGACCCCTTAACCTATAAATCATAGTTATTTAGAATTTCTTGTTTGACAGTTCCAACATCTGTATCAGATCTGGTCTGGTTCTGATGTTTGCTTTGTATATTCAGACTGTGCTTTTTCTTGCATGTTAGCATTCCTGATAATATTTTTGTGAAAGCCAATCGTGACGTATCAGGTAATAGGAAATGAGATTAATAGGTTTCTAGTTTGAGAAATTATGTTAATCTGGCTGGCTAGGAGTTGGGCAGTGTTTAATGTTTGCTCTGATTGCTAAAGTCTTCAAATTTATTGTCTTTTTGTCTCCCCCATTTACTTGAGCTTCCCTAAGTCCTCCTCCTGAAAAGGAAGCTGAGTCTTCCAGCTCTTTCGCCTGTAGTCCTCTGTATTTATAGGGGATCCATGTTCGCTTGATGGTAAGGAATGCAGGAGCAGATGTGTTCTATATTCTTATGATTAAATCTCAGTCTTTTATTGGGTCTGTGTTTCTGGGCTCTGACCTTCACAAGTGTTTCTTAGCTTCCCTTAAGCATATTTGATATGAAGCCTAGAGAGGTCTGCAGTGAGAGAAATGTCCTTTCCCCAAATGGGATAGGGTTCTGGTAAAAACCTTTGCCCCTGAAGAGTAGACATTGTCATGAAGAGCACTCTGGGTATGTTTCATGATTCCCCTTGCTCTTCCCTCTTCCAGAGCTACAAGTTGTTCTTTTTTTTTTTTTTTTTTTTTTTGTCTCCTCACTATGAGAACCTGGTAGGGCTCCTGGGGGTAAAACCCATGAAAGTGCGGAAGCTCCCTAATGACTGAAGCAGTTTCCCCCTCCTATGCTAGTCTGTACCCAGCCTCCAGCAGCCATCAAAATGACCATGTAAATGTTCCTGTCAGTTTAGGGCTCCAGTCTCTTCTGCTCCGGGTAAGCAGATCTTGGCCGGGATTCTCTGGTTTTGCCTGTTTCTCAGATTTTGGAGAGTGGTTTGCCCTGCGACCTCAGTTCTCTGATGATTCCGAGAAAAGTCAGTGATTTTCAGTCTGTTGAGGTTTTTGCTGTTCTAAGGACGGAAGCGATAATGGCTAAGGTCTTGACATATCGGAGCTGAAATCAGCAGAGTTTCTATTTCATTTCCATGCATATATTGTCAGTAACTTGTTTTAAATCACATTTATAATATTGTAAGTTTGACAGGTGGGGGCTATGTAGAGATAAGGAAGTTAATGCACAATAATATTAAAGCAATGTATAAAGTGATATGTACATTTAATAGAAAGTGTTTAATCTGTTATATTTAATCAAATATTAATATTATTTTTTTCTTAATTTACAATTTAAGTACATCATTTTAGAAACAAGGTTGATATTTTTTATTTCTGCCTCTAAAAATCTGCATGTGTATGTGAAGTATATGCTATTCTTTGTGTGCTAAACTCAGTAATGCTTTCCAGGGGTCCATTTTGTACAAGGATGCTGCTGAAGACGTTTGAAGACGTCTTGGTGTTTTGAAGACGTTTTGGTGTTTTAATCTTGATAAACTACAATATTTAAAGTTCAAAAATGTTAAAGAAACACATGAGAGAAAATCCAGTGTTTTGAGAGAATAACCATTTATTTATTTATTTTTTTTTAATTTTTTTTTTTCAACTTTTTTATTTATTTTTGGGACAGAGAGAGACATAGCATGAACGGGGAAGGGTCAGAGAGAGAGGGAGACACAGAATCGGAAACGGGCTCCAGGCTCTGGGCCATCAGCCCAGCCCAGAGCCTGACGCGGGGCTCGAACTCACGGACCGCGAGATCGTGACCTGGCTGAAGTCGGACGCTTAACCGACTGCGCCACCCAGGCGCCCCGAGAATAACCATTTAAATGATCACAAAAACTAGATTAAAATTGTGATAGTGGCAGGGGCGGGAAATGCTGAGATCAATGCTCTAGTTGTTGGCATATTTGTGAAAGAAAAAAAACTTGAAGGCAAAATTAAATGAGTGTTTAAAGAGACTCTTTTTTTTTTTTTCAAAGAAGCACCAGCTCTAGGATATATAAAAACTTATTACGTAAGAAAGTAAATGAAAATTTCTATTTTTATTTATTTATTTTTAAATTTTTTGTTAATGTTTATTTTTGAGACTGAGAGAGAGAGAGAGAGAGAGAGAGAGCATGAACAGTGGAGGGTCAGAGAAAGAGGGAGACACAGCATCTGAAACAGGCTCCAGGCTCCGAGCTGTCAGCACAGAGCCCAACACGGGGCTCGAACCCACAGACTGCGAGATCATGACCTGAGCCGAAGTCAGGCGCTTAACCGACTGAGCCACCCAGACGCCCCTAAAATTTCTATTTTTAAATAAACATATCAAATACCCATTATTCTGTGTGTTCTCAATAAATACTTTTCAAGAAAGAGAACAAAATGAGAATTAATAATACATAA